>NC_138373.1:3981968-4033696 GCF_054177405.1 Leptonychotes weddellii | reverse complement strand
GGGAGGCCGAGGGTTAAAATGCGTCTTTATTTCCGTGGTGTTTTCCTCCCAGGCTGGAAGCTTTCTGAGAGCAGGAGTGGCGTCTTACTCATCTTACATCCCCCAGAACTCAGTTCAGTTGCAAAACGGGAGCTCACTTGGTTTTCTGGTTTCGGGGCTTGGTTTTTTTTTTTTTTTTTAAAGATTTATTTATTTATTTTGAGAGAGCGAGAATGAGAGAGAGAGAGAGTACATGAGTGGGGGAGGGTCAGAGGGAGAAGCAGGCTCCCCGCCGAGCAGGGAGCCCGATGCGGGACTCGATCCCAGGACTCCGGGATCATGACCTGAGCCGAAGGCAGTCGCTTAACCAACTGAGCCACCCAGGCGCCCTGGGGCTTGGTTTTTTAGGGGGCATGTGAAAGAACCCGAAGGCAGTGTGTTTCCACTCCGATTTTGTTCCATAATCTGTAACACACAGTCAGGTTTTCGGCGTTCACAGTTAACTTTATCAGTGAGCTTGGTAAGCTCCCATGCCCGCATGCCTCCTCCATGTGACCAGTTCTGATCTGGTGCCGTTCCAGGGGCCAGTGTCATTCAGGGATGTGGCTGTGGACTTCACCCAGGAGGAGTGGCAGCAGCTGGAGCCCGATGAGAAGACCACGTACCGGGATGTGATGCTGGAGAACTACAGCCATCTCGTCTCTGTGGGTGAGGAGAGCTTGCTGTGTGGGTCCATACCCCCGGGGGCCGGGGTTGGGGTGGAGGGACTGCCAATTTAATGATTTTTCCTCAAGTTTGAAGAAATAAGTGATAAGACCATTTAACTCCCTTTGGGCACCAGGTTGGGTATTCGTATGTTGGCATCTCCATCGAAACCTTCTGATTTCGCGAAGGTGCAAAACTGGCCACGTTTTATCCTGCAGCCTCTGAGGCAGCATCTTGAACTCAGAGATCTGAGAGCCGAGCAGCCGGTCCAAGTCTGCCTCTGTTTCTCACTCACAGGGTATGACAGCACCAAACCGAAAGTGATCCTCAAGTTGGAGCAGGGAGAGGAGCCATGGATAGCCGAAGGTGATCTGCCGTGTCAGAGTCATCCCGGTAAGTTAGGAGCACAGTAGGGTTTTGGACATGGTCGCCCCCGCTTTGAAGGACTGAGGGTGGCCCTCAGCCTCCAGCGCCCCGGCCACACCTCCCAGGCCGCAGGCAGCTTGCTCCCTCCAGCACCGCGTGCAGGCTGCTTTTCTGATTTTACATTTGATTTACACTTGTGGACATTTTCCACGCTAGCCAGTGCTGAGGATCCAGTCACTTCCTCCTTGTGTGTTCTCAGTAACTCACCCACCCCCAGTAGCACAGAATTCCTTTCTTTGCAGGCATTCAGAAGTCTCAGAGAAAAATGAACTTGAGACTTTCCCGTTCATTCTTTTTGTCTTCCATTTTCCTTCCTTCCTTGCCATTAAGTGCCTTGGGCTGGTTTCCTGCCTGTTTCACTCCCTCCTTTGCGCACTCAGACACCAAACCCTGCTCCCTCCCTGAGCCGGTGAGGCCAGCCACTGCCTCATGTAGGTGCACCAGCGCTCCGTTTGGCACCGATGAGCACAGGCCCTAAGTCAGTCCTCATGTGATGTTGTTGAAAACTGACCCCTGTGCTTTGGAGCCCAAATATAACTGAAAGACAGCTTGGGATAAAGAGCAACAAGAGCTTCATTGCTTTGCCGGGCAAAGGAGGCTGCAGAGGGCTGTGGCATTCACAAACTGCAAGGAAGGGGGCTTTATATAAGGGAGAGGATCTAGCTGATTTGACAGGAATTGTGTATATGCTGCCAGCCTTGTTAGTTATTTTCAGGGTGGTGCCAGGTTCCTGAGACCACAGGCAGGTTTGCAGAAGAGAGGAAAAAGGTTACTGTAATATCGAGCTTCGGGGCGCCTGGGTGGCTCAGTCGTTAAGCGTCTGCCTTCGGCTCAGGTCATGATCCCAGGGTCCTGGGATCGAGCCCCAAATCGGGCTCCCTGCTCAGCGGGAAACCTGCTTCTCCCTCTGCCTGCCACTCACCCTGCTTGTGTTCTCTCTCTCGCTGTCTCTCTGTCAAATAAATAAAATCTTTAAAAAAAATTTAAAATAAAATAAAATCGAGCTTCGCGGGGTGCCTGGATGGCTCAGTCGGTTGAGCAGCTGCCTTGGGCTCAGGTCATGATCCCAGAGTCCTGGGATTGAGCCCTGCATCGGGCTCCCTGCTCGGCAGGGAGCCTCCTTCTCCTCTGCTGCTCCCCCTACTTGTGCTCTCTCTCTGTCTCTGTCAAATAAAATTTTTTAAATAAATAATAAGTAAAATCGAGCTTCGCTGAAGTATTCATGCAGCCGTCTTGATTTTTCTTCGACTTCGTGCTTTAAGCGGTGTCAGTATGCTGGTGCAGCGCGAGTCGGGCCTTCCTCTTTTCCCAGCGCTCCTTCTCTGTCTGCCCACATCTGCAGCCACCGTAGATGTGCAGGAAGCGTTTACTCATAAGTGAAGTTGGCCTCCCAGGACCTGTTCGCCATTCTTTTTTTTAAAAGTTCTTAGTTTGGGCGCCTGGGTGGCTCAGTCAGTTATGCATCTGCCTTTGGCTCGGGTCATGATCCCGGGGTTCCCTGCTCAGTGGGGAGTCTGCTGCTCGCTCCGTCCCTTCCCCCCGCTTAGGCGTTCATGTTCTCTTACAAAAATAAATAGAATCTTTTTTTTTTTTTAAGTTCTTATTTTATTAATCCTCATGAAAAATCTGCACAATCACCACAGATAAAGTCGCTGCAGAATCTTTACTCCTGTTGTCCAATCTCTGGCTCACTGTTGGCCAGCACCAGCCATGGCTCTTGGCGTCCCCCCTGACTTTCTTCATTCTGCTCTTGACATTCCTCTCACTCTTTCCTGGAGGTCTTTTTCTTCTCGTACAGGCCATGTCTTACAAGTGTATTTGGGTTTATTTTTCTTTGCATTATGCAAGGAATCCTAAATCATGCCAAAGCCAGTTGTCTTGCCACCACCAAAATGGGTTCTGAATCCAAATACGAAGATGACACCTGGTGTGGTCTTGTACATTATGCTAGTTGTTCCCCCATTACTGCGGCCTTCCTGGGGTGAGGAACATCAATGACCATTTGTTTCCACTGAAATAGTTACTTGCGTGTGAACTTCCTGGTCTGGATAGTTACCATGTCCTTCATGATGGCGGCTGAGCTTCGAGCAGCCAGGGGGGAAAAGAGTCTTTTTTCCATTCTTTAATTTTCTTCATGTCCTTTAAAAAGGTTCATCTTATCTCAACTGTGAGGCCTTTTTCTTTGTATTTATGCTGCTTGTCCCAATTGATATTTAATGCCTGTAACCTGTGGACTGTTTTACCTGACGGATGCCCATGCTGGAGAGGTACCCCAATCCCTTCTTCCTCAGAGTGGCTGACAGTCAGCTGCAAACTTCTCCAAACCATCCTGTGCATCCTCCCCACTTCCTTTATTTATTACATCATACTGGTCTTCTCTCCCTTGGTTCCTGTTTATGTTGTGAAATGCTTTAAAATTTTCCTGTATATTCTTAGTTTCTTCTGACCTCAGCGTAAAGGATACTTTCTTATACCTGGATTACAGTGAATCCTATTTGGAAGTTGCAGAGTCTGTTCATCTGAAACATCCAGTTGATTTAACACTAGGCTGACAAGATGAGCCCATAACTATTTCTTCTGAAACACATTTTACATTCTCCTCTCCTCAGGTTCCTCTCACTATGGTGTGATGTTGCCCATCAAAATTCATGGCCTGTTTCCCCAGACTCTTGTTAAATTCCATTTGGTCTAGATGTCCAGACTATCCTAGCCCTTCTTCGTATGTGCCTCTTTTACCCAAATTATACATTTTCCTTCCTTCCTTTTTAAATTGTAGTTATAAAGAGATTACAATATATACCTGAAACTAATATAACACGGCACATTAATAACTATATTTGAATTTTGAAAATAAGTAAAAAATGGGCGCCTGGGTGGCTCAATTGGTTAGGCGACTGCCTTCGGCTCAGGTCATGATCCTGGAGTCCCTGGATCGAGTCCCGCATCGGGCTCCCTGCTCAGAAGGGAGTCTGCTGCTCCCTCTGACCCTCCCCCTCTCATGTGCTCTCTCTCTCATTCTCTCTCTGTCAAATAAATAAATAAAATCTTAAAAAGAAAAAAAAAAAAAAGTAATTTTTAAAAAAATCTACCCCGGAAGAAATGCCAAGGCTCAAAAAACCACAAATGCATAACAAAATTTACCATTTTAACATTTTTAAGCATACAGTTCAGTGGTACTAACTATATTCACATTGTTGTGCAACAGAACCTCTAGAACTTTATCCTTAAAAGTTCACCTCTTATTTGAGCTTTCCTTAATTACTTCTTCACCACACTTGTTTCTCCCTTCTCTGGATACCCATTCCACAGTTACCATGAAAGTTAGATATGTTTGTATATTTGGTACTTGACTCTCTTTCTCTACCTGAGTTACAATCCTCCAAGAGGAAGGATCCTGCTTTGGTATGTAACGTATAGAAGGCATTCTGTAGGTTTTTCATGGATTGAGAACCTAGGGAAGAAAGACCTTTATTATCTATATCCATTGAGACATAATTTATCCTCAACTATGATTCGATAAAACAGGGTTAGGGTGGGACCTGAAAGCATCCCATTTGATCAGATTAGGAACTACTTTAGTTTCCAATCACAGATTTCAGGAAAACTAGGAAACGTTGCCATACAATCCGCAGGCACACAGTTTAAAAGTTAGGAAAGGAAAACATAGTTGCATGGGCTAGTTCAGGTTGAGCTTTCACACAGAGTAGTGACTTTCAAGTACATGTTATTAATAACTTTGTGTTAAACCTGTTTTAAAAATTAAAGGAAGAAGAGCTTTAAATAGCTGGGAAGAAACATTTAAAGCTTCCCCTGAAGTATGGATAGGTGTGGAGTGTAGCCACTGCTGGAAGCCACCTTGGTGAACGAGAGCGTGAGCATAGGCTGGTGATTGGGAGTAAGTGGGCATGGCCTGGCTTCCTGGAGCAGAAGGTATTTTTGGAAGATTAGTGAAATGCTAGTTTGAATACATTTGTGAATCCAAGTAATGAAAAATCTTACTGGTGAATGATAACTTCTCTTTTTTTGTTTTGTTTTGTTTTTTCTGTTGGTATTCGGGGCTTGGAGGCCCAGGGATGGTGTAGATTTCTGAGCACAGAACTGTTGGTGTCGCACTGATTGTGGATGAGGGCAGCTAGCAAGAGCTCAGAGGCTCTAAAACTCTGTAAGAGGCATGGAAATAAAAAGTTAATACTACAGGGGCAGCTTTAGAAATCTGACATTTAAGGTTTTATACTAAAACTAAACGAAACCTGTACTATAACTTGCTTGTTTTCAGGACTTGGTTAGTGTTATGTCAGGGACATGACTGGTTTTATGAAATTTAAGTCAGTAAATTGAAAGAAAATCGATGGACATGTGTTTCGTTTCATATACTGTTCTGAGCGATTTACATGCACCAAGTTGGTCCTTTCCCAGTGATTTGGGCACATTTCAGCCATGCGAAGCTGCATCACAGTTAAGTAACTTGCTCAAGACTCGGCCAGTAGTGTGGTAGAGGTGGCTTTGAATCGAGGTAGCCTCATCTCTGCACTTTGAGCCGCCATGCTCTGTTGTGCAAAGTGCAGTTACAGTTAAGTAAGACTGTCGGGACACTTCAGAGAGCCAATGTTCATGGCTCGGTCTCTTGCCATCTGGTCCCATCTTACATTTCTTTTGGATATTTATGTGCCTGGAACTCTCCTCCCTCCAGGTGAATGTGAACCAGGGCTGGGGAGTTGGAGCCCTGGTGGTAGGACTGTTTCTAAAGATGAGGAGATTGGAATTTTTAGAATGCTTATTTGGATTTATGTGCAGAATAGAAAGGCAAAGGTTTTGGAAGGGTCTGGGCTAGTGAGGATGTCATCGTGGTAATCTTTGTGTGAAGCAGTATCTTACAGTTTAATATAAATTGTGACCTCTTACTCCCAGCGTAATCCGTACTTGAATGTTTTCCTTGAATATTCATGTAGCAATTGCTCTTGTTCTCCCACTGGACCGATGTGCTCAAGAGCCCTCCTGTTTCTGCCTTAATCTAGTGCTCTTTCAGTGATGGTGCCCTCTGCTCATCATTTCTTGGGTTTATTTCACTTTTTCTACCAAAGTTTTGAACATATTTGGGAAGTAACAAAGGTATTTATATTTGGTGTGAATTTACTCTCCCTTCTCTCTCTAGTGCTGAGTCCTATCCCACTCTTATCCCTTCCCTGTGCCTACCCCACCCCACTCCCGTGTGTGTGTGTGTGTGTGTGTGTGTGTGTGTGTCTTATGTGACCCATCAAGGGGAGAGGAAGACTAGACCCTTGTGATGATGTTTATTTTTGGAGACTGGCTATAAAGCCATAGTCACTTCCTCCGTAGGGCACCTGAGTACCACTCCCGTTTGATACCTGGTGTGTTCAGATTCACAAGGTTTGTTTAATTTTATTCCTTTTTAGAAATAGTCTGGAAAGTTGATGACTGGATAGAGAGAATCCCAGGAAAAGAAGATGAACATTCAAGGCAAGCTATTTCTATCAACAGCAAAACCCCGATTGAAGAGAGAGAGAATGCATTTGATAAAACATGTAATGTGGAAACAAGCCTTGTTCCTTCAAACATAACATCTCATACTTGTGTCTCATGTGGAAAGAATTTAGAGTCTACTTCAGAATTAATTATTAGTGATGGAAGCTATGCAAGAAGGAAACCTGATGAGTGTAGTGAATGCGGGAAGATGTACCACAGAGGGAAACCCTATGAATGTAATCAAAATGGGGAAGGCTATTCTCAAAATGAAGAGAGTATTCTTCAGAAAATTAATATTTTGGAGAAACCCTTTGAATATAATGAATGCATGGAAGCCTTAGACAATGAAGCTGTTTTCCTTGCTCATAAGAGAGCTTATATGGGGGAAAAGCCCTACGAGTGGAATGACTCTGGGTCAGACTTCATCCAGATGTCAAATTTTAATGTATACCAGAGGTCACAGATGGAATTGAAGCCCTTTGAATGCAGCGAATGTGGAAAGTCCTTCTGTAAAAAGTCAAAGTTAATCATACATCAGAGGGCCCACACGGGAGAGAAACCTTATGAATGTAATGTATGTGGGAAATCCTTCAGCCAAAAGGGGACCCTCACCGTCCATCGGAGATCACACTTAGAGGAGAAGCCCTATAAATGTACTGAGTGTGGGAAAACTTTCTGTCAGAAGTTACATCTCACCCAACACCTGAGAACTCATTCAGGTGAGAAGCCCTATGAATGTAATGAGTGTGGCAAAACCTTCTGCCAAAAGACCCATCTCACCCTACACCAGAGGAATCATTCAGGAGAGAGACCCTATCCCTGTAACGAGTGTGGGAAATCCTTCTCCCGCAAGTCTGCCCTCAGTGACCACCAGAGAACGCATACAGGAGAGAAACTTTACAAATGTAATGAATGTGGGAAATCCTACTACCGAAAATCTACCCTTATTACACATCAGAGGACCCACACGGGAGAGAAACCCTATCAGTGCAGTGAGTGTGGGAAGTTCTTCTCTCGGGTGTCGTACCTCACTATACATTATAGAAGTCACTTAGAAGAGAAACCCTATGAATGTAATGAGTGTGGGAAAACCTTCAATTTAAATTCAGCCTTCATTAGACATCGGAAAGTACACACAGATGAGAAGCCCCATGAATGTAGTGAATGTGGAAAGCTCTCTCAGTTCTCATATCTCACTGACCATCCTACAGCTCCTTTAGGAGACAAACCCTATGAATGTAATGAATGTGGGAAAATCTTCCTTGACAGTTCAGCCTTCAGTGGGCACCAGTCGCTTTCAAAAGGGGAGAAATCCTATGAATGTAACATCTGTGGAAAATTGTTCTCCGAGTTGTCATACTACACTATACATTACAGAAGTCACTCTGAAGAGAAACCCTATGGATGTAGTGAATGTGGGAAAACCTTCTCCCATAACTCATCCCTCTTTAGACATCAAAGAGTGCATACAGGAGAGAAGCCCTATGAGTGTTACGAATGTGGGAAGTTCTTCTCTCAGAAGTCCTATCTCACCATCCACCACCGGATCCATTCGGGAGAGAAGCCCTATGAATGTAGTAAATGTGGGAAAGTCTTCTCTCGGATGTCAAACCTCACTGTACACTATAGAAGCCATTCAGGAGAGAAGCCCTACGAATGTAATGAATGTGGAAAAGTCTTTTCTCAGAAGTCATACCTCACAGTACACTATAGGACTCATTCAGGAGAGAAACCCTACGAATGTAACGAGTGTGGGAAAAAATTCCACCACAGATCAGCCTTCAATAGCCATCAGAGAATTCACAGGAGAGGGAATGTGAGTGTACTGGATGTGGAGACTCTCCTGTGAAGTCAAAACGCTCTGAGTATGACGAAATCTAATAGGGAGACAGACGTCACTGAGAGCTCGTGTTTCTGAATGGGGAAAACCATTTAGGCATTAGATTCATCTCTACCTGATTTCTCACAGAGAAGGATCCCTAGGAATGCAAGAAGCAGCAAAGCCTTCAGCGAGATCCTGCAACCCATTGGGCACGAGATAATTTATACAGGAGTGAAACTTGATGAATATTTAATATTTATTTTGGAATTCAAATTGTATTTACATATCAGGGAATCATACCAAGACAAGATCTGTCAGAGTGATGAATGTGGGAAAACATATTGTCTTGGAAATTGTTATACTAAAAGCCATATTTCTGATGTAAATTCCAATGTTTATAGGAAAGCTGTCAGAAGCTATCAGCTCTGAATAAACCATTGTATAAAATGAAGTTTTGGAATCAGGAGTTTATAATGAGGACAGAAACATTAAACATACATGGCAGTTTCTATCATGTTTTTAAAATGCAGTCTAATAGTAATTCTATGCAAATTTGGATTTGAATTATTTGGGAAAAGGCAGTATTCTGAGTATTAAGGTGGCAGAATGTACTAACACAGGATATTTGTTGTTGGTGAGACGTTTGCTAGGTACCAGATAGTTAAATACGTACTTTTCTATTTGTTGGGAGGCATTGACAAATGGGTTTTTGGCGAATGCCCCATCAATAAAGGCTAAGCTGGTGGTTTTTGTAGAGTTTTCAACTACATTTGAACAAAAAAGATTTTAAGACACTATTTTCATAAACTATGCATAGATGATTTGGAGTTAAGTCTGTGTCAGTAAAAGGGCATCCACACAATTTATCTGTAAACAACACACAGCTCTCATGCCACTCTGCTTGTCTAATCCATAGGTTTGAGTGCGCGGTGTGCCAATATGTAATTCAGAAATTTCATCTCCTTTTATTTGATGTGAATACTATGTCACATTATTTTGTGCACTGCTCCTCATTCCCAGTATTGTGGAACAAATACAAGTTTCTGGCAGTTTTAGTTGATTAACTCAATGTCCTTTCTCCCCTTATTCCTTGCTGGAAGAGTTTGTTCACCATTTCCTCACATGACACAGAGGGTGAATCCCGATTCGTCTAAACCAATCATGATAATTCCATTCTGATTGCCAGTAACCTGTTTATAGTGGTCACACGACCCAGTTCGTTGGGCCAAGGAATGTAAGGGTCATTTAATAATCAAAAATTAATCACTGGACTACATCATGGAAACAATCTAGGACGCAGAAAAGTCACGTGTAAAGTCAGCATCCATTAATGTTCTTCATAAGCTATGGATTTGAAAGGAACTTCCCTACTTGCATGAAAAGTATCTAAAACTACAACCGCCAGCCTACCTAATACTGAAATACTGAAAGTTTTCTCCAGGATGCAAAAAAGGGAAAAAAAAAAAAGGCTATATGCTGTCACTAATTGTATTCAGTATTCTGCAAGAGGACATAGCCAGGAGAATAAGGGAAGAAAAACAAAGAGCATAAGGATTAGAAGTAAAACTTTTATTTGCAATTGACATGGTTTTGTACATTGAAAGTTCTGAAGAATGCACAGATAATTGAAATTAATGACTATGTTTAGCAAGGTCCCTGCATATAAGCTCATTGTGCAAAAATAGTTTTTTTAATATACCCAGCAGTGAACATAAAAAATGAAAAACTTAAAAGCAATACCACCTAAAATAGCATCAGAAGTCCTCAAGTGCCTGGAGGGAAAATTACCTAACACCTATTTTCAAGAACTGTATCTAGAAGAAAAAACTACAAAACTTGAGAGGGCCATATCTAGTTCATGGATTTCAGGAGAGTTTTAAAAAGATCTCAATTTCCCCCAAATAATTTCATATATTCAATGCAATCTTAAAAGTCCTAGTAAGTTATTTAATTGAAATTAAGCTAACTCGAAAATTCAGAAGACCAATAATAGTCAAGGCTATCTTCCGGAATAGAGTGAAAGAATTTATATTACCAGGTACCAAGGAAGACCTGTCATAAAGCCATAGAAATTATTATAATTGTGTGGTATTGGTGCAGAGAGAAACAAATTGACCATTCAGACAGAATAAAGATTCCAGAAACACCCATATATAATACAGTCACTTGGTTTTTGATGAAGATGATAATGCAGTGTAATGGGGAAGAGGATATTCTTTCTAATAAATGTCAGTAAATTTAATAGAAAATAGAGAAGTGGGTTGAGATGGATTACAGATCTAAATATGAAATGGAAAATAATAAAGCTTTGAGAAAAATTTAGCAGACTGTATGTAACCTTATAGTAAGAAAATTTTTCTTAAGACCCCCAAATCACTAAACTATAAAATAAAGTCAGTTAATTTGGATATATTAACTTTTTGAAACTTATGTTTATCAAAAGGATCCCATTAAGAAAGCAAATAGGCAAGAAACGGGGAGAAAATACACAACTTACATATATGACAGCAGACTTGAGTGTAGAGGAGGGAGTGGTGATGGTTTTTGGAAGGGGCCAGTTAGTAAATACTTGGGGCTTTGTGGGCTAGACAGTCTCTGTGAACATGTCTGTGTCTCAATAAAACTTTATTCACAAACACAGGCAACAGTCTGGATTTGGCCCTTCCAGCCCTGGATCTAAAATTGAAAAAGAATGCTTACAAATCAACAAGAAAAAAATAGAAAATGGGCAAGAGACTGGGACATCCACTTAAAAGAGAATATCCAGATGGCCAGTAAACACAAAAAGGTATGTTATTTTTATTAGTAATCAGGGAAATGCAAAATTAAAACACCACCCACCCACTGAGATGGTTAAAATGAAAAGCATAAAAAAGAACCAAGTTTTGGCAAGGAGGTAAACAGCAGGAAGCCTACCCTGCTCGAGGTATTGCCAACTATTATGACCATTTTGGAAAGCTGGCTCTTTGAACATGCCTTTTAACCCAAACGTAGCAGATAGGTGCGTTTATGTCAACCAAAGGACATGTTAGAATATTCATGGCATAAAACTGCTAAAACCAGAATTCTCTGAAGGCATGCATACAGTAGAATGAGTGAACCTAAGTGGTATGTTTCACTGCAGAAGACTGTAGAGTGTTGAGAACGAGTGAGCCGTAAGTATTTGCAATAGGAGCTCGGTTTCACAGAGCTGAATGCTGGAAGCCAGACACAGAGGCACACACCCTGCATGACCATCTGTGTAAAGCAAAAGAAGGTAAAAACTTGTCTACGCATTTAGATAGCAGGCTAGTGGCTAGCCTTCGGGCAAGGCCAAAAAAGGTATGTATCTGGTGCTGGTAATACTGTTTCTAAATCTGGGTGCTGAATATCTGAGTGTTCTGTGCACTTAAGATCTGTGTCTTTTTCTGCATGTATATCGTTTTAAAATCCTGCATCGTTTTGTGCAGGAAGTATTCTTTAGAGTAGTTTTAATGGCAACTACAGAGATTTCCTACACTGTGACCTTAAGGCTTAATAAAAAGTATATTTTAAGTAAAATATTTGAAAAGGTGACAGGGCCATTACGTATTTTGTCATCCTACCCTTTTGCATATATAAATGGATCTGAACCACCTCTTCCAATAAAGGACTAATGTGTGTAAACATTTCATATTTTCTCAAGTGATTTTTCACATTCTGAATTGGGGGTGCATTTTCTACATTACCGTTCTCGAGATGACCTTGCTGGGAGGTGAATCCATATAACGGTGACTTTGATTTGATGGGAAGTTGTACCTAGAAGGTTTCTACTCGGTTGTGAGCACAGATGTGTGAATGTGAAAGCTCTGTGTCGTAAAAAGTAAGAGTGCTTGGCGGGTGGGGAGGGAAGAGGGCCGGCTGAGCTCAGGGCCCAGCAAGAAGGAGTTAGGCCATGGGATGGAGCGGACTGTGTGCGCTTGACTTGATTCCCTTCCTCATACTAGGCAAAGCTTGAAGTGTAAACAGATTAACACCTGGCTGAAGGAGCAGTAAGCCAGGAGCTGGGGCTTGATGCTTTGCTCCCCCACCCCAGCTGCCTGTTTGTTCCCTCAGTCCACTGGGCTTAACCACGAGGCATGTGGTCAAGCTCCCCTTCCATCCCAGCCAGAGCCTGCCTCTTTCACCATGGGGTTACAGTATTCCCCAAATTAAAGGCCACAAAGAAAAACAGCAAATATA
Source organism: Leptonychotes weddellii (assembly GCF_054177405.1). Taxonomy (NCBI): domain Eukaryota; kingdom Metazoa; phylum Chordata; class Mammalia; order Carnivora; family Phocidae; genus Leptonychotes; species Leptonychotes weddellii. The sequence goes on along the minus strand of NC_138373.1, from coordinate 4,021,080 downwards.
TGACCTCCCCACCCCCCGACTTGCCACCATGGTAATCACGACAAAAAAGTTCCCTTTCACATTTTAGGAAATCAGATTGCTGTAGCGCCTGTCAAATTGGGGAACTGGTTGAATTGTTGACTTGTGAGCAGAGTATGGAGTGAAAATAATGTCCAGAAATCCTCCAAGGGAAGACAGGACTGTGGTCTCTCTATGGAGGAACATGTGGCCTCTGGGGATGGTGAAGAAACAGGTGCAAATATGGCATCTGCTAAGCACAGCTCCCAAACCCTCTTCGTTTCTCCACACAATCAGCTGACCTGACGACAGTGGAACAGGAAAGCAAGTGCGTAGCTCAGGACCACCAGACAACCCTCAAGCCTGGCAGGACTGGGGAGTAGATGGAACACACAGGCGGGTGTTCCGCCCTCCCCCTGCCATACTCCCCAAACCTAAGCTTTTGCAGCAACAGAAGAAAATGGGCATATTTTAGTGGTTAAAACCAAGGAAGGGGGAATCCTTTTGCAGCATGGTGGTCTGGTGGGTGGACAAACAGGAAATGTACAACAGCTTTGTCAGCTTTGGGGCACACAGGTTCTCCAGAAACCCTCACTGGGAAACAGGAGTGTGAGTGGCTTTTCCTGCGGGCAAGGTTCCAGGAACTCCCGGGAGAAAAGGAGCTCTGGCAAAATCTGAGACTTAGCCACTAAAAAGGAACAGGCTGAACCGCCTCCGCTAAATGAACGTCCTCAAAGAAACTGTATTGCTAACGTGAGGTAGGAATAAGTAAAACGGTGAAGTGTTGAGTATGAACAATAAAGATTCAAGAGTTCAGATGAGCCGGTGGCTGATGAGCTGGGAGATAACTGTGTGGCAAAGAGTGTTTGCAGAAGGCCTCAGCAAGAATAAAGAAAATGTGCGGGGAAGGGTACAAGTGAGGTTTCCGCAAGATAACAGGAATCTCCGAAGTGGGGGAGACTGCAGCAGTGAAGAGGAGGAACTACTTGGGGGGGGGATACTTAATTTCATATATTTGGAAAAAACCAAAATGACCTCAAAAGACCATCCGGTGCTCCAAAAGGAAAGATATGGAAATAGCCATACCTCGTCAAAGTGAAATGTAAGGATACTCAAGATAAAATTTTGCAAGTTTCTGTAGTCACTCACTCAAAAGAATAATTTCTCATCTTCCATTGTTGGCCATTGTGAAGTAACAGGAACCAGATTTACGCTTCTGACTAAACTGCAAACTTGGACAAAATAAGGTCACGGCTTTGGGACAGTGGGCACAGGACAGTGATCTCCCTGAGTGCCCAGCGTGCCTGCTTGGACAGACCTTCTGGACCACAGTGCGGGAAAGGGCACCCCAAGTCGCTGGGCGGTCTTCAAGAGTGGAACAGAGCAGGGGCGCCTGGGTGGCTCAGTTGGTTGGGCGACTGCCTTCAGCTCAGGTCGTGATCCTGGAGTCCCTGGATCGAGTCCCTGGATCGAGTCCCGCATCGAGTCCCGCATCGAGTCCCGCATCGGGCTTCCTGCTCGGCAGGGAGTCTGCTTCTTCCTCTGACCCTCTTCCCTCTCGTGCTCTCATTCTCTCTCAAATAAATAAATAAAATCTTTAAAAAAAAAAAAAAAAGTGGAACAGAGCAGAGCCCCCAAACACCAGGGGTCTCAAGGGCCTTGCTCTTCAAGTAGAGACGTGGCTCTGGCCTGGGGCGTGGCCTGCTGTGGTCGAGGCGTGGTCAGGGGGCGGAGGCTTGTCTTGACGCTAGGGGTGTGGCTAAGGGATGTGGGCGTGGTTATACCAGGGGAGTGGCCATAGTAGGACGGTCGGGTGGTGCGTAACAATGAGGGGGTGTGGCTGTCCTGGGGGCGTGATCTTTATGTGAGGGTTGGGTGTAACAATGAGTGGGGCGTGGTGATGCCCTGGGGGCGTGGCCAGGAGTGGGGCGTGGCTCCGGCTGCAGAAGGCGTCCGAAGCTCCAGGAACAGCTCGGGCGAAAACCGTGTGGATCTAATAGCGCTAGAGGAGCGGAAGGCCAGTGACCGGGCTGTGGGCGGACACGAGGGCAGTGAGAAGACAGGCAGGCCTGCGGGCAGGTGAGCAGTGACTGAGGCTTGGGCTTGAGGGCCGGGCTTCGGGGGCAGTGGGCCTAGCACCCCGAAGGGGGAGGGGACAGAAGGGGGCGGAGAAGGGGTTGGCGGAGTGGGAGGCGGAGCCTGGACAGAGGGCAGGGCCTCTGACCACCCGGTCCTCGCCGCCTTGCCCCAGCCCTAGGTGCCCAGCCATGTGGCGCCCGTTGGTCCTGCTGCTGCTGCTGCTCCCCGTCGTCCCCATTCCCAGCGCCACTGCCGTTCCCATCCCGGATGCCAGAAGCCAGGACAGCCTGCAGAGCCTTCTCCAAGGTTCCAACCGTCTCTCGTTGGGGTTTGGGGCGAGGAAGAAGACAGAGAAGAGGGGCGGAGCAGACAGCAAGAGAAGTCAGAGGGACACAGGGAAAGGGAGAGACAGAGATAAAGGGGGGGAGCCTGAGGGAAACAGATACAACACGACAGACGAAGGTCTGGAATAAGGAGAATGTGGGACGGAATAGACAAGGGACCGAGATTAAAAAAAAAACACAGGGAACAAAATGGGGATGGGGGTGGACTGGTTTGACCCTCCCGGTCAAAGGGTGGACAGGGAAGGGGGTGGAGGGACAAGGGGCTTAGGCTGGAGCGGACTTGCTATGGGACACGGACAGCTTCCTCTCTGCCCCATGGACTTAAGTGCCTCCCCAGGAACTGCCACCACACAGAGGAGCAGGGATCCTGGCTGGGGAGCAGCCCCCTTTCCAGCTAGCACCAGAGAGCCCCTCCTGGAGTCCAACCTGTTCTCCTTCACCAGGTACTCAAGCTGGAAGAGAAAGAGGGCCGTGGGCGATCACAAATCAAGTTCCTCACTCTGGCTGTCCTCCAGGGTTATGAGCCCCAAAGCCCCAGAGGCTGGCCTGCGGCTCTGTGAGCAGCCTCCACGGCTACAGGCCGTCTGCCCCGGGCTTCTTAAAGGGGGCCTGCCCCGAAGGGAGACCTGGGGCCCCTCTCAGTTCAAACAGCCCACCCCCACAACCCACTTGAGGCTCAGCAGCAGCTGTCGGGGCTGGGGGTGGGCACCAGAGCACTGGCAGGGGACAGACATGTACCTTACCAGACCCCATCCCCAGCTCCATTTAGAAATAAAGTCCTTTCTTACAGTTAGCTATGCCGTTTCCTTTCAGGGCCGGTCCCCAATGCTTGGCCAACTAAAAATACTTTCTTCTACTTAATTTACAAGCTCCTGTAGCAGCAAGATGATGCATGATGCTTACCAGAGAGTGTGGCTCAAATTTAGTTCTCAAAAATACTTTGTCGACAAGAATAGACACAGTTGAGTCCCCTGTGTGCTGTCTGGAGGGACCCCCTCCCTGACACTGCAGCCCCCAAATCCCACTTCAATGTTGCCTAAAGGGGTGATTACATTGGACTGTTGAAAAATACTGGAGTCCTATTGTCCTAAAGCTGAAATTGAAGGTAACAACACACGTTGATGGGTTGGTGAAAAGAAATGGGTCATTCATAGTGGGGGACCTCTACCTCTGTTCAGAGGTGAAGAAGCACTATTTGTTCAGTTAAGTTTTGAGCTTAAAGTGATGACATATTCCTCTTTGGTTCTGTGTTCTGGTGGCTGTGGGTGTGTCTGGGCCCTATGGCAGCATGTGAGGGTCCTGGCCGTTGTCTGGATAGGTCCCTGCTTGATCCGAGTCAGGTGGATGTGGGGGCACCAAGAAAGGGGGCAGGGGGCCGAGCTTGAGGCTAGAAAGGTCATGGCCATGCTGATACAGTGGGCCTGGTCTAAGGCCAGGTGGGTGGGCCAGATGGCAATTATAAACTGGGCTCAAGGGCGCCTGAGTGGCTCATTCGGTTAAGCACCTGACTCTCCATCTCAGCTCAGGTCTTGATCTCAGGGTCGTGAATTCAAGCCCCACATTGGGCTCCACACTGGACATGGAGCCTACTTAAAAAAAAAAAAAAAAAAAAAAAAACGAAACAAAAAACTGGGCTGAGGCAGGGCTCAGGGTGCAGAGCCGGTGGAAGAGCAACTACACCAGGGACCCAAGTGAGCACACCTGGTGGAGATACCAGCCAGCAAGAAATGGCACCCTACTGGTGCAGGGGGAGCCTGCAGGATGGTTGCTGTGCCCTGTTTTCAAGCCACAGCGTGTGACTCAGGTTGCTCTTAGGCTTGTCTCTGGGACCCCCGGCCGATAGAACCATCCAATCAAATGGCAGCTTCTTCTGCTAACAAATTCCTATCCAGTGTCAGCAGGACCTGATATTGGGACCCTCTATATCCTTGGGGCCTGTGCCTCAAATCTCCAGACAGGTGCATCCAGCTGCTGGTTCAATCTGTGAGCTAGGGCTTTGCTCATACTCTTCCACTGCCTGGAATGCCATCTCTGTTCTCCTCCCCTCATCCACTAGGATGGAAAAGCGTGAGACATCATCACAGAGCCCATAGAAGATATTATGAACATTCTATGCAGTAAATTTGAAAGTCTGGATAAAACAGACAACTTTTTAGAAAACACAACTTACTGAAACTGACACAAGAAATGGAATCTACAGTTTAAAATCTTCCCATCAAAAAGTCTACAGACTCTGCTCACCTCAGTAGCAAATCCTTCTTAACACTTTAGAAAAATATTAATGGCAATCTTTTTCTTTTTCTTTTTCCCAACTTTTTTTTTTTTTGAAGATTTTATTTATTTATTTGACAGAGAGATAGACAGAAGAGCACAAGCAGAGGGAGAGGGAGAAGCAGGCTCTGCACTGAGCAGGGAACCCGATGCGGGACTCGATCCCAGGACTCTGAGATCATGACCTGAGCCGAAGGCAGACGCTTAACCATCTGAGCCACCCAGGCGCCCTTTCCCAACTTTTTTTTAAAAGATTTTATTTATTTATTTGAGAGAGAGAGAGAGAAACAGCATGAGAGGGGAGAGGGTCAGAGGGAGAAGTAGGCTCCCCACTGAGCTGGGAGCCTGATGTGGGACTCGATCCCAGGACTCCGGGATCATGACCTGAGCCGAAGGCAGTCGCTTAAATGTGTGTTAGGACACCAGAATAGCCTTGTTGCAAAACCTGAAAAGTAAATTTTGAGAAAGGAACAATTTCAGTTCAGTATCTCTCAAAAACACAAGTGCAAAGATCCTAAGGTATTAGAATGAATCACTGTCCTAAGACAAGTGTGGGAATGGTGACTTAATTAGGTAGAAGAGCTCAGCCACGAGTTTCTGGCCAAGAGCTGTGTGCGCTTGCGCGTGTGTGCACGCTTTCAAGAGGAAGGGGAAGCAGAGGTCTCCATTTCCCCATCTGTAAAATGAGAACAGCAGTAGCACCTCCCACAAAAGGGGACTCTATCCTCTTAGGCTGCCACTTTTGGTCAGGAGTGTGGAGCTTGGGCCTGTGAAAAGGTGTTTGAAACAACTCTTTGTCATCTATGGCTTGGCATCTGTTGATCACAGGACCAAACTACCGGCTAATGTTTTTTACATCTCCTCTGTGGTCTGGCTCTCGAAGGCACACAAAGATCATGCTGCAAACCATCTGTTCACACACCTTGTCCAGTCAAAAACATCTCCTAGTTTCTCCCTACCACACTGGGAATGAAGGCTTGGTCCCACTTCCTCTCTCCCTCTCGCCCCTGTTCCTGCACGTATTGGGGCTTCGTGTGGTCAGCTCTGCTTGGCACGATGTACCTCTGTTTTGGGGGAGCTCCCCACCCTCATCCTTTCAGCAAATGCCCTCCTGCCCTCGCCTGGGAGGATGATGCTCCCTCTCTAATCCGATGGAATCTCTCCAATACGAGGGGTTCCACCAGGAAAACATGAAATTTTTTGAAATTCCAATTTATAGGGACAAGTGCCGAATTTCCTTTCCAGAAAGTTACACTCTCCCACCAACTGTGTGTGAGAAAGCCTGTTTCCTCTCATCTTTGTCAGCTCTGGATTCAGAAACTTTAAACATTTTTTGGCCAATATTTTTGCAAAAGCAAAATATTGCACTTCAATTTTTTTTTCCATTTATTGAATCAAGAGTAAACCTGAGGGGATAGGCACTTCCATAATGGAAGAATAAGGACCTCTGAAAATCTTCTGTTCCATAAAAGCAACAAAACATTGATGAAAACAATGGTCATAATCAACTTTTCCAGAACTCTGGAAATTGACCAAAGACTCACAACAATTTGGGGAGACTTTATTCAAGAAAAATGGGTGAATATAAGAACAGTGAACTTTGGGGTATTTAAATTTGCCCTATTTCCATCCCCCTCTCCCCAGCTCTGGGGTCGCCTTGAAAACTAGCAGCCCCTGAAACACAGCAGTGGTGAAAAGCATCAACCTAGCAGCCATTGAAGGGACCAAATGGGTTGAAGCTTCCCAGAAGCTCCATCCCCAGGGCACTGTCAAAACTTAGCCTGTATGGCAGCTCCCTAGGAAAGCCTCATCTGGAGGAACTGTCTTTATTTTCCCTGATTACGAGCTCACTGTGGGAGTAAAGACCTGTGGGAGTAAAGACCTATCCCCGGAGCATTTGTCAAAACCAATTAGTGGCCTTTTAATCACATTGTAGCTATCTGGGGTGATGTTACCAGTTGAGGCAAACAAGAGGCTGGCCAAGAACTTAAAAAGGAAAATTTGGGGAGGGGCGCCTGGGTGGCTCAGTTGTTAAGAGTCTGCCTTCGGCTCAGGTCATGATCCCAGGGTCCTGGGATCGAGCCCCGCATCGGGCTCCCTGCTCTGCGGGAAGCCTGCTTCTCCCTCTCCCACTCCCCCTGCTTGTGTTCCCTCTCTCGCTGTGTCTGTGTCAAATAAATAAATAAAATCTTTAAAAAAAAAAAAAAAGGAAAATTTGAGGGAAGAGAGGCTCTGACTTACTGCCCCTTGCCTAGGAGGCCATGCACATGCCCAGGAAGTACCATGGACAGGTTAGTCTCACATCTGCTTGGCCTTGAGACTGAGCAAGCAGGAAATAAAGGCTAGGGCAGAGTTGTTGATTGCTGGGGCAGTGAGGGTGGCCCCAACATGCAAGGGGCCCCTTGACAAAGCCTGGGAGACTTACAGGTTTAAGGCATGTCTGGAAAGCTCTGTCCAACCATTGCCTGAAAACTAGGATAACTGAGCAAACAAAGGCTTCACACAACAAAGAATACAGACTTTACAGAATTAGTCAAAGAAAATCACCAAATAAACAGCACAACAACAAAGAGCAAAAACTCTGAGGAGGGGGAAGGGAATCCCATCGCCACACTGTTATTTAAAATAGCCAGTTTTATGTAAAAAAGAGAGATACATACAAAGAAACAGACAAGTGTGGCCTATACACATAAAATAAAAAAGCAGTCAATAAATACTGGCCCTGAGAAATCCCAGATGTTGGACTTCAGACAAAGATTTCAAATAAGCTATTATAAATATGTTCAAGTAAATTATAAAATCTGTGTTGATGGGTTTATAAGATATATTTTGTGTGATGATAGCACATACAAATATGGGGAGAGAAAATACAGGTATATTGGAGGAGTGTTTTGTATCCTATTAAAGTTAGGTTGGTATTAATCCAAGCTAGATTGTTTTAAATTAACATGTTAAATCAGGGGATGCCTGGGTGACTCAGTCAGTTAAGCATCTGCCTTGGCTTAGGTCATGATCCCAGGGTCCTGGGATCAAGCCCCGTGTCAGGCTGCCTGCTCGGCAGGGAGTCTGCTTCTCCCTCTCCCTCTGCTCCTGCTGCTTGTGCTCTCTCTTTCTGACAAATAAATAAAATCTAAAAGAAAAAATAAGAGGTTAAATCAGAAGACAAGGAATAACAAGTATTGGTGAGGATGTAGAGGAAAAGGAACCCTCATGTACTATTGGTGGGAATGCAAATTGGTGCAGGCACTGTGGAAAAGAGTATGAAGATTCCTCAGAAACTTAAAAACAAATATCATATGATCCAGTAATTCCACTACTAAGTATTTACCCAAAGAATATGAAAACACTAATTCGAAAAGATATATGCACACTTCTGTTTACTGCAGCGTTATTTACAGTAACCAAGATACAGACACCCAAGTGTCCATCTACAGATGAATGAATAAAGAAGATGAAATCTTCGTTGATCTTGAATCTGGCAACATGGATGGACCTAGAGGGTATAATGCTAAGTGAAATAAGTCAGAGGAAGACAAATACCATATGATTTCACTCATATGTGGAATTTAAGAAACAAAACAAATGAACAAGCAAAGAAAAAAGACAAAACCAGACTCTAATACAGAAAACAAACTGGTTGTTGCCAGAGGGGAAGTGGGTAGGAGGGTGGGTGAAATAGATAAAGGGAATTAAGAGTACATTTATCTTGGGGCACCTGGGTGGCTCAGTCCATTAAGTGTCTGCCTTTGGCTCAGGTCATGATCCCAGGGTCCTGGGATCCAGCCCCACATCAGGCTCCCTGCTCAGCGGGGAGTCTGCTTCTTCCTCTCCCTCTGCCCCTCCCCCCTGCTTGTGCTCTCTCTCTCTCTCAAAATAAATAAAATCTTTTAAAAAAGAAGGTAAGCCCCCAAAATATGTAGGCAGACCCTTAACCAACTGAGCCACCTTGGTGCCCCAAGATTATCACTTTAGATTGAAAGACAAGATTGCTTGAAAGGATGAGAAAAGATGTACCGTGCAAACAATAATAAAAATTAAGTGGAGTGACTAGACCGATAGCAGACAAAATAGGTTTTGTGATAAAAAATTGTTACTAGAGATAAAGAAGAATATTTAATAATGATAAAAGGATTGATCCATCAGGAATGCTACAATTATGAACATATATACACCTAACAACAGAGCCCCGAAATATCTGGAGAAAAACTGGTCAAGGAAGAAATCAAAAAGGAAATAAGTATTTTGAATCAAATGAAAAAAAATTTAAAAAACAATGTATAAAATTTTGTGGGACATGGTTAAAACAGTGTTTAAAGGGGATTAGCAATAAATGTCTACGTTGGGAAAGAACAAAGGTCTAAAGCTAATGATGGCAACTTCCTTCTTATCATACTAGAAAAAGCAGTCCAGATTCACCAAAAGGAAGAAGAAATGAAATACTACCTGAGGAGAAATCAATCAAATAGAAAATATAACAGAGAAAAAAAATAGTGGAGAAAGTTGATGAAATTAAAACTTGATCCTTTGAGAAGATCAATAAAAATAGCCTAGCCAGATTAGTTAGGAAAAAAGAGAGAAGCACAATTGATCCCTGTCCACAGATCCTATGGATACTTAAATATGTGACCAATTTTATGCCAATAGATCCAGCAATTCACATACACTGGACAAATTACTCAAAAGACACAAGTTCACTTGAGCGTGTTTATCATTCATTAAATAGAGGAGGTTCCTTTCTCTCTCTCTGGTTTGCTGAGAATTTTTATCAGAGATAAATGCAGGTTTTAGTCAAATGCTTTTCCTGCATCTATTGAGATGAGCATGTGGCTCTGTTTCTCCACATTTTACCTGATTTTGGTAATTTGTTTCTTCTTTTTTTTCCTGATCAGTCTTTCTGGAGATTTATCAATCTTCTTGCTCTTTTCAAAAAATAAAATTGTAATTTTATTCATCTCTGTTTTAATTTTCCCATGTTGGGGATTTTTGCTCTGATCTTTATTTTATTCCTTTCTTGTGCTTACTTTGTATTTAATTCACTATTCCTTTTCCAGTTTCTTAAGGTGGAAGCTGAGTTTGATTTCAGATCTTTTTTTCTAACAGAGGAACTTGGCACTATAATTTTCTCTTTAACCCAGCAGTTGGCAAACCCATGGCCCATTCAACAAATGCAGCCCACCACATGGTTTTGTACCACCTCTGACTTAAGAATGCCTTTGTGTTTTTAAATGGTTGAGAAAAATCAAAGGAAAAATAATATTTCGTGGCACATGAAAATTCTGCCAAGTTCAAATTTCAGTGTCCGTAAATAAAGTGTTACTGGAACGTAACCAGGCTCGCTCACTCCCATGTGGCTGCATCGGGAGTACAATGGCAGACTCAAGCAGGTGCAACAAAGATCAGTTGCAACAGACACGGTGTATATCCATTTTGTAAAAGAGGAAAAGTGACTTCAAACACTGTACTTTTAAGACCTGGTGGAGTGAAGATTATTTTGTTACCGACTTAGATGGCAAAGCATTGTGTTGGCCATAGCAAAACACAGCTTTGCTCGAGAGTACAGTAGACATTGACCTTACCAGGCTAGACACTCGTCATCCTCTTCCCAGCTCACAGGAGAGCAACAATCAGAGACATTAGAAAGCTTGAAAGAGATGATCTTATCGCATCAGAATTTCTTCACAAAAGTAATAATGAGGTTTGGGGCGCCTGGGTGTCTCAGTCAGATAAGCATCCAACTCTTGATTTCCGCTCAGGTCATGATCTCAGAGTCCTGGGATCGAGCCCCATGTTGGGCTCCGAGCTCAGTGGGGAGTCTGCTTCAGGATTCTCTCTCTCCCTCTCCCTCTCCCTCTGTCCCTCCTCCTGATCTCTCTCTCTCTCAAATAAATAAATCTTTTTTTTTTAATGAGGCTGAAATGAAACTGAGTTTTTCTGAGTGGCCCATTTATTAGCCAAGCAAGAAAAGCCACCTCCCTAATGGGTTAATTAAATCGTGACAGAGACAACTGGAAAAAAAAATGTGTAAGAGAAGATAAACATATTCTGAGATGTTTGGCGTTTTGGTGAGAAGAAGAGTCAAGGACATTGAGAGCAACATCAGTAGTCAATTTCAAAACAAGGCAAGTGACTTTGAGTGGTTTACCTTGTCTCTCAGTGAGTTGACAGTTGTTACTGATACCTCGCAGGTTGTTCATTTTTTGAGACGCCAATGCCAAGCTTGAAGTGACTGAAGAATTAGCCTCGATGGATATCAAACAACTACAGGTGAGAATATTTTCAAAGATCAAGTTCAAAAGAGCAAATGAGGCTTACAGTTGACGCTACTGATCAATAACACATGATAGGTTGAAATAGCTTTCAAAAAGTACCTACTAATAAAGAAGGCAATTAATAACCACAGACTCTAAATACCTTCTATTTTCACAAGCTTTGTGCATTCGTGAAACGAGGTCTCCTTCTGCTCTACAGATATTTTCGCCAACATCAATGGCCACGCATCATGGAAGATTCACTGCTTGATGAATTCTTTCAGCTTTTGTACATTCAGAAATGTTTAAATGTCTCCTTTTTTGAAAGATACTTTCACTGGGTACAGACTTTTTTTCCTTTTTAGTCCTTTAAAGCTGTTCCTCCACTGTCTTCAGGCTTGCTGACAAGAAGTTGGCAATCACTCCTACATCTATTCCTCTGTATAGAATGTGTCTTTTTTATTTAGATTTTTTTATGTTTTCTTTTTGCCCCTGATTTTAAGCTGTTTCATTGTTTTCTTCATGTTTCTTGTGCTCAGAGTTTGCGGAGCTTCTTGGATATATGGATCTGGTTTTCATTTGGGATTTTGGGGATCATTATTTCTTCAAATATTTTTCTCCATCCTCCTCTACTTTTCTCCTTTTCACATTCCAATTACACATTTATTACATTGCTTGACTTTGTCCCACAACTTGCTGATTCTTTTTTTTTTTCCTATCTGTATTTAATTTTGGATTGTTTCCATTGCGATGTCTTCAAGTTCACCAATCTCTCCTGCATTGTCTCCACATGGTGTATGTTTCATTTGGACCCAGCTGTTCTCTTCTCTAGAAGTTTGACTGTCCCCCCTTTAAAATACTCCCCATCTCTCCTTGGCATGACCAATATTTCTTCTAGCTTCCAGAACATATGGAATACAGTTGTGATAACCCTCCCAGCGTCCTTGTCTACTAAATCTGTCATCTCTGGATTGGTTATGATTGATTTTTCACTTCATTATGGGTCATGTTTTATATGCATTCCAGATAATTTTTTTATTTTTTATTTTTTTAAATTTTTTTAAGATTTTATTTATTTATTTGACAGAGCGAGACACAGCTAGAGAGGGAACACAAGCAGGGGGAGTGGGAGAGGGAGAAGCAGGCTTCCCGCCGAGCAGGGAGCCTGATGCGGGGCTCAATCCCAGGACCCTGGGATCATGACCCAAGCCGAAGGCAGACACTTGACAACTGAGCCACCCAGGCGCCCCTCCAGATAATTTTTTTAAATCACAGATCACATGTTACAGAAAGATAGTTTGTTGTTCTCCATAGTTAATCTCTCAGGGTTTCCTGGTGAATCTACAAGTGAAATCATTTTCTCTGATACCATTCATCAGCCTGGGTAAAGACAGATTATTCTGACCCCCTTGCTGGTTCATAGCTAATCAGTGCCCCCCTCAAAACGTTCAAACAAGATTCACTGTTCCCAGACTATCTGCAGTGTTAATTCCTTTCCCTCTTTTTAAAATTTAAATCCCCCACCCCTCCCCCCCCTTTTTTTTGCTTATTTAGGACTCAGTCCATGGTTTTGATATCTACTGTACACCAGTAAACAGCATGCTGATGGTTAACTATGTGTCTTTACATTTTTCTTTGACACCAGACACAGAAGAATATGTATTTTAGGGTTTGAAAACAAGGAAAACTATATAAGGTGCTAAAAAAATGTATTATTTTCCCTTAGGGAAGAGGGAAGACAACAGTGAGGCAGGGAGTGAGGAGGGTCTCTGGAATTCTGGCAATGTTCTGTCTCTTCACTTTGTGAAAATTCAATTGTACCATTATTCTGTGTAGTTTTCTGTAAGTCTGTCGTATATCAATTATAATGCTTATTTTTTAAATGATGACTAACATCTGGTAAAAATAACATTGGATTCCTACCCCACATCTTACGGGGTAAATTGCATATCGATTAAGCACTTAATTGTTAAAAAAGAATCAAACTTGCACAAACAATGAATCATGGAACACTTCATCTAGAACTAATGATGTAATGTATGGGGATTAACATAAGAATAAAAAAAAAAAAGAATCAAACCACAAATGTTTGAGGAGAAAATGTGGAGAAATAATTTTTATTTTAAGAGTGTTTCAAGCATGATGTGCAACCCAGAAGCTACAAAAGAAAATATTGATGAATCTGACTACATTGAAATAAAACAATTCTCCGTGGCAAAACTCGCCATAAACAACATCAGAAGACACATAGTGAGCCAGGAAAGAGTTACAATTCCCACTACAGGCAGTTGAATTCCTTTAATATGTATATTAAAAATGGCTTATAATCAATAGAAGCTAAGAGCCACAGGCAAATAGAAAAAATGGGGAAGAAAAAGAATATGAACGAACAGTGCAAAAAATAGAAATGTCTTTTAAAATAGGAAAAGAAGGTCAACTTTACTCACAGAGAAGTACAAGTTAAAATTATGCTGAGACACCGCATTTCTACCAAATCGAGGACAATCTGACAGCACTGTGTTGGTGAAGATGTGGAGGACGAGCAGGTGTTTTAATTTATTCCAGATGGGAGCACTGAGTGCTAGAATAAAGATGCAAAGTAACATGTGAATAACTAACAAAATAACTAAGACAATTTAAAATGCACAATCCCGGGGTGCCTGGGTGACTCAGTTAAGCATCTGCCTTTGGCTCAGGTCATGATCCCAGGGATCTGGGATGGAGCCCCACATTGGGCTCCCTGCTGAGCTGGGAACCTGCTTCTCCCTCTCCCTCTGCATCTCCCCTGGCTCGTGCTCCCTCCCTCTCTCTCAAATAAATAAATAAAAAATCTTAAAAAAAGAAATAAAATGCACAAACCCATTGACCCTAATTACACACATGCCAAATACCATGTAGGTAAGGAAGGATATTTATTTCAGTATTGGTTGTAATGGCCAAAGATCAGAACCCATCTAAATGCCCTTCAACAGGGACTTGTCCAGTAAGTGATGGCGTCTAGCAGCACCTGGGTGGCTCAGTCAGTTAAGTGTCCGACTCTAGGTTTTGGCTTGGGTCATGATCTCAGGGTCCTGGAATTGAGCCCTGTGTCGGATTTCGCGCTCCGCAGAGAGTCTGCTTGAAGATTCTCTCTCTCCCTCTCCCTCTGTCCTCCCGTCCTGCCCCACTCGAGCTCTCTCTCTAAAATAAATAAATAAATCTTTTTTTAAAGTAGCAAATAACACACACATGTGCATGCTATCCTGCGTATACTTAGAGTATCTCTGTAAGGAGAAATGGATCTGCTAAAGGCTGTTGCTTCTGGGTGGGTTTAGAGGCAGGGTTCTTGGGTCAGACTATTCTTTTACACCCTTTGAATTTTGAACCAGATATTTTTTTTTTTAAAGATTTTATTTATTTATTTGACAGAGAGGGAACACAAGCAGGGGGAGCAGGAGAGGGAGAAGCAGGCTTCCCACCGAGCAGGGAGCCCGATTTGGGGCTCGATCCCAGGACCCTGGGACCATGACCTGAGCCGAAGGCAGACGCTTAACGACTGAGCCACCCAGGCGCCCCGATAGTTCATATTTTAAAATGTAAACAAAATTAATGCCTAAAATAGTTAAGAAGACTATGTAGCAAATGGAAAACAGGTGTCATTCAATGTTAAATGGGAACAGCAGGATACCGAATCGTCTGTCTCGAAGTGCTGTGGTCGTCTCTGCAATTGGGCAGTGAGAACTCGAGAAGTCTGTGTTGTTGCGTTTTGTTGCTCAGCACTTTGGGGTATTTTCCAGTGATGGTGGTGGTGGTGGAGAAGGTGCCTACCCCCATCCCCTCCACCAATCACCCCATTCTGAGATCCAGGCTGCTGACCACCCCTTAGTTCAAACTTTGGAGAAATGTGGAGTGAGCAGGCATGTTCCCCATCCCAGTTTACCTCCGGCTCCTGCCGGTCCCTCCATCACTGCAGGAAGGTGGTAGCCTCCGTCCCCTTGGCCCAGAAGTTTCCAACTCTCCCAGGACACCCCAGTTCAGATTTCCCAAGTTGTCCTCCCTGCTCGTCCCTCAGCCCCCGGCCTTCTGAGACCGCCGTGCTCCTCAAGCTCCACAGCTCCGGGCCAAGATCACTTAACAAGACCCTGGGGCTTTACATGAAGCCAGACCCTTAAGTGGGCCCTGGGAAACCTATTAAGTCACTCTTTGCTTATGGTGAGCGTCCCTGGGAACAGGGGCGGAGATCACGGGAGAAGAGGGGGAACGATGTGGTGCAGCCAGGCTGCCCCCCATTTTCTACCAAGTCCTCCTATAGTCCGCTGCTACTTTATGATTTGTATCCACAGAGGAACTGCTATTTGATCTGGGCTGTGAAGAGTGAGTAGCTTTCCAGGTGGGGAAGGACGCTCTGATGTGGAGAAGGTGTGCGCCGTCAGGGAGAGGTGGGAGACCGGTGGACGTGTGGTGCGGACTGCTGCGTGGCTTGTGCGGAAGGCATGGCCAGGAGATGGGGGGACCGACAAGGCCCACAGGGTCTGTGTCGCGATGGCTGGAACTTGCCCTTCCACCCAGGATTCAGGTCACCCACTTAGCCCAGACTGGATCTCTCCCCTCGCAGGCGTCACTGGGGGACGCATATTCCCCCGTCCGGGATAGCAGGGTGAGCAAGGCACCCGGCCAGCCAAGATGCTGAGGATTTAATTCAGGCTGCCATTTAGGGTCTGGTGGCCCCAAGTCTGGCTTGAATGAATGAGTTTTCAGATTTTGGTCTTTTTTCTCCAAGGATGCCATGGAAGATTGGGTGTGGGTGCCAAGGACTTAGTGCAAAGCCCCTGCTGGAATTCACCAGCTTTATTTATTTATTTTTTTTAAGATTTTATTTATTTGACAGAGAGAGCGAGCGAGAGAGGGAACACAAGCAGGGGGAGCAGGAGAGGGAGAAGCAGGCTTCCCGCTGAGCAGGGAGCCCGACGCGGGGCTCGATCCCAGGACCCTGGGATCATGGCCCGAGCCGAAGGCAGACGCTTCACCAACTGAGCCACCCAGGCGCCCCAGGAATTCACCAGCTTTAAACCCATGTTTTCAGGAGAGAGGAAATCCCACAAGGAGGGGAGTCTCAGGTCCAGAAGCCTGAGGGACATAGGAGACTGTCCTCCGCTGTCTCTCTGTCTCTTGTCTGTCTCTCCGTCTCTGTTTCTCTGTCTCTGTCCCTCTCTTCCTTCCTGTCTTTCTCTTTCTCTTTCTCCCTCTCTGTCTCTCTCTGGGTCTCTGTTAGCCCAGAGCCTGATGAACCCCCTGGGGCGGGATGCTCTGCCAAAGGCCGCGTGTCTTCCCTCCCGCTCTGCCCTCAGCAGTTCCCTCTGCCTATCCCTCGTCGTGTGCCTCGTTCTGTTTCTGCACCTCAATCTGCTTCCTTCTCTCTCCTCCAGCCCCCTTTCCGTTTTCCCCTCGCCTGGGTGGGGAAGGACCCACAGACAAGGCAGACAGAAGAGCACGGACTTTGAAATCAGACCGACCTGGGGACCTCTAGCTCAGGGGAGATGCTCTGTGACTCCCCCAAGTCTCAGCTCCCGCATCTGTAAATTAACAGGAACGGTGACGTGCCTGCCTCACAGAGGATTCACAAAGATCCAATAATGCCGCGCATGGGGTGCGTTTAGAGCTCGCCGTCAGGGCTGGGCGCGTGGCAGTGACTGTCACAGGGGCGTCGTTGCCGCGGTTCGGCTCCCCCCCCCCGCCCCCCGCGCCCCTCGGCGTTTGGAGGGAATACGGGGCTGTTGCCAACAAAGGGAAGTTGGAGGCGATATCTGTGTCCCCGGGGCAACTTTCCAGGAGGCCTTGGCGGAAGAGCTGCGGGGAGGCTTTGGAGAAGAGGAAGCGAGGCCAGGCACTTGCAGGCTTCAGGGTCTTGGCCTCAGGGCAGAGAGGCCAGGTGACACTGGTCAGCCCCCTGCCTCCGCCTCCCCGGGCCCCGCACGTCCCTCTCCTCTCTGCCACTCGCTGTCTGATGTCTCCAGAGATCTTCAGCCAGGGTGGAATGTCACCCACACGCGGGGAGCAGGAAGCACAGGACAGGACTGAGCGTGTGCTGATACGTTGGCGATCCGTTCCATACGGTTCCTGCATGTAGGCAGGGCTGTGCCAGGCGCTTTCCGGACTTGCTGCCGGCCCGTCATCACGACCGAGGAGGCTGCTGGTGCCTCAGGAGATTCAAACTCGGAGCTGTCTCTGCTGGTCGGGGAAACAGCTGAGACAGAACAGGTGTACGTGAACCCCAAGGCCCTGTTTGTGCCACTGGGCCATTCTGGCTCCAAGAGACACAAAGGATGGGCTTCTGCTGGGGAGAGAACTATGGCATTACATCCCGGGGCACTCCCGGGGCCCCCCACCGTGCCCTGCACACTGCAAATGGACACACACACGCACACAGTGGCAAGGCTGGAAAGAGCTGTTTTGATAGGTACACTGGTCTGAGGCTCTCCAAAGATCCATAAATGGATGCCAACCATTAGGCCTAGGTTAACGCCTCCCTTACTGATCTAGTGTTCCAGAGTCACCCGATGCCCTTCAAAGTCCCTCATAGGCTCTTGGAACATCAAGATATCTTTAAAAAACGGCTTACCTTGGGCATGCGAGCCTAACCACACACACACAACTTTCGGTAGAACTGTACGATATCAGAACCTGAAGCAACTCTAAAGGTCGTCTGGTCCAAGTCTCCTCTCACGGGGGAGGAACCAGACTGATACGTGGTGGCCCACTCGCCGTCACACAGCAGATGGTGGGGGACGGGGTTCGCGGTTCCCGGGCGGTGGCCAGCGGCGTGGGCTCTGTAGAAATGGCCTCGAGGCACCAGCAGCCTCCTGTGCGGAGAGGGAGCACCAGTTGAAGAGGAGGGAGCAGCTGGGGGGGGGGTGGGCTGCACAAGCCGCATGCGCACCAGCCTCAGGGCCGTCCACGCGTGCCTACACGTGGAGCCCGGCAGGCAGCCGCTCAGCGTGGCCAGCTGAGGCTCCTGGGGAGGTGAGCTTGACTGAGGCTCCTGAGCGGTGCAGTTTTAAGGCCTGGGGTGTGTGAAGAGAACGACGAGGAGAATATGCCTCTTAGTAGAGTGAATGAAGGGGACGGCGGGACCTCTGACGGCGGGGCGGCCGGCCCAACAGGACTCTGGTAGTCTGGGGGGGCACTGGCCCTGAAGATGACCGAGAGCATGGATCCCATCTCAGGATGAGACTGACACATGCTGAGGAGCACTTTAGGGGAGGAACCAACAGAAGGTGGGGACAGCTGTCGGTCGCCAAGGGGTGAGGCCTCTCCAGGACCAGAAACTCAGGGACATACAGGGACACAGACAGGAGGCGTACCTTTGGGAGAAATGGGGATTAATCCCCTCGCTTACAATAATTCAGCAAACAACAGACATGACTCAAACCTTCCGTTCCCAGAGCCTGAGTTTAGTGGCGTTGCCATGACAACGGTGGGATGGGAGGATGACACCTGGGAGGCAGGGGTCGTCACCCACACGTAGCGCGTGACGTCAGCCCAGCTCTTCCCTGTAGGGAATGTGGGGACTGCAGGGCGTCCCAGGAAGCCCCCTCCCCCGTGTGCAGGGACAGGTCTGCTCAGGACAGGGGAGTCACGCCCTCCACCTGGAGCCCGTGGTGCCAGCATGCAGGAGGCAAAGCCGGAAGTCACACTGAAGGGGACTGGGGACATAACCCCAGGGCAAAGAAGGGAGAGTTAAGCCAAGAATTGTCAGCTGACGTTGGGAGGGTCATTCAGGTGAATGGTGCTGGAGGCAGGAGCGCCGACTGGTGTCCGCTGTGATTGCTGGTGGCGGGCGGGGGGTGGGGGGGGGTGGGGAGGAAACTGGAGAGGTGAGAGAACAGGGAAGCACTCCCGGAGGTGGGCGGTGCACCTGCCCAGTCGTCCTGTGGGGTGCAGGAGGGGGGCTCCTCCACAGTGACTTCTGACTCTGGAAATGGGCCCGGGGCTAGCTCCATTCACAGAAGGTCGAGGAAGTTTCCTCGAGAAATGACGCCGTAGTTCAGGACAGGTTGCATTGGAAGTGTGGGCGGGGCGTGTGGGTGGCAGTGCTGAGGGTCTTCAGCTCGGAGAAGGGAGTGGGTCTGTGGGAGGCTGGGGCTGAACGTCGCAGCTTGGGCCTCGGGCGTGTCCACCATAACACGGGGCAGGTGCGCGTCTTCCCCGGGACAGAGCCAGAGAGAATGGGCAGGCCCAGGATGACCATGGGGGTGTCCTGAGTCCAGCTGATGGGAGCGGGAAAACATAAATAAGACAACAGCCAGGGCAGGTGAGGACAGGAGGGCGTGTGGTCTATCCGCAGAGAGCCCCGGGATGCGTGAGTGCAGGGATAGGACGGGCCTCTGCGGACAGGAGACTCCGGTGCTGCTCCAGCCCCTCACCCGGGGCTTTGTCCCAGGAGCGACCATCTCCATACCCCAGAACCAGCCGCTTGGGAAAGAGCCTATCCCTTCAGAAATCTGACCCCTCAGGCCACTGTCCACTCAGGTGTCCATCCCCACCTTCCTCCCTGAAGGCTGGCCCCTCGGGTGCAGGGGCTGTGGGCTCAGAATGCTGACCAAACCCGGGGGCTGCGTGGACAGGTGTGCAGAGACACCTGGGTGCCTGGAAGAGCATGGGGCATGGAGGCCAGAGGGAGAGCAGGGGGTGGCTCCAGACATCTGAATTCCTGGGGGACACTGGGCTGGGGGCAACAAGGGGCAGAGAGTGCTGGCTTGGGGAGAAAGCCTGGTGTCTCCGGTGGAAGGGGTGTGGGGACCATCCGTGTGTTTTCTGGGAGGGATGTGTCACCGCGACCCTCCTCTCTGGCCAGTGCGCCTGTCCTCCCACAGGTCCTGACATGAGCCCCTGGCCCGAGTCCAACTGGACCACCCCGCAGGAGTTCGTGAGCCTGGGATTCTCCGGGTGGCCCCAGGGGCTGCAGCAGCTGCTTTTCGCCTTCCTCCTGCCACTCTATCTGGCCACGCTGGCTGGAAACCTGCTCATCCTGGGCCTGGCTGTCGTGGACCCCGCCCTGCACACTCCCATGTACTTCTTTCTGGGGGCACTGTCCACTGTGGAGGTGGCCTACACGCTGGTGCTGACCCCGCGCATGCTCGCCGGCTTCCTGCTGCCGCCGGGGGGCCAGGCGGTGGCCCGATCCACCTGCGCTGCCCAGATGGGCCTCTTTGTGGCGCTGGGAGGCTCCGAGTGCCTGCTGCTGGTCGCTATGGCCCTGGACCGCTACCTGGCCATCTGCCGCCCCCTCCACTACCCCCAGCTCATGACCACGGGGCTCTGCTGGTGCCTTCTCGCCTCCTGCTGTGCTGGGGGCTCTCTCCTGGCCTTGGGGCTCACCACGGCCATTTTCCAGCTGCCCTTCTGCCAGGGGGGCTCAGTCAACCACGTCTTCTGTGACCTCCCGGCGGTGTTGGTGCTGGCCTGCGGGAACCACCAGCTGCAGGAGCGGGTCCTGCTGGCAGCTTGCCTGTTGCTGCTGGTGCTGCCCCTGGCCCTGATCCTGCTGTCCTACACCAGGGTGCTGGTGGTCATCCTGGGCGCTGGGGGGTGTGCAGGCCGCCGCAAGGCCTTCAACACCATGGCGTCGCACCTCACGGTGGCCGTGCTTCACTACGGCTGCGCCACGGCCATGTACGCCAGGCCCCTGAGTGGCCGCTCCCTCGAGGAGGACAAGCTGGTCTCGCTCATCTACATCAGCCTCACACCGCTGCTCTACCCCACCATCTACACGCTGCGGAATCGGGATGTGCAGCGCGCCCTGCAGCGGGTGGTCAGCGGCAGGACGGCAGGGACCGTCCCCCAGGCTGACGCCAACTAACGGTGTGAGCCAGGTGGTGTCTGTCCTGAAATCGCCCTCACTGAGGGGAACCTCACCATCCAGAGCCATCTGGGGCTCCCCGGGACGGGCTGGACAGAAACCTGAGTACAGCGTACCAGGACTCCAAAATCGGACCTCAGCCTAGTTCTTCGGCGTCTGTGGACATTTCAAGCTGAACAGTTCTCGTTGGTGGCCATGCACTGTGGGATGTTCCGCGGCCCTTGTCTCTGCCCAGTAGATGCCAGTAACACACCACCGCTCCCCCGCAGTTGAGATGACCAAAACTGTCACCCGACATGGCCAAACGTCACCTGAGGGGCAAGGTCAGCCCTGGTGGAGAACAGCTGCGCTGAACTCTGGCCACACGGTATCTGCTGAAGAGAAACGAGTCCTCCTATACAAGAAGTTTACGGCTGCGTTATTGATAACAGACAAAAACTGGAAACGAGCCAAATGTTCATGGACATGGGCTAGACACAGAGATGGGGCGCCTGGGTGGCTCCGTTGGTTGGGCGTCCGACACTTGATCTCGGCTCAGTTCATGATCCCAGCGTCGTGAGTTCAAGCCCCACATTGGGCTCCGTACTGGGTGTGGAGCCTGCTTTAAAAAAAGCAGGGGGGGCACCTCAGTGACTCCTTCGGTTAAGCATCCCACTCTTGATTTCGGCTCAGGTCACGGTCTCAGGGTCATGAGATCGAGCCCCCACGTCGGGCTGCACACTGGGTGTGGAGTCTGCTTAAGATTCTCTCCCTCCTGCTCTGCCCTTCCCCCACCCCACTCTCTTTCTCTTAAAAAAAAAAAAAGAATAAACACCAACAACCTGTGGCATATTCGTGTGCGGGAACTGTACACAGCAATGAGGAGGAGAGGTCTTCCTGTTGGCAGACGCAGACACAGACATAATACTGAGTATGAGAAGCGAGACACCGAATGCCTCCCTCCTCGTAAGGGCAACGACAGACTCATCTGTGGTGGTTGATACCGTAAGAGGGGTCACCTGGGAGAAGGGTCTGTGTGGGCGCGGGCACTGGAGAAGTTCCGTATTCTGATCTGGCTGGGCATGACATGGGTATCCGTGTGTGCAAATCTTCATCCAGATGCTTACCTTAGATCTGAGCACTTCGCTGTCCCTAAAATAAACCACAGCTGGTTCAACTGTTGCCAAGTAAGGCAGGCCGTCGGGATTGCCGTGCCCTTGCTCATGCTGCTTTATTTCCCTGGTACTCTCTTCCTCTCGTTCCACCTACGAAAACGCCTTCCTCCTCTCAATGACAATGGCTGCGCCTCCAAAACATAATTTCAGCATCTGCTTCGCTTTCCGCTCACCTACCCACGCCCCCCATGCAACTATACGGTGAGCTCTTTAAAGCCAGACCTCAGACCCTGTTCTTCTAGTTCCAGATCCGTGAACTTGGTAGTTCTTTTTTTTTTTTTTTTAAAGATTTTATTTATTTATTTGAGAGAGAGAATGAGATAGAGAGCATGAGAGGGGGGAGGGTCAGAGAGAGAGGCAGACTCCCTGCCGAGCAGGGAGCCCGATGTGGGACTCGATCCCAGGACTCCAGGATCATGACCTGAGCCGAAGACAGTCGCTTAACCAACTGAGCCACCCAGGCGCCCGAACTTGGTAGTTCTTAATAAGAATTTGATGGGAGGAACAAACCATAGACGAGCTCCTGGGTTCTCTGGGGGTTTCACATATGGGCTACAGGCCCAGGGCATAGCATAGCTCTGGAGTCCTACCAACGGCAAGAATCTGTCAGACCGAGTCCTCCTCTGGGGTCTGTTCTCAGTGTCAGAGCGGGCTGACAACCTCAGCTGGGGCAAATTCTTGGGCCCAACTTACCAATCAATGCAAGGAGCCTCAGAAGCTGCAGGCTTGTAACTTGGCATCCTAACTGCATTCAGAAAACTCAGCAGGCCTGATTGTACCAGGGCCCGAGTCCCAGATTGTGCGGGAGGGAACTCTTCCGAAAAACAGCCCCCCGCCCCGTAGAGTCCCATTCAGACACCGGAATTCTGAGAGGCAGAATCAGTGCAGGTGGATCCTGCCCACCTGGCCCCTTGGTGGGGAAATGGCCCACCTACAGGGGCTGCCTCGGAGCCCAGGAAGAAGGGAATATGTGCAGGCCACGCGCAGCTTCAAGAATGGGTCACCAGCTGCCTCAGACGACTCGTGACAGGGTCTCCGTCCTTCCAGCCACCCGCCCGCCTGCCCACGCCACCTGCTTTCCCACCTACTGTGTCTCCCTCAGGCCGGTGCTAGGAGGTGAACGGGATGTCCCAATGTGCACAGAAGTTCTGGCTGGAGGCCCTAGATGCGCCACCCCTCCCCGAATCCACCAGGCAGACAGTCTTGTATTCTGAAGGGGCACCCGGTGCTCAGCCGTCTGTGGTTGTGCGTGGGGCTGATTTTGTTCCAGCTGGGCTCTGGAGCTGGGGTTAGGCTCCGGAGGGGCGCTCCACGAGCAATCCTGCGACGCAGGCTGCACCCCATTAGAGTGGGAGCCACAACCGAGGAGCCATCTGCATTTGACCAGCTCACAGGCCTCCCTGGGGCGAAGGCAGGGGTGGCTGTGGTTGATTTGGGGTCTGAGCTGTCACCGGTTCATCTCAGGCGGGGGCAGGCGCACCTGCATCTGCAGCAGTAGCCCTGGGTCCCTGGGTCCCCGTGAACGGTTAGGCACAGTGGGCCCCTGGCCGCATCTCTGGGGGCGGGCAGCAGGTCAGAGCCGGCCGGCCCTCCTAACCACCCCCGTTGCACAAAGGCTTTGAGAACATGGCGAGTCTTGAGACACATGCAGTTTCGAGTTTTGGGTTCTTTTTTCATTTATTTATTGAGATATAAGTGACACGTAACATGACATGGATTTCAGGTGTACAACACAACTCTATAGATGCGCATACTGTAAAATGATCACAGGAAGTATAGTTAACATCATCTCACATTTGCCACATTTCCCCCCTTGTGATGAGAACTTCAAAGATGGACTCTTAGCAGCTTTCAAACACGCGATAGTCTCCAGTGTCAGATTCTCTACCATCCCCCATCTGACCCTACAGACTCTTACGGGAAAGATCTGCAGTGGATGTCCCCCCGTGGCCACTTCCCTCTCCGGGGTGTCCCAGTTGGCCTCCCCAGGATAGGAGTGACTTGCAGCAACGTGACAGTGACAGGCGGACCCCCAGGCCCCCGGTGCTGACGTGTCGGCACTCTGCAGGCTGACCAGCCCAGGGCCACGTCTGTGGGCTTTGACTTTAGCAATGAGGTTGCTAACTTGCTCAGGCCTCGTAGGTGGCACTTGGACCACTGACATCAGGCCACTAGATCCTGTGCGACCATGTGCCAAGGGTGGGACCCGCAATATCCCACGGGGTCAAGGGACAAGGTGTACAGCAACGGAGGGAGCGCGGGCCCCGCCGCATCTGCCTTTGCAGGGAGCTGTGCCTCCCCTGAGCGCGAGGGCCCCTATGGCGCCAGGCGGGACTGGGAGTCCCAGGGCCACCTGTGAGCACAGCTCACAGGGAAGGAGAGTCTCTCTGGCCTGTAAGGGCACATGGGGCCCGGCAGGGTCACCACTCCTGTCCCGGCCGTTACCCCATGCAGCAGGTCCTCAGAGCCTCGGCCGGGCGGGTGCTCGGAGTGGGGAAGCTCGCTCGAAGTCCAACACTTGCTAGGGGAACTCACCCTCCGCGGGGCGTTAACAGGTGGAAGACAGACCCGCAGGATCTCAAAGCAGCCCCCGTGGCCATCCTCCCAGGTCCAGGAAGACTCTGGTTGCTTCTTTCCCAGCTCACACTTCGGGATGGAAAGGAGCAGCACTCTGCATGATCAGTAGCCACAGAGCAAAGCCAGCGCCCACCGAGGCCAGCAAGCGTGGGGCCCCCAGATGGCACGGCTCACCTGTTCCTGTGGCCAGTTGTTATGATGTTAAACTAACACTTGTTAAGGTGGTCAGCGGGTTCGACAGCAGGCCACAGGAGAAATGGAAACAGAGACGTTTATTATTCACAGGGCCCCGGGGGGGAGGAGTACACAGCAGGCCTGGAGGGGCCACACGGGATGTCAAGGCAGAAAGCAGACAGAGAGAGACTGGACCTGGGGCACGTGACTTTATTAGGGTCTGTAGGCTAGGACTATGCTGGTCAATGCAAACCAGAAAAAAGCAGGGTTTAGGTAAACGCCATGGGGGTCTTGGCTAAGGAGCGTCAGGCGCTGGCGAGCAGGGGAGTCTGCAACTTGCAAGATGTGGGAGAAGCCACGTGGGGACCCCACATCCGCTGGCGGCTTCACGGCTGCAATCGGGGGGCCAGTGTCAGGGTCGGGTCCCCACAGACCGCTCGGCCAGACAACGCGGGGGCGGAGCAGCTTAGCCAGCTCTCGACAGGTGTGTATCTAAGATGCGAATTTACCATTTATCCATCTGGGCATACGCTGTGCTGCCTGAATCTGTGAGCTCACGTCTTGTCAAATCCGAGCAGGGTTTTCTTTGAATATTTACTTGTCTTCCTCTAGTCTGCCTTTTAGGAACTCCTGCTTGCTCTTCTCGTTTTAATCTAGATGCTTCTCTGTAGACGGACTCCTAGGAATCTGCTTTGCTCTACTCTGTTCATTTTCTCTGCAGCTGAGTATCACCTACCGCTGGGCTTTACGCTCAGCATTTTGATGTTCACGTTGCAATGCCTGTATTTCTCTGTGTTCCCCTTTCCAAAGAGACCAGTTATCTGGCTTTGTGCCTTGCTTTCATGTGGTTTTAAGTTTTTGCTTTTAATCATTTGTAGTTATTTTTATAGAATTTTGTGTGTTTCCACGACCCTAAAATCCTGGATGTTATTTTGCTCAAGTGTCTGTTGACTCTCTCGCTGTTGATTGGTCCTTCATGTTGTGTAGTTTGGGATTATGAAGTCATGTTGGGTTTGTATGTCAGAAGCCTGACAGGGCGCCTGGGTGGCTCAGTTGGTTGGGCGACTGCCTTCGGCTCAGGTCATGATCCCAGGGTCCTGGGATCGAGTCCCACATCGGGCTCCCGGCTCAGCGGGGAGCCTGCTTCTCCCTCTGACCCTCTCCCCTCTCATGCTGTTTCTCTCTCACTCGCTCTCTAAAAAATAAATAAAATCTAAAAAAAAAAAGAAGCCTGACAAATGTGGGTTGAGGGTGTCTCCCTCCAAAATGTATTTTGTTTGCTTCTGTCATTTGTTTCAAAGACAGGGAAAATTTCTATACTGACTGGTTAGTTTTAAAACTGGGACAGGAATAGGGGAAATTCCAAATTCTGACTCACACGGGATGCTGGCTAGGGCTCGTGAATCATTGGGGGTAAATCTTTCCCCATCAGAGCCCAAAGGAGAGACAGACAAGCTTTCTGCATGAGATTTTTTGCTAGTCCACCCCCTTTCCCTGTACGTACAGACCTCTGAAATTTCTGAATTTGTAAGTTACTTCAGTACCCACTCTCTGCCTTGTGTGCCCCAAGGCCTCGCCTCGTGTCCTCCTTTGGTCTCAAACACCCAAGCTTCGGGGTAAACCTAGTCAAACCCACAGGGCAGCTACAGCTTTGGCCCTCCAACTGCATCTCTGGCTCTCCGTTCCGCTTACCTCGCTGGCACCTGGAGACTCCACTGGTTTTCTTGCCAGCTGAACTATGCATTTAAAAGAATGTTATCTATTACTGGTCACCATTTCTGGTCGTTTACAGTGGAACGGCTTTCACCTCAGGTGGTCCGCCATTTTGCCATAAAAGGGAGTTCTAACCTTACACAATATGAAACCTAATTATGAGCCAGTTGGTGGAGAGATCCTCAGGAGATGTCATGAAATCGCTGGTTTTCAGATCCAGCAAGTAAACAAAAAATGGAATGGGATGTTGGTATGATGTCTGGAGTCCTGGTTTAATAATAAGCTCTTATTGTTCTGGGTATAGTGTACATCAGAGACAAAAAGGCATAATTTCACGTGAGACATCCTGATAGAGGTCGTTCTGTATATTCCAGTGTGCATGCCTAACAAGCTCACACTTATGTTCAATTACCAACATGGCTTAAAAATAAATCAGATCCTTTCTAGGCAGCATCCTCAGGAACATAACCCCTATATGCTCCCTGGGATTGCTCTGATGTTTATTAGACCTGTTGTCTTAAAGATTTAATTTATTCACAGACTTCAAAGCTCCATAGCCACAGTTAATGCAGACAGATAGACTTTATAATGAGGCATAGCCTATAAAAATATATCACTCTAGAGCATCATTAGCCTGCTGTCATGGTTTTAAGAGACAGGCTCTTCCTAATTCTCCAGACTGGTCGAATTTCACCTCGGAATGCATCCCTTGCACACCATGGCACTGGACTTCCTGCTGAAGGGTTGTCCACACTCACAACATCCAGAGGTGTGACATTCGCGGATGTGCCGTGACTCGGGCTGAAGCCCAGCTCTCCTTTTACCCATACAGCTTCTCCCGGGTGTGGATTCTGTGGTGGCGGATGAGGTTGGCCTTCTGGGAGAAGGTCTTCCCACACTCGGAGCACTCGTAGGGCTTCTTGCCCATGTGAGTTCGCTTGTGTATGATGAGGCAGGAGTTCTGCGAGAAGGCTTTCCCACACTCGCTGCACTTGTACGGCTTCTCGCCCGTGTGAGTCCTCTGGTGCAGGATGAGGTGCGACTTCTGGAAGAAGGCTTTCCCACACTCACCGCAGCCGTAGGGCTTCTCCCCAGTGTGGATGCGGTGGTGGATGATGAGGCACGACTTGCGCGAGAAAGACTTCCCACACTCTTTGCAGCCGTAGGGCTTCTCCCCTGTGTGAGACCGGTGGTGCTCGATGAGGCGGGACTTGTGGGAGAACATCTTCTCGCACTCAGAGCACTTGTAGGGCTTCCCTCCGGCAAGAGCTGCAGCGGGCACCGACAGGCTCGTCTTCTGGGATGGCATCATCCTGCTGCGGCCGTCTCCCCCGGGTTTCTCTCTGGGGTGGCCTCCCCGGCTAACCCTGCAGCCGAGCCCCTGTGCCCCGTGCGCGGAGGCCTGCTTGCCCCCGTGCACCCCCAGGTGTGTGCTGAGTTCCGATTCGCAGGAGAAGCCTTTCCCACACTGCAGGCACCTGTGGGCTCTCTCGGCGCCGCCAGCTCCCCGGTGGGCACTCAGGGCCTGGTCCTGGTGGAGGGCTTTCCTGCAGCGGTCACACTCACGCAGCCGCTTTCCGGAAGGGGGGGTTTCAAGCTTGGAGTAGAGAAACAAGTTCCCCTGTCCGTCACACTCAAATCTCCTTCTCGCAAGGTAGGCATTGGGGCTAACATCCACGTTGCACGGCAGACTCATTCCACACGAGTCACATGTATGTACTTGCTGTTTTGAAGGAGCAAGGTTTGTGTCCTGACAGACTGTCTTTTCAATTGTTTTACACTCGTGGCGCCCTTTCTTGGTTGGTCCTTGCTTGTCTAGGAATGCAACGTGCCTCAGAAGTTTGTCTTGGTATTCCTGTTGTGTACCTACTGGGCGGTCAACTTGCAAAATTTCTTCTAGGGAAAAAAAAAATGACACAAACTTATTAATCTTTCCAGGATCATGTCACAGAACTAAATGATTTCAGAAACACTCAGGAGGAAGATTAACTTTGTGGTTTCAGACCTCATTGCTGAGAATCAATCATCACAATCATAAGCCTACTACAAATACGTCCTAGTCCCTTAGCTTTTTTTTTTTTTTTTAAAGATTCACTTATTTATTTTAGAGAGCAAGTAAGCATGAGTGGGAGAGCCAGAGGGAGAGAGAATCCCAAGCAGACTCCGCACTGAGCACAGAGCCCAACACAGGGCTCGATCTCACAACCCAAGCTGAAATCAAGAGTTGGATGCCCAACCGCCTGAGCCACCCAGGCGCCCCATCCCTTGGCATTTGAAAGGAAAAAATGGGATACTGGAAAGAGGGATAAAACATGGACAATAAATATAAGTAGCTTTGCTATTAACGAGTATGACACAGTCAAATGGGAAGAAGGTGAAGACACACAAGTAAAAGGGAGTGAGAGAAAAACTGGAAAGATAGTGGGCATGTTGCTGTCCACATCACTGTGGTAAACACGCTGAGATTCTTAAATGTCAGATTCGGCATCCCGTGCTTGGATCCTCATTTGCTTTTAGCTTCTTTTACATTTTAAACGACAAACTATACCTGTGTTTCACCTCTCACACCCACAACCAAAGCAACCAAGGAGCCCCTCGGTTTAGAAATGTTGAAGTTCCTTGAGTCCCATAGCTGAATTCCTAAGGGACAAAATCAAGCCTACTGATCTTCTGCCCTGCCTACACCAGGGTGTTCCGGGTTGGGACCCAGCTAGGGGGTGTTTTTAAAGCTCTCCAAGTGATTCTGGTGTGCACCCCTGATTAGTAACAATGTCCCTGAAACAAATGCTTAATAAATGACCCTGGAAGGATAAAAGGTCCTGGAAGGAAGAGGGAGTTAGTCAGTGTCCACGATGTGTGTCCCACAGAATAAGGACAAATAAGATAAACGCTCTTCTCCCCATGGGATTATACTGGGGTGGGAAGAAAGGAGTTTCATTTTTGACCTATTAAGCCAAATGGGGCCATATTACATGTTTTGAAAGAAGAGGCATTTAAAGTCACATAAAAGGGAGAAATTAAGTTTTTGAGGCATTTCACAGTAAAAGAAAAGACAACAAAAATAAAAATGAGG
Source organism: Leptonychotes weddellii (assembly GCF_054177405.1). Taxonomy (NCBI): domain Eukaryota; kingdom Metazoa; phylum Chordata; class Mammalia; order Carnivora; family Phocidae; genus Leptonychotes; species Leptonychotes weddellii. The sequence goes on along the minus strand of NC_138373.1, from coordinate 3,991,612 downwards.
GGCACAAAATAAGTTATTTTAAAATAGGGGCAGGGGCACCTGGGTGGCTCAGTCATTAATCATCTGCCTTCGGCTCAGGTCATGATCCCAGCGTCCTGGGATCGAGCCCCGCATCGGGCTCCCTGCTCAGTGGGAAGCCTGCTTCTCCCTCTCCCACTCCCTCTGCTTGTGTTCCCTCTCTCTGTCAAATAAATAAAATCTTTAAAAAATAAATAAAATAAAATAGGGGCAATCTACAAATCCCTGAAAACATGGGAAAGTCTGTTTCATAACCATGGGAGAAATCAGACTGAAGATTCTAGAGAAAAACTGAACAAGCAAGGTCTCAGATGGGGACAGTCGAGTCAAATAAAAGAATAAATAAAAATAGGTCTTTCTCTAAAACCCAGGGAAAGGAGAGTGATCATGTAGTGATGTGTGATGTGTGTAGGTAGCAAGAGTCATTTGGGGCAACTCAAGGTCTCAGGCCAAACGTCCACAGCTGGTTGCAAAGATCCAAGGCCTGAAACAAAAACCCACCTGAAATTCTGCTCTGTGACCAACTGGATGTCCACTGCCTCCCCCGCCGCCCTGCCGCCCGGGGTCCCCCCGGCTGCAAGCTGCTCCTCTCTCACCTGGAAAGCTCCATCTGAGGATTTCTTCCTCCTCCATCCATGGTTCTTGCCCTTGCTCCAACCTGGAGATCACAGCTGGCTTGGTAACTTGACACCCTGTTGATGAGAAATATCCCTGGTTATGAGGATTTATGCTGAGCCACTTGGGCCATCTAAGGAAGCAGAAGGTTCGGGTGGCTCAACGAACATTTACATCTCGGCTGAAGAATGGGTATCTCACTTGGGAGATAAATTCACAAATAATTTGGGTGAGATGAGAGCCAGACTTGTTGACAACTGAAACCCAAGGCCAAACATGCTTAGTCCTTGAGAGGTTTTGCATAACTGAGAAAAGAAAGGAGCTCAGACAGAATCGGGAAACACGGGAAGCTCTCCTCACCCACTGAGACCAGGTGGCTGTAGTTCTCCAGCATCACGTCCCGGTACAGCGTCCTCTGTGTGGGGTCCAGCTGCTGCCATTCCTTCCGGGTGAAGCCCACGGCCACGTCTCTGAATGACAGTGACCCCTGGAACAACATGTTCCTGATTAATCTGGAATGCTCGGCACAGAGTACCATGGCAAAGGTGTAGAGGCGGTGGATCTTACCACCTTCGATGTCAGGTTTCCCCATGTTAAGTGATTTAGGAAGCTTAGCATGCCCCTAACTCTGTACTACATTTTATGGAAGAGAAGAAAAAGATCATTAGAATAGATCTCACTTCTGGATCTCTATTTATTCATCCATTCATTCATTCAGTGCGTGAACATCTATAGAAGATTTGGTAGGTTAATGGCATTCCACCTGGTGCTTGGGGTTGAAAGCTGAACGCAACATTATTCCTGCTCTAAAGGCATTTGGAGTCTGGTGGAGCGAGATAAACATAAGACTTCCATATGGTATGATTACACCAGAGGCTATGACGGAAGTATATTAAGGACAGAACAGACACAAAGACAGCAGTCAAATTCAATGTCCTGATGTCAAGTTAAGCTTCACTGGAGGCTGCCTTTGAGCAGAATCGTGAAAGATCAACAGCATGTCCTGATGTCCGAAGGATATTTTCTATCAAGAGGCATGGCATGAGCAAAGGCAAGGAGTCACAAAAAAAATCTGGTAAGAATTGCAAATACTTGGGAATGACAATGTAGAATATAATGTGTGTGTATGTGTGTGAGAGAGTGAGAGAGAATAGAGAGAGCGTGCAGATCACAAGACAAAGGGTTTTTCTCCTATAAGGCAATGGGGACTCCCATCACAGTATTTAAGGAGGGGAGCTACAAGAGATGATGAGATGTAGAAAAAGGTAGGGAATCACTGGGAGAGAGTAAGTAAATAAAATTGGGACACAATTATAATCAATGACATGAGATATGGTCAAAATTAAGGTAGCAACAAGAGGAAAACAGAGAAAGGATTCCACAAATGCAGAACAGGGCTTGGCTCTCTTTCCCCTCCTCCTTCATCTTCTCTCTCTCTGTATGAATTAAGGACCAAAACAAATTAATTTATATTGAATGTAGTAATACTGTAACAGTGTGTAAATCATTTTTAACACAAGTATGGAAGTTAAAAGGCAAAAACGTAAAAATAACTATAATCAGATTAATGGAAACAATATAAAAGTAAAATCTGACCTAAATAACAAAGTATGAATGTGTGAGGAAGTAAAGTGTAGAGTTGCCATATGTGATTGAAGTTATCAGGCTAAAAGAGACGGCTAAAACTATAAAATATTTAGTGCAAGCCTCATGGTAACCACACCAAAAAAATCTATAATAGATACACAAAAACAAAGAGGAAAGAATCAAAACATATCACTACAAGAAATCCTCAAACCACAATAAAGACAAGAGAGGAAGAGAGGAACAAAGAAACTACAGAACAGAAAACGATGAACAAAGTGGCAACAGTAAGCCTTTACCTACTGGCAATTACTTTATTTTTTTATTTTTTTAAGATTTTATTTATTTGCGAGAGAGAAAATGAGAGACAGAGAGCACGAGAGGGAGGAGGGTCAGAGGGAGAAGCAGATTCCCCGCTGAGCAGGGAGCCCGACGCGGGACTCGATCCCAGGACTCCAGGATCATGACCTGAGCCGAAGGCAGTCGCTTAACCAACTGAGCCACCCAGGCGCCCTGGCAATTACTTTAAATGTAAATAAACTCAACTCCGAAATTAAAACACAGAGTGGCTGAAAGGGTAAAAAAAACAAGACCCAATTATATGCTATCCACAAGAGACTCACTTTAGACTTCAGGACACATATTGGGTAAAAGTGAAGGGGTGAAGAAAGACACTCCATGCCATGCAAAGGTAATCGAAAGAGAGCTGGTCTGGCTATACTTGCATCAGACAAAATAGCCTTTAGGTCAAGTACTGTCACAAGAGACAAAGAAAGTCCTTTTATAGTTAAGAAAGGGTCCATTCAACAGGAAGATATAACATTTTAAAATACATATGCACCCAACATCAAAGGCCATAAACATATAAAGCAAACATTGACAAATCACAAGGGAGAAACAGAAAATATTACAATACTAATAAGAGACTTAAATAGCCCACTCTCAATAATGGATAGATTGTCTAGACAGAACATCAACAAGAAAACAGCAGAAATGAGCAACATGACAGACCAAATGGTCTTAAAAGATATTTACGGAACCTTCTACCCAACAGCAGCAGAATACTCACTCTTGTCAAGAGCACACAGAATGTTCTCCAGGATGGATCATAAGCTAGGTCACAAGACAAGTCTTAACAAACTTAAGAAGACTAAAGTCATTCCAAGTATCTTTTCTAATCACAATGAAATGAAACTAGAAATCAATAATAGAAAGGGGAAAACTCAAAAATATTGGAAATTAATATATTCTTAGACATCATTGGGTCACAGTAGAAATCAAAAAGCAAATTATAAAATATTATCTTAAGACAGATGAAAACACAAGAGACCAAAACTTAAGGGATACAGCAAAAGCAGTACTAAGAGGGAATTTTGTAGAAATGAACACCTACGTTAAAAAAGAAAAAAGACCTCAAATAAACAATCTAACTTTGCACCTCTAGAAAAAGAACAAACTAAGCCCCAAATTGGCAGAAGGAAATAATAAAGATTAGAGCAGAAATAAATGAAATAGAGAATAGAAAAATAATAGAAAAAAATAAAAAGAGTTGATTTTTTGAAATGATAAAATTGACAAACCCTTAGCTAGACTAAGAAAAAAAAAAGAAGACTGGAATAAATAAAATCAGATGTGAAAGAGGGGACATTACAGTTGATGCCACAGAAATAAAAAAGAACTATGATATACAGTTCAATGCCAACTAATTGGACAACCTAGAAAAAATAAACACAATTCTAAAAAAAAAAAAAATACAACCACCAATACTGAATCAAGAAGATACAGAAAGCCTGAGCACACCAGTAACACATAAAAAGAATGAAGAAGTAACTAAAAACTCTTAACAGAAAAGCCCAGGATCTTCATGAGTGAATTCTACCAAAAATTTAAACAATAATACCAATCCTTCTTAAATTCTTCCCAAAAAACAGAAAAAGAGGGAACACTTCCAAATTCACTCAACGAGGCCAGCATCACTCTGATACCAAAACTAAAGACATCACACAAAAGAAGACTATAGGCCAATAACCCTGATAAACATAGATGCAAAACCCCTCAACAATATATTAGCACATCAAATTCAACAGCACAGTAAAAGGGTCAGACCCCATGACCAAGTAGGATTTATCCCTGGGATGCAAGGATGGTTCAACACATGAAAATCCATGTGAGACACCACATTGACAGAATAAAGGATAAAGATCACAAAATCAGCTTAATAGCTGCATAAAAAGCATTTTGCAAACCTCAACACCCTTTCACGATTAAAAGCTCTTAGCAAAAACAGAACTTATCTCAACACGATAAAGGCCATTTATGAAAAGCCCAGAGCTAACATCATACTCTGTGGTGGAAGCTTTCCCTCTAAGACCTAGAACAAGGCAACGGTGCCTGTTCTTGCCTCTCCTATTCAACACAGTACCAGAAGTCCAGCCAGAGCAATCCGGCAAGAGAGAGAAATAAAAGGCATCCAAATCAGGAAGGAAGAAGTAAATGTATCTGTGCTCGAAGATGATGTGATCTTATTGAATGTGGGTCTCAAAGAGGTTTCTGTATTCTCATGGTCCTTGCAGCAGCATTCACGGTAACTTAGAGATGGAAACCACCTAAGTGTCCATCAGTGGATGAACAGATGATGTGGTGTATACATACTATGGAATACTGGCCACGAGAGAGAAGGAAATCCCTTCATTTTGGACAACACGGATGAACCTGGAGGACATTATGCTGAATGAAATAAATCAGACACAGGAGGACAGGTACTGCATGGCCTCACTTTTATGAGGACTCTAAAATGGCCAAACTCCTAGAACTAGAGAGTAGCGTGGTGGGTACCGGGGGCTGGGAGGGGCAGGGAAATGGGAAGGTGTTGGTTAGGGGTTCAATGTTTGCTATGGAAGATGGGGAAGTTCTGAAGATCTGCTGTACAGCATAGTGTCTATAGTTAACCACCCTGCATTGTATACTTAGAAATTTGCTAAGAGGGCATATCTTATGTTAAATGCTCCTGCCACAAAAAGAAAAAAATACATTTAAAAAGGGGGCTGGAGGAAACTTTCGCAGGTGATGGATTCAAGTCCGTGGTGATGGTTTCATGGATGTACACTTATCTCTAAACTCATCCAGCTGTGCCCCGTTTGCATGTCAATAATACCTCAATACCTTCGGCTCAGGTCATGATCCCAGGGTCCTGGGATCGGGTCCCACATCGGGCTCCCTGCTCGGCGGGAAGCCTGCTTCTCCCCCTCCCACTCCCCCTGCTTGTGTTCCTGCTCTCGCTATCTCTCTCTCTCTGTCAAATAAATAAATAAAATCTTTAAAAAAAAAAAATAATAATACCTCAATAGAGTGGTTTAAAAAACAGAATTTTCTAGTCACCTTTTAAGTAAAAAAGGAAATGAATTAATTTTAATAAGAACTTTTAGTCTAATATATCCAGAGTATTATCATTTCAATATAGAATTATTTTAAAATTACTGATATACTTTTCATTCTTTTTCACACCATATATTTGAAACCTGTTGGGTGCTTTCCACTTTACAGTACATCTCAATTCAGACACTGCATTTCCAATTTCACTTTCATGAAATGTCCTATAAAAACAATTAACTTGTCTTTGATGGGGAAGTATTTTACTCTGATTCCGTTTTAAACTTTAAGTGGAGGGGCGCCTGGGTGGCACAGTCAACACAGTGGAGCGTCCAACTCTTAGGTTTCAGCTCAGGTCTCATCTCAGGGTCATGGGTTCAAGTCCCATGTCGGGCTCCATGCTCCACACTCAGCGTGGCGTCTGCTTGGGTTTCTCTCTCCCTCTCTCTCGGATAAATAGATAAATCTTTAAAAAATAATAATAAAATGTAAGTGGAAATGAAAAATTCAGGTCCCCTGCACCACTAGCCACTCTTTAGGTGCTCAGTATCCACCTGGGGCTGCCGGCTGCCATATTCGACAGCAGAGCACTGCTGGGTTCCTCTGTTGGGGCTATGTGTAGGGCAGATAAAAGTACAGTGCAGTTCAATCACTCAGGGTGACTGAACAGGCACTTCTAGGCCTGCCTGTCTGTCCACATTCACATCCCAACTCCATCGCCTGATAGACGTGAGATTCCAGGCAACTTGCTTAGTATCTCCAGCCTCTGTCTGTCCATCTGTAAAGCAGGAGGAGGGGCTAAGAATACCTGTCTCACAGGTTCATTCGTGAAATAACCTATGGAAAACGCAGAGACCAGCACATAAGCGCTCAACAGGTGGAGCTTTGTAACTTTTATTGCCAGCGTTTCTGTTGCGGGTGGCCCTGAGGAGCAGGTCACAGTGAGGCTTAGTTTCCTGCAAAACAACAGCTTCCCCAAAAGGCACAGATGAAACCTCCAGCCCGAGTACGGGTCCGACAGCCTAGAGATGCAGGCAGCTCTCTCCTCTGGGAAGGCCATGGAGCTGCCACCTCGTTTCCAACCCTCTCATACTGGTCCTATGCCCAGATGGTCCCGGCTTTTTTAGGCACAGACACTCTCATTAAGATAGGTCTCCAAGCCAGAAACCAAGATCCTGAGAACATTTTTCTTCCTGGAGTGAACAGCTGTAACATCCATCCATGAGGCCTTGGCTTCCTCCTCGGCAAGCAGGCTCCCTCCAGCACCCCAAGCCCAGACCCTGCCTCTCCGCCCTAGACATGCACTAAGCTGGGCTAATCTGAATCTCTCCCAAAGACCGTGCAAATGGGCTCTACGAGAGGGGACTTGGTCCCTATCTCTGGCAGGACTCGTAAGTGTGGGGTTGTGGGCCACGCCTACTTCTGGCCCCATGGATGACGTCAGTATGAGAGAAGGAAGTTACCGACGCAGAGGCAAGGGACTGGAAAGACTCCGGGCTGTTTCTGAGTCCCAGCTGCATACCTGCTCTTCCCATGGTCCGGGTACTGCCTAGATTTGGGGCTCACCCTCAACTAGTTCTAGCTGGGTTTCTGGCTCTTGAAATGTGGATTCTGGCCGGCACACTTCCCGTTCATGAGTTCCTGGGCCCGGGGTAAAGAGAGGGGCCCGTCACAACTAGTTTGAGAATGAAGACAGGCTGGGAGCAGACGACGTCACTGAAATCTGAAGATCACAGTGGCCCCGTAAGAAAGGGGGCCAAGGGCAGATGCCAAAGACTGAAACTGAGCTGTTCGCTCTCCATCTGTGTCAAAACACTACTATGAAAAAGAATTGGCAGAACATGCTACTCGTTCCTTCCTCTGCACAACGCAGTGTTTCCTCTAGGTCAGTCTGACATCACAAGGCTGTTTACACAGAACCGCGGACTTTGATTCCTTAAGCAACCGCGATCACAGATTTCCGCACTGATGTAAGACGCACTGTCTATATGGAAAGAAAAGTCACAGGAGATTTGCCGGTGCGTCTGCCACGGCATTGTCATTACTGAGGACCCCGCATGCGAACCTCACATGCCAAGTCCCGTCACGTAAACTCCTCAATACCAAAAACAGCTTTATTTCCTCTGAGAAGTGGACATGCTAGTCCCAAGCAGACAACACCAGTCATACATTGGATGGAACCTGTCTTTTGAAAGGGCCGGCAATGTCAGACCCAAGTTTACAGAGCAGCTCCTAACTCCACCCGCCCGGCCCTTCGCATGGCCTCCTCCTTCTACTCACTTCCCGTCTTCAGTGATCCTGGGTCCTGTGTGCATTGTTTTTACTGGATGCATTCTTAGAAGCATCCCCGAAACCCCCTGGTAAAGCAGAGTGCAGTACAAAGAAATGCCACGGGGCGCCTGGGGGGCGCAGTCGGTTCAGTGTCTGACTCTTGATTTCGGCTCAGGTCGTGATCTCAGGGTCGTGAGATCGAGCCCCACGTGGGGCTCCCCACTCAGCAGGGAGTCTCTTTCTCCCTCTCCCTCTCCCCCTCCCCCTCCTCCTGCTCGTGCTCTCTATCAAATAAATATATCTAAAAAAATAAATAAAAGAAATGCCGTACTCACCTGGCACATGGTCCTTCTCTGATGGGCCGGGAAAAGCAGACACCTGTGGAAGCAGAGACGGGGTGGGGAGAGGAGAGGACGTGAGAGACCAAGCTCGCCCCCAGCCTCTGAATCATCTGCCACCACCCCCGCCTCCAGGCACAGGGGGAGGACAGGCTTCCCCCAAGGACCCCGCCATCACACAACGACCTCGCCTTGGCGTGTGATGGGGACCCAACCGTGTGAGGGTTCAATCTGGATTTTTCTTTTCTACTTAATCCACATATGTATCTGTGTCTCACTCATCAGTGTGCAATTTACTAAACCCTCCCCTCATTCCCCAGAAATTTAATAGAAATTTATTCTGAAGAAACAGTCATGAGTTTAGGCAAAGAGTTAGCCGCCAAGATATTTATTACATTTTGTTAAAACTCTGAAATAAAACAGAAAATAACTAAATATCCAATGAAGGAGGATGAGTTAAATAAACACACGACCTCCAAAGGGAAACGAACCGTTAGGTAGCTAATGAAAATAAAATCATGGAAAACTATTTTAGTGATAACATACTCATCACTGAAAAAAGGTGGCTGAAAACTATTTGATCCCACACACACAGATGCACGCACACACACTCACGCAGAACAATCTCTGAAGTGATGTAAGACAAAAAGCTAGTAGCAGTTAGCTCTGGGCAGTTGGGTCACGACCATTTTCTAAAATACTCTTTGTCCTTAGATGAATTTCCTAACTTTTTCTATGACAAACAGGCACTTCGTATATAAATGTTATTTTTTAAACATCTGTTGTCTACTGAGCTTCTAACCCAAAGCTTGTCACCAGTCCTGCCCCTGGCAGACGTTGAGGACGACTCCCAGGAAAATATAAAAATGGGTTCCTTAAGTCAGAGTCCGTTAAATGGAGTTCGGCCACGGCAGGCGGGGGGCGACGAGGCAGGGCCCTGCGGCCCATCGGGGGCCGGCCGGGTTCTCTGTGCTCCTCCTCCCGGGGCTGTGGTCTGTCCACAGTCACTGTTAGTAACAGCCACCCTGGCTGATCTGTGCTGACCTCTGCCCGGGAAGCAGGCCCGGTCTGGCTCTGCCACTTACCAAATATGGGACAAGATCTGATGGCTTCTCCTGAGCCCTCCTCCTCCTTTCCTCATTTTGCCAGGAACAGGAACACGAAGGTTCAGGAGCAAATTTACTGTGGCTGGAAGCATCAACTGGACCCCACACCTATCTCTCTCCTGAACACACACGAGGTTGGTCTTAGGTATGTTCCTACTCAGGATAGAGACACACGGGAGTTGGGTCCAAGAAGTCTGCAGAGACACTAAAACTCTAGAATTACAGTAACTCCATAAAGAATTCTGAGGGTGTTTTTGTTTTTAATTGGAGACTACCTAAGTGCTTAAAAATAAGAGATTAGTTAATCAATTTTGATACAATTAAAGCATGCCATGCTATGAAT
>NC_138373.1:3914412-3981868 GCF_054177405.1 Leptonychotes weddellii | reverse complement strand
TGCCAAGAGGGGTGGTTGCAAGAGAACCAGAGGGAGCCTGCAAAAAGTTGGGGGGATAACCTCGCCCCCCGCAGGCTGGCTGTGTGCCCAGCTGCAGAAATTCTCAGGCACACGGTGGTTCAGCAGACGGGGCGCGGGTGCTCCGGGGAAAGCTGTGTGCACGCGGGAGCCCCAGCAGCCGAGGAACTCAGAAGTCAGAGGCCGGCAAAGGCCACCATGGTGGCCAGGTGAGGACAGGGGGCAGGAACGGGAGCCCCCTGCACAGCCTGCGTGTGCTGGAAACAGGATGCGCGAGTTCCCGGCGGCACGTGGAGGGCAGGAAGGTAGGTGGGCATGAACTCTACAGCAAGGACACGGAGAAGCGGGATCACTGAACCAGGAGCTGGGCGTGGGCACCGAGGTCTGCCAGAGAGCCCCTGCCCATGTCACAGGCTCTGCACCCCGAAAGGCCACCAGGTGGCCTCCAGCGTGACGGAGGGCGGCCAGCTAGGCAGGTCAAACTACCAAAAGCACCAAGCAAGGAGGCGTCTGAGCTACTTTGCCCTCCTCCCGCCCTGCCCCTGATGGAGAAAGAAGCTGTCCAACGAGGAGAAGGAGGGGTGAAGGAGGGGCAGAGACAGAAGAGATCACCCGCCCTCCATCTGGGGATGAAGACCGGCAGCCCTGCAGCGGGGAGAAGGAGAAGCTCGAAAGTGGACAGGAGCGTGAGCTGTTCACTAGACCAATGGCAACCAGCCGAGGAGAGACTGGTCTTCATCCCAACTTCACGGGACTGAACTGCTTTGGGTTACCGGAGAGTTCATCCTGGCAGGGACGTGTTCTGGGTTGAACTCTGTCTCCCCAAGAAGATAGGTCAGGGATCCTAGCCCTCAGTGTCTCAGAATGTGGCCTAACTCAGAAATAATGTCTTTGCAGATGATCGTGGAGGGGGCCCTGACCCAGTGTGACTGGCATGCTTGTAAAAAGGGGAAACTGGGGCACAGGGAGAACGTCAAGCAAGATGAAGGCAGGAATGCCAAGGACTGCCGGCAAGCCCCCAGAAGCAGGGGAGAGGCCCGGAGGAGGTGCCCCAACATGGCCTCAGAAGGAACCGGCCCTCCCGCACCTGAGCTGAGAAAGATCACATCTCTGCGCTTCAAGCCGCCCCAGTCTGCAGTACTCTGTCATGGCGCCCCGGGGAAATGAGGACAGGAAGGCAGCCCCAACAGCGTGGGTCCAAAACCATGGGCAGAGGGGACACTCTACTCTGTTCCTGTTTGTGTACATCCAATTTCAGCACGTGGAATGGGTTTTTGTAAAAACATATAAAGAAAAAAATTCCATACAAAACACACAAGCTGTTAACAACGGTGACCTCCGCATGGTAGGATCTGTTTGCTTTGACACAGTGTCATTTTCTAATTTTTTTTTAGACAATCAACATGTGCTCACTCTTCAATATTTCAATATTTCATAAAAATATACATATATCATCTTACTGGGTTTTCTCTCCATGACCGCCTATCAGAGTCCTTCCCCTGGAGGAGAGGAAATCCGTGGGAGGGTCTGAAGGGGTGGAAGGTGGGAAGGGACGGGTTTTAGCGATGACCTGAGGCGCACGGGAGGAAGCCCCCGCCTGGCGGACGGGAGCCCTGGGCGCTAGTGCTGGCTTGGCCTCTAGTAAGCTGGGTGGCTCTGAACACCTCTCTCACGCGCATTTTCTTTCGTCTTTAATATGAGAAGGAAAAATGAAATACTCTTAGGTTAAGAAAGCAACTTCTATGCCTTGACTACACGAGGAGGGTCTAGTCTCACAAGCCGTGGTGTGCGGGGCAGTGGGGGCAGGGGTGGGGGGGTGCCAGGATAGAGGGACAGTGAATGCACCTGAGTAGAGAGAGATCGGGGCGGGGGGCCGTCCTCCGAGAGTCATGGGGATCCCTTCCCTCATTCCTGTTTCTCACCCTAAAGCAGGGGATCCCCTCTCCTCCTAGCAAACCTTCCCCTAAACCAAATCCTAGATGATCCCCTGATACGGTGGCATCCCCCAAATTCACTGTCAGCAAGTGGGTCCTCGGCTGTTTTAGGGACGCTTTTCTGGGGGCTGCCCCGTACTGCGTGGACCTCCAGCTTCAGCCCTAAGCTACGAGGGGGAGCTCAGAGAGGGTGCCCTGCTTCCAAAGTAGATTGCTGCTCCCGGGTCACCTTTCCGAGAATTATCCTATTATCCTATCGGTAGGGTGCCTGGGGCTTGAGGACTGGCAAAGCTCTGCTCTCCTGCTGAGAACTTACCATGGGCTGGAGGCTCAGCTCCTGCTTCCAGGCGGTCTGGGGGTAGAAAGGAGCTGGAATATGCAGGCCGAGCCACCTTGTCCCAGGCTGGTTCTAAGACTTTGCCAAGACACTAAGAACACCTGCAAATAAATGGATGGTATGGTGAGACTCACGTGAGAACATGAGCAGGACATTAACCTCCAACCAGGGGCGGAGAGAGTGGAAACACAAGAAGGACCCCACACCAACCCACATGCAGAGCTGAGAGAAACCTCAGCTGACAGCAAGCCAGGAATCAGGAGCCTGGGGCCTCAAACCGCCGGACACAGACGTCTGCCGACCCCCATGAGCCTAGAACAGCCTTTACTGCGAGCCCCCCGCGAAAGAGACCCACTGTCCCACACTTTGATTCTGGCCTTGGGAGACCTGAGTGGAGCCCCAGCCAGTCATGTCCCCCTGGACTGTGCAGAGCTGCGAGGTACCGTGAGTGTCGCTTTAAAGCACTGGATTTGTGGTAATCTGGGATACAGCCCTCCACTGGGGGCTCAGGAGAAGGCTTATAGGGCTGGGCGGGAGACCACAGAGAGACTCCCTGGGTAGCGAAGGTCTGGAGGAGCAGAGTGGTTGCCATTGTGGGAAACCCGGGGAAGCCCCATCCTTCCAGAAACTTCTCTCCTGAGGAACAAAGCCTTACACTGCCAAAGGAAAGGGCAATAAAACCTGTTGCTCTCAGAGCACGGGTAAGACCTACGGCTCCTGACAGGGAAAGGGGGAAAAAAACCCTCTCCCATGTGAGGGGGCAGGCATGTGTCCTAGGCCACAGCGGGAGGCCCCAGGCCCACGACTCAGACACGCAGGGCCCTCCACCACCAGCCCAGGCAGCCCTGAGGAAGAAGCAGGAGCACCAGTGCGTGGAGAAAGTCACAGCGGGGAACAGTGACCAGCCCACCGAAGCACAGAGCAATGCCAGCGGAACGTGAGGCCAGCAGCCGGGGCCTGACAGTAGGAACCAGAGCAACAGCAAATGCCAGGCCTGTCTACTCCTGACCAGTCTTGCAGCAACCAACCTCCTGCGTCCCAGCCCCGCGCACAGCAACAGGGGAGCAGACGTCTCTACTCCCATACACAATGCCCGGCATTCATTTAAAAAAGAAAAAAAAAAATACGAGACATACAAAAAGCAAGAAAGAACTCCCCATTGCAGAGACAAAGCAAGGGGCAGAAGCCAACTCGATCCTGGGTCTACGCGCACCAGCACACGGACAGGATGCATATGTGGCTCAAACGCACATGAAACATGCGGGGGGAACCGACAAATCCTCTATCACAGTGAAAAGATTCTAGCACATGTTTTTAGAAACGAAGATTCCAGATACAAAAAAATAAATAGTAAGAGTATACAACATTTGAATAACAATTTAAAAGCTCGACGTATGGGATCGGACAGTAGAATGTACTTGCTAATCAGAGAATGTACATTCTTTTTAAGAACATCTGGGATAGTTATAAAAACTGACCCCAAAAAGCTAAGAATAAACCTCAACAAATTGCACAGATGCCACCTGCCACTCTCTAAACCAAAAAGCAATACAACTGGAAAATTATAAGAATGCAGAATTATTTATAACAATGACTGCAAAAATATTACATATCAAATCTGTGTCATAGTTACAAACACACACTTTAAAAAAAAAAATACAGCCCTAAAATACTTTTTAAAAAAAATTACAGCCCTAAGACACTCGTTAGATAAAAATGGAAAATTAACGACATTCATCGCAGGAGGCTAGTACAGAAAAGAGTAAACCCAAAAGACGTAAAAGAGACCAGTATGAGCAGAGATTTTTAAAAGAGGAAATAAAAAAAATAATAGAACAGGTTAAAAAAAAATCGTAACACCAATGTATTACCTGAATCTAATCATGGTGAGACATTCGACAAACCTCCATTGAGGAATATTTCACAAAATAACTGGCCTGGACTCCTCAAAATTGCTATTCTATTGAAGACAATGAAAGATTGGGGAGTTGTTCCAGAGGAAAGACGACAAAGGACATGGGGGAAAAAAGCAATGCATGATCTGAGATCTCCTCAAACTAGAAAGGGTCTTCCTTAGACAATGGGTGAAATGTGAGTAAGATCCGTGGAGAGCACAACTGTATCAAAGCTAATTTCCTGGTTTTGATCATTATCCTGTGGCTGTGTGACAGAATGGCCCTGTTTTTGGGAAATGCACACGAAGTACGTACCCACACGCATATGTATGGAGGGGAGAGGAAAAGAGGGAGAAAGCAAGTTGTATATGAAGGAGCCAATGATGGCCTCCGTGGAACCCTAGCAGGCTGAGGCCAGCAGCTCAAAAGACCAGCAGCACCAAACTCCACTATTAACACACGCAGTCATGTCAAAGATAGCCCAAATATAAACAGGTTTTTTAGTCATTTAGACCTGCCTGCTTTGCCTACCTACCCCATGCAACAGTAGCCAGCGTCTGGAAGCCACAGATAAAAATACACCATGTGGCCACAGAGACCCCAAGCGCCTGTGACCCAGAGAAACCCAGGGGTATCCTTGTCCTCCTCCCTTCCGGGAAGCAGCCCCTGAGCCCCAAACTCTGGATGGTCTCACGCTGCGAGGGACCTCTCCCTAACGTGCATGCTTAAATAAAGCTTGTGCGTGCTCCTGGTCATATGACCATATCTTTTTTTTTAATCGGCCCTGAAATCCCTCAAGCTCCCTACACAAATGTGGTAAAATGTTCATACTGGAGAAATTTAGATGAAAGGTGTTCAGGAATTCTCTGTACTATTCTACCATTGTGACTCTTCTTTATGTACGAAGTTGTGCCCAAATAAAAAATTGCAATCAATTCTTCGAAAAGATTAAAACTAGTAACATAACTGGTTTGTACTTAAAACTAATAAGTTCAGGCACCACTGATCAAGAAAGCAACAGAAGGCAAAGATGCAATTTTTAAACATGAAAAAAGACAATTTCAGATACACAGAGATGTTTTTAAGTTACAAGATCACTATAGACAATGTAATGCCATAAATCTGAAATTAAACTGGACAATTTCCTAGAAAAATATCAAGTCCTAAAATTGACAAAGCAACAGAAAACTGAAAACAAACAACCACCACCACTAAACATTAATTAAAATGGATCGGTACTCAGAAATCTAACCATCAAGGAAACACCAGGCCCAATCAAGATCTATTCAAGATTTTTGCCATGTGCATAAGCCATAAATGGATTTGGATCTGGAATATATGAAAAAAATAGTAAAAATAAATTTTAAAAAGCCAAAGAAATACAGGCAAAGGTAATGAACACACAAAACAATATATTGTTTATGACCACATTCAATCTAGTAAGTAAATAACATGTAAGAATAAAGCAATCTCAGTTGTTACCCAGAGAGGAAGGGAAATGGAACGGGGTGGGGGGGGGGGAGATATTAAAAGAGCTCCAGTGGTATTTATAAGGTTTTAGTTCTTTAGAAAATCCGAAGCAAACAAACTTTTAACATCTGCTCAGTCTAAATGGTGACTGCAAAAAGTTTCCTTCTTTTTTCAGTCTGCTGTACCTTGGAGATCTTTTCTAATGTCACTAGTTGAACACACTAAGAAAGAATTATGGTTGTAATAGAAGAAAACCTCCTTCAAGAAGACCCAAATCCAAGTCAAACTGGAAACAACTGATAAGCCTTATCAAGACTTAAAACTAGAGTCCCGGTTTTGCTTCACCCCCTCCCCACCCAGCTCAAGCTTGTCCTATATCTTGAAAGCCTCAAAGAAAGATCCATCCCCATCTCTGCATCACTGGGCACCCTCACTCACTGTGGCTCCCTCTCTCCTCACAGAGTGTGGGGAAAGAACCATCTACACTGAACCGTGTCCACCTCCTGCCTTCTTCTGACAGTCTGCAAACGGATGCACTCCCACAGCGCCACCTTCTCTCACCCTTGCCAGCGCGGGAATGGCTTCACAAACCTGAGATACTTTCCCCACGACCTTAGCTCAGTCCCCATCAACTCTACTCACTGCTGGTAATATTCACACCAAAGACAAATTCCACCACACCACTGCCTTGCCTAAAACACTTCAGGCGCTAATGGGACCCAGTCGATACCCCCCAGCCCAGCTTGATATGCTCCCCGAAACCACCTCCAGCCTCACCACACCCCCCATCCAGGCTCTTCCATGGCGCAAAATCCAGCAGTACCCACACGTTTCATGCCTCTTACCTTTGCATAGGCTGTTCTCTACCCCTAACCCTTTTGCCCCTCCCTCACCTATGGAGACCTTATTTCAAGTCTGATATTCAGTCACGCCTCCCCCAGCAGAAGCTGCCCTCCCGCCTGGGTGTGCGTTCATCCAGTAGGGATAACTATCAGAGCACCCACACCTTGGTGGCCCTTATCTGTTCACGGGACCGACACCTCCATAGGGCTCTAGCCAAGGATGGGACCCGGTGCTTCCCCAGTGCCTGACCCAGACACTCAACAAATGTTTGTCGGACGAAGACCGACACCGCAGATCCATGAAATACCAATCATTTCACATTCTTCCTTCCTTGCCCTCATAGCTCAGAGCCTACCGTTGGCTGCGATGTGGGGTCCGAAGGAGTGACGGAGGGTCGGACAGGAGGGGGGGGCTCTTCCTCAGCAGTCCCTCCTCGGCCACAGGAGGCCGCGCCGTGCCAGGGGAGTTCAGGGACCTGGATGGGGAGAGAAGCTCCGGGTCAAGGGACGGAAACAAATCCACCGTCGGGAAAGAGGGGTGACCATTCGGGGGAGAGCTGGCCCCCAGCTCACCGGGGCCAAGGCTGTCACTGGGTCTAGCGCGCTAAGCCCCCTGCGGACCGCGGGCTCCGACGAGGCTCGGCTGCAGGACGACAGAAAAGCAGTGAGACCAGCCTGCCCACGGCTCCCGCCCCAAACCAGACAGGAACCCCGACCCTCCCCAGCAGACGTCAGACGGAGCCGCCCACCGGACCCCCCGAGCACAGCACCCCTCCCAGAGTCCGCCAGCTCTGCAGCCGCGGCTGTGCCACACGTGCCCTCTCTACCGCTCGGGCGGAGGGAATTGCCAGTCCTAGATGCCGCGGGGGCCACAGAACCGGCCAGGTCCGCGCTGCCGACCACCGCGAGTCCAGCCTGGGGTCCGGAAGTGCGCAGACCGCTCTCGGAGACCTCCAGACACAGCCAAGACGCCCCTGGACTGGACGGAACTACAATTCCCGGGAGCCTCCACGCTGAGGTACTTCCGGCCGGTGGTCCAGGCGTTTCCGGCCACGGAGTAGCAGGTGTGGGCAGGCGGGCATGGCGCGGTGGCCCCCCGGTGGACCCGCGGGCTGAGAGTGAACGCATCCTCTCCCACGTTGTTGCCGGCGGCAGTCGCCCTGGGGGCTTCCCACCGGATCGGATCCGGGCTGTCCCCAGCCCTGCACCATGTTGAGGGGTGAGTTATGGCTGTCTCCCCGTGGCCCCCCGTTTGGACGCCAACCTGGGCTTGTCTGTCTGTACGCCATCTCCCCAGAAGTCTACTACTACCTGAGGGGCTCCATGCCGGGCCCTTGATTTTGTAAAAAGAACCTCCTATCCTTCAGTCCTCATGACTGGCCCGAAGTAGGTATCGTTATCCCCGTTTCACAGATGAGGAATCAGAGGCAGCCTTTCTCAATATTTTCACTCCGGAGGAACCCGTGAAATAATTCTCAGCTCTCAGGGAGCCCCTGCCTAAATATTATGTCTGCAGCTCATGGTAGAGTAAGGCAGTCCTGAAGTTATACATATGAGATACTGAACATACAAGTGACAACGGCCAGAGCACGTACGGAGATGGAACTCTGACCTGCCACCACCACAACCTCCCCAGAAACCAGCTCCCTTGTCCGCGGGAAACAGCACGGGAAGCCAGATCGCGATCTCCAGCAACAATCCAGGATGCTGAACAATCACTTCTGTGACAGTCAGCCCCAAACAACCAGGACGGCTTTCCTAATGTTCGTCCTCACTTCTAACCCAGGACCAACCAGAGAAAAAGTCGAATATACACCCCTAACCCGTCACACAGGCTGCCGCACTTCCAGTGAGCCCGCTGGCCTCCAGCCTGCTCCTGCCGCCAGCCTCCAGTGAAGGCACATCGGAAGCCTCCTCTTGTCCCCACTGTAAAACTTTCCCCTTCCCCTGCCTGCCTTTGAGTTTCTGCCAAAACGCAAAGAACAGTGACTGACTCCTTTGGTATAGCAAGCTCTGAATAAATAGCCTTTGCCTGCTCTATTTGGTTATTTTCAGAGCTATAATTAATTGTCAGTATTTTTCTGTAGATTCTGTTTATCCTGGCCAGCTAGTCTTTTTGTGTGGTATTCCCGTCATCGTTTGCCATTAAACATTTATTATTCAAAATTCATCAAGTGAAGGTAGAGGAATTTAAAGCTTAAGATGCTTTTTATATGCCTGTAGCATTTACACTGCTAAGGTTATTAAAGCTTAATGCTTTGGGATATCCTATGTTATAAAATAGTGCCAATAAATTGTACAGGTTTTACAAGGTTGCTGGAATTGTCTATAGAGTTTGAATAACCAAGTATGATATCGGCCTAAAAGAGATATTCTTTAGGATATACGTGTACTGTGTGTGAGAGAGAGGTCAGGGGCAATGAACTTTATCATGTGACTTTTTAAAAAAATCTACTAAAAGGATATAAATTTAAATTTTAACTTAATATATTTGAATAGTAAGCTTCTTATCAATGAATTCATTTTGCATTATTGGGTACAGCCTTTTACTGCTAGATTCAGTTCATGCTCTTTTTTGAAAAAAAAAAAAAGTAATCCTATTGTTTTGTAACATGAGGTTGCTTCTCCTTTTGTATCTATTTCCTGTGTCAGGTTTGGGCATCGGGGATTTGAGTCCTTTGCAGATTCTGCAAAGCTTTATAGCTTTTGTTCTAGAGAAAGTTACCAACAGTAGAAATTATCCTGTTAAAAAACATTTAGAAAGATTCATTTGTGAACCTTCTGAGTGTAGAAACTTTTACAGGATAATTCTCTTGGGATTTCATGTCTTTTACTTTGTTCTTCCTGTTAAACTGATTTTGGTAATCTATATTTTTTCCAAATTGTTCTTTAATTCAGTATTTAAGTTTTTTACGAAGTTTTTTTTTTTTATTAAGGCTATTACTTTAAATGTCCAGATCTATTTTTAGAGAGTTTTCCCAGAATTGGTATCTCTTTTGTATTGATTAGCACAACCAGAGATTTATCACTTATTTTTTTCCCCAAAGACTAGGCTTTAGATTTGTTTATGAATTCAATTTTTTTCTTCTCTGGTGAGAGAGAGAATAAAAGTCTTACGGTTATCTTCTAATACTTTAAATGTCCAGATCTATTTTTAGAGAGTTTTCCCAGAATTGGTATCTCTTTTGTATTGATTAGCCCAACCAGAGATTTATCACTTGTTTATTCCCCCCCCCCGCCCCAAAGACAAGGCTTTAGATTTGTTTATGAATTCAGTTTTTTTTCTTTTCTTCTCTGATGAGAGAGAAAAAGGAAAGTCTTACGGTTATCTTCTAATATTAAGATTACAAGGAAACTAAAATAAATGGGAGCAGGGGCACCTGGGTGGCTCAATCAGTTCAGCATCTGACTCTTGATTTTGGTTCCAGTCATGATCTCAGAGTCGTGAGATTGAGCCCCACCTGGGACTCTGCACTGAGCACGGAGTCTGCTTGAGATTCTCTCCCTCTGCCCCACCCTCCCCACCTCAAATAAATAAATAAATAAATAAATAAATAAATAAATAAATAAATAAATAAATAAAATCTTTAACAAAATAAATGGGAGCACTCCATTCAGGAGCATTCCGATGCTAATTACAAAAGAACGAAAAATGGACAGAGCTACATTATTTAGGATGTGGCTAAAACTCCGGTAAATAAAGATGCCAAAACAAGAGTGCCTTAAAAAAATCATAGATGATTTTTTTTTTTTCCTCATACGCCCCTCTGGGCAGCTCCAAGGGAGTTAGAAAACTGAGCTCCTTCTAGATTACTCCTCTACCCTCCCAAGATGGCCAACCCCACCTCTGTCCCTCACTCAGCAGTTAGAAGGAAAAGGAAGTGCATAGAATGAGCTTTCTTTTAGGGCACAATCCAAAAGAGGAGGCACAAGTCACTTCTGCACACACCCCATTGGGCAGGTCTCAGTCATATGACCCCTCCTATCTACGGAGAAGACTGGGAAATGAAGTCTTTATTCTGGGAGGGGAATGTTCCCAGCTAAAAATTGAGGATTTATTACTTTAGGAGCGGAGAACAGATATTGGGAGGTAATGAGCAGTCTCTGCCATAGGAGATAAGAGAGCTTGCAGGATGTCATGGAGAATGCCAGCCAAACGAGTGAGGCAGACGGTGATATTAACCATGAGGCTCCCCCCACCTCATCGAGTTAGACTGTAGATAGTGTTGAATTTTATTTATTTTCTCCATTTCACCAGAGGACAAAATTTAATCTTCTAGGGATGGGATTGGAAATGATAAGCAGTAATAACTAGCCAGATATGCTGGATAGAGCTGGAGACAAGGGGATCTAACTGCTCTGATTATAGATTCTCATGTTTTTCAATTTATTTGAAAAACATATGGTGTAACAAACCAAACAATACAAATAGAGAACGCTAACACCCCTGCCCCCGTATTCCCAAATAACAAATGTAAATAGCCTAGTACCTATTCTTCCATATAATTCTGCCTCTGTGTAATCGTATAAAATCATACAAAGACCATTCACATTTAATATGGTCATTAATATATTTGGGTTTAAATCTCTCATCTTGCTATTTGGTTTCTGTTTGTCCTATTTGCTTTTTATTCTCCTTTCCATATTTCCCTGCCGTTTTTAGATTGAAAAAATATATATATATATTTTTTAATGATTCCTGCCTTAGACCATCAGGCTGTTAAAACAGAATACCGTAGACAGGGCAGCTTATAAACAGCAATCATTTCTCACAGTTCTGGAGGCTGGGAAGTCCAAGATCAAGGTGGCAGCAGATTCAGTGTCTAGGGAGGACCTGTTCCCAGGTTTATAGACTCAGGACTTCTCATGGTGTCCTCACGTGGTGGGAAGGGGGAGGGAGCTCTCTGGGGTCTCTTTTATGAGAGACAAATTCCACTGATGAGGGCCCCACCCTCAGGACCTCCCCAAGGCCTCGCCTCCTAATATAATCACATTTGGGGTTAGATTTCAACATAGGAATTTGGGTAATGGGGATGCGGGGGTGGGGGGGGACACATATTCAGCCTATAGTATAGAGGCCACTTTCAGGCAACAGGCTTGAGCAACGGAAACACGAGTAAGGCACAAGGGCCCACAGGGGCCACCGGGCTGAATGCAAACAGGCCCATCAGGCGACCCACCTTGAAAGAGCCATAGGCCCACCAATGGGCTACTTACGAGCGGGCACAGGTACCACAAAAGGGAAATTCTGTGTGTGCCCACACCTCCTCACTCCCCTCTTAACTCTAGCCCCCCGTCACGACGTCCTGGCAGACAGCCTCCCCTCTGCTCTCCTGCCCACATTTCCCTTGCAGTGTGTTCAGTAAACTCTTATCTCTTTTGTTCTGCCTCAGGTGAACCCTTCCACCACCCGCACTGCCAGCCCCCACCTGATCATCGCCCCACATATAACAGTTACACTTTATCTCTTTTGTTGGCTCATCAGCTGTAACTCTTTATGTTTTTAGGGGTTGCTTTCGATTCACAGTATGTTTTTTAACTTCTCAGTGATATTTTAACTTCAGTGATATTATAGGACATTCTATCTAGCGCTCTCTGGCAATCTGTCCTGAGACCTCTAACCACTTTGGTCTCCCTGGGCTCCTCAACTCAGGGAGTCTACGGGCTTCACCTGGGTTACCCTCTTTGTGCCAAGGATGGGGTAATCATAGGGTTCCCTCATTGATTCCCCACCCTCAGGAAAGACTTCACTGCCTCAAATCTCTTTCCAAATATGGAAACTCACCCCCAATGAGAAGGTAGCCCCATGCTTTTGCAAGACAGCCGATAACAATCTAACAAACAATGACAGCACGGTAACACAAAGTAACACAAAGACAATGCTATAAAAAAATCCCAGATTTCAGGATTACGAACTCCTGATATCTTCCGAGCTTCAGCTGAGGAATTAATATCCCATACTGAAATCTCCTTCTTAGAAAAATTTAAATAACCTAATTTCTTACCCCTGACTTTAAAAATTCTGCGTAGCCCCACCTATGTGGGTCTCAGGTGCCCAAATAGATTCTGCCATCCTTCTTTAAAGTCTGCACTATCTTCCATCAAAACTAATGCTTCCTTCAGCATCTCCAAGGTGGATCAATTCTCCCCCAAGGCTATTGTGGTCCCACTTTTCCAAGATCCCAACAAGTCAACTGTATATCTGTAAATACCACAGCAGATTAAGGAGCTCAGAAGTTGCCACCCTATTCTAACAACAAATTAAAAACTGAGCAAACTAAAAAATCAACAGCTCTACTTAGATCCATCAGAGACATGAGGTCACAGGGCAAGCCACTGGCTCCCAAACTAAACATACAGACAAGCAGGCAGATTCTGAGAATCACAACTTACCAGAGCAGAAGCCTCCACATGAACCAGTCCAGGTTAAGAAAACCTGAACTGTAGTGGATGAATTGCTGGAGGCTCAGTGTGGACAAGTCCAAGAGTCCAAACCTTGGGGGGGGGGGCACACCTTCGTGACTTTTACCTCAGGAGTTTCACCCGGTGCTCGCAGTGAAGAGGGGAGGAAAATGGCCTCATGCTTCCTGCAGGGGGAAGGGAAAGGTAACCATTTTGAAATACACCAGAGCTTTCTGTTCTTCTTAATAAGCCTGCCCTCAGGAGAAACTAGTTAACCAGAGCCTAGCCTGCTGGGGTTTTATCAGAGCCTGATTGACTCGAGGAAGGGAAGTACTCAGCTCTGGCCCACTCCAGCTTACTATCCCACCCGGTGGGGGAGGCGGACTAAGCAGCATCTCTGAGGCTCATAGTCCAGATGCACAGGCTGGCTAAAAAAACTGAGACCTAATCATTGGACTATAAATGCACCCCCTCCCCAACACCTTCCCACCACATTACTAATGGCCCGTTACAGCAGAGTTTTTACCCAGTGCATCACATCTAGCAATCAAGACAAAATTACAAGGCATACTAAAAGGCAAAAAACAGTTTGAAGAGACTGAACAATCATCAGACCAAGAATCAGGTATGGCAGAAACGTTGGCTTATCAGACCAAAAAATTTAAAAAACTGATTAATATGGTAGGGGCTTCAATGGAAAGAGCAAACAATATGTAAGTACAGATGAATAATGTAGGCAGGGTGATGGAAATTCTCAGAAAGAATAAAAAGGAAATACTAGAAATCAAAATCACCACAACCGAAATAAAAAATGTCTTTGATGGGCTTATCAGTAGACTGGACACATCTGAGGACAGAATCCCTGAGCTTGAGGACATCTCAGTAGAAACCTGAAAAAATTTAAAAAGCAAAAAAAAAAAGAATGAAAAACCAGAACAGAATATCCAAGAACTATGTATAGAAAAATGATATATATGTCACAGAAATACCAGTAGGAGAAGAGAGAAAGGAAGAGAAGGAATATTTGAAACAAAAATGAGAATTTCCCAAAATTTATGTTATACACCAAACCTCAGATCCAGAAAGCTCAGAAAACACCAAACAGGATAAATGCCCAAACACACAAAAACAAACAAATAAAAAACAAAAAACTGTCTCTGGCCATATCATATTCAAACTTCAGAAAATAAAGATAAAGAAAAAAATCCTGAAAGAAGCCAGAGGAAAAAATCAGCTTACCTGTAGAGGAACAAAGATAAGAATTAGTGTGACTTCTCCTCAGAAACCATGCAAGCAAGAAGAGGACAGAGTAAAATATTTGAAGTGTTTAAAGAAAAACAACCCACCAACTTAGAATCGTGTGACCTGCAAAATTATGCTTCAAAGGTGAAAGAGAAATACTTTCTCAGACAAACAAAACTGATGAATTTGTTGTGAACAGACCCACCCTGCATGCATATGTCACTGACAATCACAAATTAACAATGAGGGGCGCCTGGGTGGCTCAGTCGTTAAGCGTCTGCCTTCGGCTCAGGTCATGATCCCAGGGTCCTGGGATCGAGCCCCATATCGGGCTCCCTGCTCCACCGGAAGCCTGCTTCTCCCTCTCCCACTCCCCCCGCTTGTGTTCCCTCTCTCGCTGTGTCTCTCTCTGTCAAATAAATAAATATAATTTAAAAAAAACGAGATACACAATAATCTCACATCTCTGAGAATGGTCAGAATCCAACACCGAGAACACCAAATGCTGGTGAGGATGTGGAACAATAGAAGTCTCGTTCACTGCTGGTGGGAATGCAAAATGGTGGAGCCTCTTTTTTTTTTATTTTTTTAAATTTTTTTTTTTAAGATTTTATTTATTTATTTGAGACAGAGAGAATGAGAGAGAGAGCACATGAGAGGGGGGAGGGTCAGAGGCAGAAGCAGGCTCCCTGCCGAGCAGGGAGCCCGATGCGGGACTCGATCCAGGGACTCCAGGATCATGACCTGAGCCGAAGGCAGTCGCTTAACCAACTGAGCCACCCAGGTGCCCGATGCAGCCTCTTTGGAAGGCAGGCAATTTCTTTCTTTTTTTTTTTTTTTTAAAGATTTTATTTATTTATTTGACAGAGAGAGACACAGTGAGAGCAGGATCACAAGCAGGGGGAGGGGGAGAGGGAGAAACAGGCTTCCCGCGGAGCAGGGAGCCCGATGCGGGGCTCGATCCCAGGACCCTGGGATCATGACAGGCAGGCAATTTCTTATAAAACTGAAGATAGTCCTACCATATGATCCAGCAATCACGCTTCTTTGCCATCTACCCAATGGAGTTGAAAACTTACGTCCATACAAAAACCTGATTTTTATGGCAGCTTTTATTCATAATTGCCAAAACCTGGAAGCAATCAAGATGTTCTGTAGGCGAATGCATATAGAAGCTGTGGTCCATCCAGACAATGGAAAATTATTCAATGCTAGAAGAGAAATGAGCTATCAAGTCATGAAAAGATATGGAAGGACCTTAAATGCATACTACCAAGTGAAAGAAGCCAATCTGAAAAGGCTGCATATGGTATGATTCCAACTCTATGACATTCTGGAGAAGGTGAAACTATGGAGACAGTAAAAGATCAGCACTCGCTACGGGTTAGTAGGGAAGGAGGGATGAAGAGGTGGAGCACAGGGGGTTTTTAAAGCAGTGAAACAATTCTCTATGATACAACAGTGGTAGATAAATGTCATCATACATTCAATCGAACCCGTAGAACGTATAAGACCAAGCGTGAACCCTAATGTAAGAAATAGACTTTGGGTGATACTGATGTGTCACTGTTGACTTCTTCGACTGTCACATGTGTAGCACTGTGATAGAGAATGGCGGTAGTCGGGGGGACGGCTATTCATAGACTACTACTATATGCATGTGTGGGAACGGGGCATAAATAGGAACTCCCTATGCTTTCCATTCAAGATGCTGTGAACCTAAAACCACTCTTAAAAAATTTTATCAATTAAAAAAAGAGTTGCGGGACGCCTGAGTGGCTTGGTCAGTGAAGTGCCTACCTTCGGCTCAGGTCACGATCCCAGGGTCCTAGGATCGAGCCCCGTGTCCAGGTCTCTGCTCAGTGGGGAGCCTGCTTCTCCCTCTCCTGCTCCCCCTACTTGTGCTCTCTCTCCCTCTGTGTGTCAAATAAATAAATAAAATCTTTTAAAAAATAATTTTTAAAAAAAGGTTGACTTTGAGAAAAAAAATAACCACAGCACAAGCCCCTCGCCCACACAATCAAGAAAATGCCAGCAAAGTTACTGTCATCCCAGCAGCTTAAAATCTGAGAGCAGGGGCGCCTGGGTGGTGCAGTCGGTTGAGTGTCGGACTCTTGATTTCTGCTCAGGTCATGATCTCAGAGTCATGAGATCAGTGGGGAGTCTGCTTGAGATTCTCTCCCTCTCCCTCTGCCCCTCCCCCCTCTAAAATAAATAAATAAATCTTTAAAAAATGAAATAAAAATCAAATCTGACATCCATATCCCCTTTCCTAGGTCAGACAGCGTCCCAAGAGCCTGCCCTGCCATGTCACGCACCAGCACTCCTGATTCACATGAACTGATTCTTTACTGAGCACCAGCCGCTGGACCAACTGTCTCCATGCAGGATTTGTTGGATTCTCACTACAACCCTGTGAGCCAGGTATGGTTAGAATCTCTGATTTACAAATGAGGATCCCAAGGTTTAGAGGGAATGAAATGACTTACACTGCAAACTCACATACTTAGAAGCCTTAAAAATTCAGCCTTTCTGAATCCAAAGCCAGCGCGCTGAAGGATGGTGCTCTATTGTTTACACCTGGATTTTCAGCCTTGACCCAGAGCAGAAGGGGAGGAGAGTAGATAGAGTAGGAGTGAAACAGAAAACTTTCTTGGTTTCTTCTTCATCTAGATACCAATTATCTAGGATTTCTAACCTATAAACTTAAAACTCGTTTGAGGAAAATACCCCTTCGAAAGGTTAATCGTGACCTTATGTGGGAAGCAGCAGGGCTTGGGGGCAACATCCACACACGTCTTTATCAATAATGCTCCTTGAAAAATTAACAAATGTGTAACAGCACCTACTTTCTCCTGCTTAATGTACTTTCCCATATAAGCTAGGCCTTTCCGTCTCTGTTCCGCTTTAACTCATTCTCTGCACCTGAATGACATTGAGTTGCATATGGATTTTATCAAGGAGCACCTGCCTGGTAAAGACAGGGTGCCTTCAGTTAAATCTGGTGAGTCTCCATCAGAAAGGATAAAGGGGAGATAGCTACCAAAACAGGGATATTTTGCAAAATAGTAAGACACTAGTTTATTTTGCACAACTCTACGCAAATAAATTAGAAAACCCGGAACTCTATGCAAAGAAGAGGAAACCTACAAGAAACTTATAGTTTTTTAGAAAAATGCCATTAATCGAAATTGACCCCATTGGAGACAGAAAGCCTGAATAGATCAATTACCAAAGAAGAAACAGAGGAAAATAATTGAAAAGCACCAGCTCCCCATCATTTATTAATAGAGAAATTATACCAAACCTTTAATTAAAAAATTTTTTCTTTAAGTGGGCTCTAGGCCCAACGTGCGGCTCAAACTCACAACCCCAAGATCAAGAGTCACACACTCCACTGACTGAGCCAACCAGGCGCCCCTATACCAAACCTTTAAAGATCACATGATTCCAGTTGTTCTCAACCTTTTCCAGAACATAGAAAAAGTAGGAAAATTTCCAAAATATTTCTATGAAGCAAATATGCCATTTATGCCAAATGTTAACAAAGATTACACACAGAAAGAAACTTTCAGACCAACTTTATTTCTGAAATATACAAAAATCTTAAATAAAATACTAGCAAACAGAATCCTATTTTAAAAATAAGACATTGGGAGCATCTGGCTGGCTCAGTCAGCAGAGCATGTGACTCTTGATCTCCAGGTTGTGAGTTTGAGCCCCACGTTGGGGATAGAGATTACTTAAAAATAAGATCTTTAAAGATTTTATTTATTTATTTGAGAGAGAGACAGAGATAGCGACAGAGAGCAAGAGTGGGGAGCAGAAGAGGGAGAAGCAGGCTCCCCACTAAGCAGGGAGCCCGATGCAGGGCTCGACCCCAGGACCCTGGGTTCATGACCTGAGCCAAAGGCAGATGCTTAACCAACTGAGCCACCCAGGTGCCCCAAAAATAAAAGCTTTAAAAAATAAAATAAAAGCAAGACATTGTATCAAGCAGAGTTTCCAACAGGATTGTAAGGATGGTTCAATGTGGGAAGAGTTGTTAGTATATTATAATAATAGGACCAAGGGGAAAATTTGTATGAAGTAGCTTAGAAGTAGCAGAAGGCATTTTTAAAAAGTCAATACCCGTTCATGATAAAAATGCTATATAAAATAGGAATTAATGAATACTTCCTTAATATGATAAAAATAAAATACTGGAAACTTTCCCGCTAAGGTAAGGCCACTTTCCCACTCCTTAACACCATGTTGGAGTTATTCACTGTAATGGAACAAGAAAAAGCAAATTAGAGCAAAGAAAGAGATAAAACTACAATTTCAGATCGTGTGACCATATGGAAAAAAACTACAATATAAGAGCATTTGGGGGGGTGCCCAGGTGGCTTAGTCAGTTAAGTGTCTGCTCAGGTCATGATCCAGGGTCCTGGGATGGAGCTCTATGTTGGGCTTCCTGCTCAGCGGGGAGTCTGATTCTCCCTCTCTTCCGCACTCGTGCTCTTTCTCACTGTCTCTCTCTCTCAAATAAATAAATAAAATCTTTTATTTAAAAAAAGAGCATTTTGGGGTGCCTGGGTGGCTCAGTTGGCTAAGCGACTGCCTTCGGCTCAGGTCATGATCCTGGAGTCCCTGGATCAAGTCCCGCATTGGGCTCCCTGCTCGGCGGGGACTCTGCTTCTCCCTCTGACCCTTCTCATGTGCTCTCTCTCATTCTCTCTCTCTCTCAAATAAATAAATAAAATCTTTAAAAAAAATTTAAAAATAAATAAAAAGGATTTTGTAAAAGAAGCAAGTCTTAAAACCAGCATGCAAAAATCTATATGCAAAAAACATAAGTCATTGAAAAGATATATTGGAAGAAAAAGGTATAATGGAAGAGATGACCCTATTGGTGATAAAAAAAATAAAATAAAACACTTAAGCATAATCTTACAAAGAAATATCTAAAATTCATATAAGAAGCTATAAAAACACTTTTGGAAGGCCAAAGGGGAGCTTGAACAAATGAAAAGTCATGTCACATTCCTGGATAGATCATCACGAAGATGTCAGTCCTCCCTAGGTTAATCTATAAATTTAACAAGATCTCAAAAAAAAGGGGCGCTTGGGTGGCTCAGTAGTTAAGCGTCTGCCTTCGGCTCAGGTCACGATCCCGGGGTCCTGGGATCTAGCCCCGCATCGAGCCCTGCATCGGGCTCCCTGCTCAGCAGGAAGCCTGCTTCTCCCTTTCCCACTCCCCCTGCTTGTATTCCCTCTCTCTCTATGTCTCTCTCTGTCAATAAATAAATAAAATCTTAAAAAAAAAAAACATTAGTTTTCTTCCCCTGGAATTAAAAGCAAGTAGATTATAATTTGGGCAAGAAGAAATAAGAACAGCCTGATAGTGCTTGAAATACAGCCACATTCCAAGATATTAAAAAATATATACAGCCTCTGTCATTAAAATGAGACGCTGGCCTACTCATAGACAGAAGGGCACGGAAACAGAAGGGAAAATCCAGAAGCAGAACCACTACAGATGCAAAACAAAGTACAAGAGGCAACATTTCCAATCAGTAAGGGGGCTGGGGGGGCTTTTCAACGTGTGATGCGGGGACAGCTGGCTGGCCTAATGGAATTAGATATAAGTAGATCCATTCCTCATACCATACACTCAATAGATTTCAAATGAATCAGAGATTTCAACATCAAACAAAAACAAAACCATATGAGTATTAGAAGAAAACATGAGGAAATTTCTCTGTATCTGGGAATGAAGAAAGCTTCCCTATAAATATGACTCAAAATCCAGACACAATAACGGGAAAGATTAGTAAATTTGACCAAATGAAAATAGAAAATAGGGGTGCCTGGGTGGCTCAGTTGGTTGAGCATCTGCCTTCGGCTCAGGTCATGATCTCAGGGTCCTGGGGTCGAGCCTCCTGTCAGGCTCCCTGCTCAGCAGGGAGTCTGCTTCTCTCTCTGCCTCACCCCTCACCCCTGCTCATGCTTGCTTACATGCTTTCTCTCAAATAAAATAAATAAAATCTTTAAAAAAAAAAGAAAATAGAAAACATTTACAAAGCTTAAAATACCATGGCCAGAGTAGAAAGGCAAATGATGTACCAGGGAAAATATTTGTGATGTAGGTCATAGACAAAGGGTTGCTCTGCCTAATACGGAAGGAGATCCTAAAAATTAGAGAAAAAAAAGACAAAAACCCTACCTAAACATGGGCACTAGATATGAACAGTTCACAGAAAAAAAGCAAGTTCCCTTCGACATATGAAAAATTGCTCAACCTCATTCGTTATAAGGGAGATGTGAGGGGAGGCCATTTCTCACCTGTTGGATTGGCACAAATCCGTGTCTGCCAACACATTCAAAAAATATTTATTAATCACCTTTGGAAGATATTAGGAGACCAAGTCATTATTTTTAGAATGGGTATATATAGGAGGAGAAATTACCTTGTCATTCCTACATAAATAGTATTCTTTGGTAATCAGATAACTGATAAGGGGTAATCTGTAAATTCAGAACCGATCAGACCATACTACTTATCGTTTTGCAATCCCTAATGAACCCTTAGGCAATGATCACCAACCACTGCTGACATCTTTTTTAAAAAAAAAATGAGAAAGCCAGACGTTCTGTTCATCTATATGGTCATAAGCAACATCAGCTGTGAGTAGTTCTGAAAACAAACCAACCAACCCCCCCCAAAAAAAAACCCAAAAAACCTGGCCAAGCCTGTGAATCTAACTACCCACATTACAGGAAAAACAAAGAGCAGCAGAAAAATATGTCGGATGGACCCACGATGAGACAATCCACAAAATCCAGGCTGTGGGAAATTCCACAGTTTCTTTAACACTTACATTCACTTCTCCATTCCTCTCCTCCTCCGAATTTTTATTATTGCGCTTTTCATTTCACAGTTTTGTAAACTGAGGCTCAGAGAGCTTTGGCACCGAACACTTGGAGATGTTGGAGAAACAAAAGAATGACTTGGCCCAATCGTACAAGATCAGAAGTGGCAAAGGTAGAATGCGACTCGACCACCCTGTTCTAAAATGCTCCCCCCTGACACACACAGATACACAACCTGACTTATTTCTTGATTCCCCCCCAAAACGGAAGCCACGGAGGCCCCGAGTGCCTGACAGCTACGAGCATTTGACACTGTGCCCACTGTTTACAGGTTGGGCAGTCTCCAGCCTCCTCTGCTGCAGAGCTGCTCCTCATCTTGCCACAGACACCTGCAGGGTGCTTTGCGCCCTCATGGGGGCCCTGAGCTTCGGTAGCCCCATTATGCACCCGCGTTAAATGGCAGCCCAGAGAGTTTAGTGTTTGGTGAATTAGTGACCAGATGGGGACTAGAACTGTGCTCCCTAACTCCTACTCCAACACTATGCCCTCCCCACGGACACCTTTCCCCATGGTCTGGAAGGTTCTGACACCTTCTGGAGCACTCGAGCCTTCTGGGTCCCGCTGCCAGCTAGCATGATACCAGCAGGCCCCTGTGAAATGGCAGTCACCAACTCATACCCCGGCCCTCGCTTTCTGAAGACACCAGCAACCAGGCCATCCATGTTTCCAGCTGTCACCAGGGGACCACCCAGATCAACCAGCAGGTGGGAAATTTCATTGCCTGCAAAACCTCCCACAGAGCTGATCTTCCTTTCTCTCTCTTGGCACCTGAGGCCCCAAGCTTATTTTGTCCCCTGGCTAATATCTGTGACAAAGCAAGCCCTGAGAGAGAGGGTGAAGATGCCCTTGATTACCTCAGCAACAGAACATGCTGTGCATGTGAATCATATAATCCCATCCCCATGGCAACAGAGAATCACAGAATCACGATCCTTTGGGGCCCAGTGACAGTAACACCCACTTTAGTCCAAACCATTAGATGAAAACAGAAACACAAACAACTCCCCCCCCAAAAAATCATGTCATTTACTGTTCAGATAGCCTTCATATCCTTGTCCTTATTCTTTGTTTGGATTGTTTTTAATGAAGTGTTGATTCAGAGAGGATAAGCCTCTGAGTGTCCATTTTGGCTGCTGATTTGGGGGCTGATTTCAAACCCGAAGCTTTGTCCCGCAGTCTGAGGAACAAAGGAGCGTGGTTTGATTGATGGAGACAGACCAAGTCTGCAAGAGAAGAATGAGATATGCTGATACCAAAGACCACAGAGCCGAGGCAAGAATTTCTCATTCATTTGTCTCTTGATGCATCTTCCTATGGAAGATGGGATCATCCCGCCTCCAAGGTTGGCATGCAAGGAATGACCTTCCCTTTTATCAGCTGGAGGCGCAGATGGTAATGGGAAAATACGTCTCTGCCGTCAGAACACCTTGGACTCCTGGCCTCACAGCAACTCCCCAGGTCAGGGGATGATTCAGTATGAAATGTAAATGTGGGATCTAGGGAGGTGTGACACCTCTTCCAGGTATCTGCTCTGCCTCATCCATGCGTCTGGGCCTCATTCAGCACTCTGGAGCAGGGCGATGTCTCCCAGCCCTCCAGAGGAGCCCACTGTCAGCTGAGATTCACAGAGCAGGGAGCATGGGAGGTTGCCAGTCGAAGGATGAATGCGTCCCCTCCAGGCACACAGGCAGGCGAGTGCCAGGAGGGAGGGACAGGGTCTTATTTGCCGCCTCACCCCCAGTGGTTAGCCCGATTCCTGGCATATATTAGGCGTTGGAAAAATTTTTTTCATGTGGCAGGAGCGTGGGGACAGGTTGGTTTCCAGTCTTCCTGCTCCTAAAGAACTGAACAAAACCAATGAGGATGATGGGGCGGGGGAGGACCCACCAACTCTGCCGCACTAGATCCCCACAAACTTCCGTATTTACATAAAGGAGGACAAACTGCCTAACACCAGAGGGACAGGACTCTGCTTTCAGTCTGGCACACGAGCAGCTTGGAAGGTGCCACTCCATCCTAACAAGTAAAAAGCTGAACAAACTGAAAACAACTTTCCTTAGACCCATGAGGTCGTAGGGTAAGCCGCTGCCCCCCAGATCAGACAGACACACAGGCGAATAGAGAAAGAATCAAGCTCACCACAGCAGAAACCCACAAGCAGGGATGTTGGAATTTAAAAGGACAATGATTCATATGCTTAAGGTTTCTAATGGATGAGGTAGACAGCTTGTATTACTCAAGGCAGTGCAGTATTGCTGAATAAAAGACAAGTTATTTTACATTTTTATCTCCTACTGTTAAGGAAGAGGCTGAGCATTTGATAGGCCTCTCCAGATTTGGGAGACAACGCACGTCACCCATGAGAATAGTGCTGTAATTTGTTTTGTTTTGTTTTTTAAAGATTTTATTTATTTATTTGAGAGAGAGAATGAGAGACAGAGAGCACGAGAGGGAAGAGGGTCAGAGGGAGAAGCAGACTCCCTGCCGAGCAGGGAGCCCGATGCGGGACTCGATCCAGGACCCTGGGATCATGACCTAAGCCGAAGGCAGTCGCTTAACCAACTGAGCCACCCAGGCGCCCCTATAATTTGTTTTTTAGGTGACTCAGAAGGCCGACACTTACGAACGCTGCCTGAGTAAGAGAGAGAGCTCCGTCGCAGGTCCAGGCTGGGGTCCAAAGGCCCTACTGCCTGAGCCTTTGACCTATACGACAGGTCCTAGCCCGTGGTGCTCTGTGTACCCATGGTGGGCGCCATGATGCTAGAGATAGCGATGGTATGTGGAGTCTCTGGCAAGCCCCGATGGAAAAGCCGCAGCTCAGATACCTAGGGTTCTAGAACAAAGCTCTGCTGCCCTCAGCACATTCATAATTCGAAGGCAGCTCTTTCCATGCTACCAGCTCCGAGCAGAGACTAAGCCCTTGACCGTGGGGCATCAAGACCAGAGCTGCCGATCATGAGTTGTGCATGACCAGACCCACCAAGTAATAAAATTGAGTGGGCACAGCCACAGTCCATTCTGGGATGGAAATGGTATTTTCTCGATTAGGCCTGAGCAGGTTCACAGCGCAAAAATAAGGAAGCCAGACTGACTCCCATGTCCCCTACCTTTGTTGCAACAATGCCTGTCGCCCAACTCACATCTATGGCCTATTTGGGGGATCACCTACAACCAGATGATGGAGGGTGAAACGCTAAGCCTGGTTCACTGTTGGTGCCATCTGGAAAAAGGACCACCGCCCCATTGCTGTGTTGTTCAGGGGTGACCCTGGGATCAGGCGGTGACGGGAACTCCTCCAAGTGAGCGGCATTTCGAGCAGTGCATTTGCTGGTAATGGGGTGTGCAAGGAGCAGTGACCTGAGGTTAGCACTTACACGGACCCCTGGGAAACAGCAAGTGGCTTGTCTGGTCAAATAGGAGCCTGAGGGAAGTAAGCTAATTTTATGTTATATGACTATTCCCTTAATTTAAAAAAAAAAAAAAAAAGGATGGGTCTGCAAGCCAAGAAGGGACTGGGGACCCGCTTGGGGGTTTGTGCTTTCTGTCCCAACGGTTTTAGGCTCTGCTGGATTCTAGGTCCTGGGAGCTGGGGAATGGCGATGTTTATAGCAGGGTACATAGTGGGGATCCACTTAACCAAAAGATATGTCTGCCACCTGGTCATTTGGGGCTCTGTATGCCAACAGACCACCAGGCAAAGAAAGACCTTCTCCTCTGGCAGGGACACTAGACCCTGATGATCCTAAGAGACACAGTTGCTGATGTGTGTTGGGAGCAGGAAAGAGCGTGTGCGGAACTCCACGGATGCATGGGATCGCCTCTTTGGGTTTCTGCACCTAGTGATAATCAGGAAGCAGCAATAACAAAGGCCCAACAAGGGCGTGGTAACCAGGGGCTCAGACCTCTCAGGAAGGAGGGAAGGAGGGAAGGAGAATTACCCTACCCAGCAATCAACGTCCACCAACAGCCGTGCTGGCTAGAGATGAGGGATGGGGTGGAAGAAGAGCTAGGCCACAAATGTTGGAACACCAATTGCGGTCATAGAGATTGTAGCCTAGCCCAATAATCCCGTGTTAAGCCCTTTTTTTTTTTTTTTTGAGATCATGACCAGCTAGCTACCACTTGGAAGAATGAGTGACAGGATCGAGTGTGAACTGAAGGAGGAGCTGTCTGTGCTTCACCAGGGACACATCGGCATCCACTTTTACACTCCAAAGCCTGCGAACCGTAAACAACCTGCAACTCTGCCTCCCAGCCAGGCCATTCTTCTGGATACTGGAGGGAGCACAGCTGGACTAGGCACGGCAAAAGCAGAGGTGCTGGAGAGAAAATGCCCCTGGAAGCAGCCAGTGTGCAAAGACAGGCGGTAAGTTGGTGAATAAAAATCCCAGTCTCTTCATCCTTTGGGTGAGCTAACTTTGAGATGCATTCTGCATCGTCTCCCAGAAGTCCCTGATGAGATGAAGCTCCAGCTGGCTTGATAGCACACTCTTTAGCTTCCTCTCCTGTCCCACCTCCCCACTCCCCAGTAGGTATTACTTAAGATCACATCCCAGGGGCACCTGGGTGGCTCAGTCGGTTAAGTGTCCGACTCTTGATTTTGGCTGGGGTTGTGATCTCTGGGTCGTAGAATTGAGCCCCGAGTCAGGCTCTGTGCTGGGCGTGGAGCCTGCTTAAGATTTTCTCTGTCCCTCTCCTCTGCCCCTCCCCCATCTAAAAAAAAAGGCACCTTCTCAAAGCAGAAGGGTAGGGAGTGATAGTGGACCCTCCTAGAAATCTGTGGGGGAGGGAGTCTACGCAGGGTATCCCAATACAGCCTTTCCATTGATGTGAATAGGTCTCCTGAGCGCCATGGGAAAGTAAGGTCAGATGACAGGCAGGTGGGAACAGATAGGAGCACTGGAAAGGTTGGTGTGGGAAGTGCGACAGAGTGGTGATGGAGGACAAATGAGGACTCGTGGAGTGCCCCTGAGCACACAGCGCAGTGAGAGACCATGAGTCGCAGTTGACCTCCACCCACACTGTTGGGACAGCTCTCTCTGCAGCCACGGGAGAGGTTCCAGGCTTTTCTTAGAGGCGGATGTGTTCAGTTCGTAGCTGTGCAAAGTCAGGCCGTGCAGCCTCATGATTCCAGAAAGCTCCTGGAGTGCAGTGCTCATGGAGACTGAGCCAGCACTCCAGGTTTGAGGAGCAGCTGTGGATGGGGGGGAGGGGGGCAGGAGGTGAGGATGGAGGAGGAAGTTCACAGGGGCAACCAGGGCTTATCCCAGCATATTAGGAACATGACCTGAAACAGCAGGAATCGTTTAAGACTCCAGGAGAATAGAAGATTCCAAAATACCCACTATCTTGGCCTTGGGCTGCTGGATCCAGCTCACGCCAGCTTGCAAGGGATGGCTTTTACTTTTTTTTTTTAAGATTTTATTTATTTGTCAGAATGAGAGAGAGAGAAAGAGCACAAGCAGGGGGAGCGGCAGGCAGAGGGAGAAGCTGACTCCCCACTGAGCAAGGAGCTTGACATGGGACTCGATCCCAGGACCCTGGGATCATGACCTGAGCAGAAGGCAGATGCTTAACTGACTGAGCTACCCAGGCATCCCATGGTGTTTACATTTTTAAGAATTTTGCAAGTCAGTCGGCAACAAGTTGGTGGTTGAGATCATCCATGGAGGAAGGATTTACCCATGGAAATCATCAAACAATGTAAGTCATGCCTTTGTTTTTCCCCCTCTGGAGAGCAGGTTGTAAAACATTTCCCAGCAAACCACTGTGCTCTGGTGCAAAGTTGGCCCTGGGGAAAAGAGGAAGTGTGAACGTGTCAGGAAAAGGTCCACAGCTGATCCTAGCTGGAGAAAGCACCTCGTGTCATGTGCCTATCACAGCTGGGGAGAGCCCAGAACACATGGAGGGTGACGACCAGGGGGGGCACACATTTATGCCTGCTGCACACTAGCTCCCATGGTCTAGCCAGCCCTGCCGGAAGAGATTAAGAGTAAGCATCCGAGAAGCAATTAAACACAATGGGGCGTGTCTCCTCTAAGGGAAACCCTAGAGATCCCTGAGAAAAAGGGCATGCATGCATGCTCACAGAACAACTTTTGCTTGCAAAAAAAAAAAAAAAGTTGCAGCCTTGGGCATTACCAAGCTTGGCCCATCCCTACAACACGAGTCTGCCAGAAAATTTAAGAAATCAGCCCTCTGCTATAGCGTTGATACTGACCCTGAATCTTCTTGGGTCGGTTGACTTAATTCTAACTCCGTCATTGGCATTGGGACCACAGACTCCCTTACCCCCACCAATCTTGTTGATTTCATGAGCAATATCCAAGAAGAATCCTCCAACTCTGACCTTGGGGGTGAATACATCTCTCCCTTAACCCTGGGCTGGCATCCCAGCCAACTCATCCTTGGATCACCAAGACAGGCAAGGGATGGCGCTGTCACAGGGAGAGGCATTCAGTCAGTCTTCCAGGAATCTGGTTCCAGAGTTCAAGCTCCCCTCCCTGACAACGTTTTTTAAAATGACCGCTGAGCAGTGTCACTTCTGTGGCATTCTGCTGGTCTCCAGGCCAGCCCAGATCCAGGGGCAAAATCACACCGCAAATTGCATGGACATGCGATTCATGGGGCGGGGAGGGGGGAGTCGTTATTCTAACAACCTACTACAGTCCTTGGTTTCCATTTCCATAGCTGAGACCACTCTGAGAGAAATTCCCCCGGTTCCAGGACCTTCGAGTTGGCTCAGGACCTGGTGTTGTCCTCAACTTCCGCTCTGGCTGAGCAGTCAGCCGGCTGGACCCAGAACTGAATGATGGCCTTTTCCCCAGGTAACTGAAAAAAAAAAAAACCAAAGTTAACTGGAAATAAATCCTTTTTGCAGTTAAAATTTTACCTTCATAAAATGTGGTACAGCACGATTTCTCAAACATACTTGCTTCCTAAGCCCTTCACACAAATTTTGAGACCCCAAAGCCCTATCGTGTTTACTGTATTAGGGATTGAAACTGAGAGTTCTTTAAATGTTGACTTATTAATTCACTTAGGAATAACAATGATGAACTCATTACAAAGTAACAAAAAATAATAATGAACTCATTATAGAGTAACATAAATTTTTATTGCTATGGAAGATAACTGTATTTTCCAAAACAACCCCGCTCCCCTAAAAAAGTATTAGTGAGAAGAGTGGCATTGTTTTTGCATTTTCTCAAATCTCTTTAATGTCAGATTTCGTAGGAAGAAGCTATATTCTCATATCTGCTTCTGCATGCAGTCTGTTGCAATATGTTGTTTTAGTTGAAGTGTGTGAAGAAATTATGGCCTTATATATATGTGTGTGTCTGTGTGTGATTGGAGAGGAAAGGAGTATTTTAACAGCTGTGTCAAATAATTGTGTATATTCTTTGGGATCTTACTAAAACTTGACAAGTGGTAGTTTCTTTCTTTTTTTTTTTTAAGATTTTATTTATTTATTTGACACAGAGAGATAGCGAGAGAGGGAACACAAGCAAGGGGAGTGGAAGAGGGAGAAGCAGAGAAGGAACACAAGCAAGGGGAGTGGAAGCAGAGAGCCGGCGTGAGGCTCAATCCCAGGACCCTGGGATCATGACCCGAGCCAAAGGCAGACGCTTAACGACTGAGCCACCCAGGCACACCGACAAGTGGTAGTTTTTGTTTTGTTTTGTTTTTTTATTTATTCATTTGAGACACAGAGATACAGAGAGAGAGAGAGAGAAAGCATGAGCAGGGAGAGAGGCAGAGGGAGAGGGAGAAGCAGGCTCCCCGCTGAGCCAGGAGCCCGATGTGGGGCTCGATCCCAGGACCCTGGGATCATGACCCGAGCTGAAGGCAGACGTTCAACCATCTGAGCCACCTAGGCGCCCCGACAAGTGGTAGTTTCTTAAAGGTTAATTGCAGATCAGCTGGCTGGCTCAGTCGGTAGAGCATATGACTCTTGTTCTTGGGATCATGAGTTCAAGCCCCATGTTGGGAGTAGAGGTTACTTTAAAAAAAAAAAAAAGAAAGGCTAACTGCAACAAGTAATCTAAAACCATATCCACATGCATAAATCTTTTGGTTTATCTCACATTTTGCAATAGATCTTTTACATATGCATGATTTTGTCATATCAGGCTTTGCTCATTTAGAAAATATTTGTTCACTGAGTTATGCAGCTTTTCCAAATGTTGACACATTTCATAAAATATAAGAGAATCACATTCGCTAATATCGCCACCCTCTCATCAAAACATTTTTTAAGTATTGGGAAACTGTCAAGCTCACAGTGGCAGATATAAATGTCCTAAAATTCTAATTTTCTCATGAAAGCTCAAGCTTTATCACTGGCAATAAATACATGGTTATTTTCTTTCGTTCATTTTCGAGAAAATGTCTGCCAAGTACTCGAGTCTGAAGAATCATAGTTTGTCAGCCAGTCGTTCTTAAAAGATGGTGTCCCATTAAAAAAAAAAAGGTGACCAGTGCGGCTCGTGACCCAAATGATTATGCCAAGGCTTTTCCTCAAGACAACCACTGTGTTCTGTGCAAACTTCCCAACTCCCCATTCATGGTATGAAAAAGACATATGGGGGCGCCTGGGTGGCTCAGATGGTTAAGCGTCTGCCTTCAACTCAGGTCATGATCCCAGGGTCCTGGGATCGAGCCCCACATCGGGCTCCCTGCTCAGCGAGGAGCCTGCTTCTCCCTCTCCCTCTGCTTCTCTCCCTGCTCATGCTTTCCCTCTCTCTCTCTGTATCTCTGTGTCTCAAATGAATAAATAAAATCTTTAAAAAAAAAAAAAAGACATACGTACTCAAGGGTCCAGATTTAATGAAATCTATACTTTTACTGCTTTTAATAAAGTACATTCTTAAGTGAGACTGGATTTTTTTTTTTCCCTTGCAAGCGTGTGGTTGTGAATAATACAGCGACTCTGGCATCGTTTGGTGCCATTGTCTTGATTCGTGCTAAGACGCCCACAGTCTTACCCATCATTGCTTTTGCACCATTAGCAAAAGTGGACAATGATGCCAGGTGTTATGATGAAAGAAGTTTTGACCTCAGAGGCTCCCTGAAGGGGGTCTTGGGAAACCCCGGGGCTCTCCAGACCGCACTTTGGAGAACCAGTCTCCAACAGGGAGAAAGACTTACGCCTGCATAGGAAGGAACCTCACGATTGTAATGTTGAGGGAAAGAGGCCAGGCACAAAAGAGTATGTACGATATGATTCTGTACATATATAGGAAATAAAGCTTCCAAAACCCTAGAGAACTTGGTCCATGGCTTTAGACGTCAGGATGACCACTACCCTTTGCAGTGGTAGGTGCTGCTGGAAGAGAGCATGACGGGGCTTCTGGAGCGCCGGTCAAGCCCTTTTTCTTGTTTTGGATGCCATGTATAGAAGTGTGTTCACTCTGTGAAAATTCATCAAGCTCATGATGTGTGCACTTTCCTGTATGTATATCATCCTCGAATTAAGAGGTGTTTCTAACACGGTTTCCAGCAGTCCCAAGCGTAAAAAGCTCCCCCCAGCCGAAAACCACCACCACTGTCACCAACAAAGAACCCCTGAAAGACGTCCCTAAATGAAAACAAAACAAACAGTTTTGACACCTCCGGCAGTAATCATGGCCAAATATGTGCAAAATAATGTGTTCATGCAGACATCTTTCACTCCTTAGGCAGCACTTCCTACGGGCCAAAGGGGCAGGAGAGAAATGCCCTCTGGAGAGGAAGGACTCTTCTGGACCCTATCTGGAATGTTCACATAATGCTAGGCAGGGACATCTTCTTAACATTAGCATTGGAGCTTTAGTAAGAAAAAATTCAGGACATTGGAGTATGTCAGCTGCTTTTGTGCACCTTTTCCGAAGGTCCTTCAAGAAAGAGACAAGCTGAAGCTAAAAATGACTCACGCGAGAGCAGACAGGGTGCAGTTCTGGGAAAAGAGGGTTTCTTGCTGGGGGCCTGCTTTCCAAAAAGGGCCAGAGTGCCAAACCAAGGAGAGGAGCAGAGTTGAAGCACCGAATGTACCCCAAGTTCAGGGTAAAGTGTATGGACAGAGGAAGGCAAAAGTGAGCCTGGGGGAAGGTTGACTGCCAGGCTCTTCAAAAGCACCTCCTTTTGTGCACCCTCTACCACAGGGGAGCAGCTCACTTGCGGTGAGGGATAGCTGAGGTTCGTGGGGGCAAGCATCTCAACGCAGAAAGCCCCGGCTGAAACTCGTGGCCTTGCCCTCCAGAATGGATGCTCTGATGTACCCCGTCTGTCGAGTTTCCCAGATCAGCACATCCATCCTCTCCCTGGTCGCATGACGCCCTCAGAGTCTCTCCAAGGAAATGGCCAGTGAGTGACCCCAGCCCCAGGAAGCCCTGAATACCTGACTGACACCTCTGGATGACTGTCCTCTTCGGATCTCAGCCCACTAATGACTCAAGATCTTGTCAGCTCTTTGATTATTTTAGGAAGCTGTTTTATTTATGTGACATCCACATTGTTTATGTTGTCGACAATGGAAGGCTTGCCTCAATGACTTCACTGTTACTAAGTGGACACAGCCGTCCTCCAAGTGGATTTTTTAAAACGGAGTCTGCACGCTTCCACTGGCTCCCAACCCTTCCATGGTGCTCCGTCTGCCCCCCAGAAGATTCGGATTCCTCAGCCTGGCACCCAAAGTCTTCGGAGATTTGGTTCCAGCCTTTCTCTTCCCTTGCCTCCCACCTCCCGCCTCCTTGTCCGCTCCCTGCTTTACTTTGCCAGCCCCTAGATCCTCTTCTCCCTGTGTTCTTTCTCACCATCAGGACTTTGCTTCTGAGCATCCTTCACATTCTTTCACCCTTCCCTCCCCCAGCCCAAACTCTTCCCCCAATAAATGGCTGCTCATCCTTCCAGAATCTCCCTCGCCCTCTGTAGATGGAGCCTTCCTCTTTACCCCATCCCCCAGGAATGACTGATCACCCCTTTCTCTGTGTCTCTACAGTTCCCTGCTACATTACATATTGATGCAATCTTTTTTTAGTATATGCATCACGATCTTTATTAACAAAGCTTTTCCCATGGGAGTACTTCTCATCGTTTCTTTACTTGATTAGTACTGCTGGTTGCCTATATTGCTGTGCTGGGTCTACCATCACAAGTACACAGACTGGGCAACCTAGACAACAGAAACATATTTTCTCACAGTTTGGGAAGCTGGGAAGGCCAAGATCAAGGTGTTGGCAGATTTGGTTTCTTCCGAGGCCTCTGTCCTTGGCATGAGATGGCCACCTTCCCTTTGCATCTTCTCTTCACACGGTCTCCCCTCTGTATGTGTCTGTGTCCTGATCTCTTCAGTCATAGTGGATTATAGCCCACTCTAATGACCTCATTTTCACTTAACTACCTCTCTAAAGACCCTATCTCCAAATACAGTCACCTTCTGAAGTCCTAGAAATTAGGACATCAACATATGAATATTCGGGGGACACAGCTCAGCCCATAACATCACCCTACTAAGAATTTGACACTAAGCTTATTATCAGAGATGATGTACTTTCTTCTTACCTTTTGAAGTCTAACACAGAACGTCTGTCACCTGTATTAAATTCAAGCCAGAGCATGAAGGAAATCATTTCAGCACTTCTCAGGGGCCTCGCTGGCTCTCAAGGTGAATAGGGCAATGATGATAACTCTGCAGAGTTTCTCATGCGCAGGTAGAGCACTGGGAAACACAGATGTACAATTGTTCTCTGGAATAGGCAGTTTGGTGTCCTGCGGGGGGCAAGCCCCTCACACGGGCATCTTCCTGTCAAGGTACTTTGAGTGCCAGCAAGAAGGCTTTTGTCTTTCAAAGTTCTGTACCCACTTCCTCTTCTGCATACCAATGGCCAATGAGCAGGAAGAGTCCCAGGATCACTGTCAGGATGCCAATCTCCATGGCCTTTCTTTGATGAGATGG
Source organism: Leptonychotes weddellii (assembly GCF_054177405.1). Classification (NCBI taxonomy): domain Eukaryota; kingdom Metazoa; phylum Chordata; class Mammalia; order Carnivora; family Phocidae; genus Leptonychotes; species Leptonychotes weddellii. The sequence goes on along the minus strand of NC_138373.1, from coordinate 3,948,878 downwards.
TCCCTCCATCTGGTGGTATGTTGTAAAGATTGCTTCTTTGGTTCTCAATCCTTTTCTTCCCCCTGGTCTTGAGTCCCATGATAGTCACGGGTTTGGATTTCCAGTGGGTGGTCTCTGATGGCTGGATATCAGGGCAATACTGAGGCTAACGTCCCCTGGTGACATCAGCTAATTAGGGGCTTGAGTGTGGCCTGGCATTCTTTCAAGGTGGTGACTGAAAGATAGCTGGCATCGTCTGCCCTGGAGGAGGATACGGGACCAGACCTCACGTACTGGGATTACTTTGATGGATCCGGGGACATGCTCTGCAGCTTTTTTGCTTTTTGGAGCTCAACCAGCAAGTCCTGATCAGATCTTACTTGGGAATCTCTTTGAGACTTTGAGGGTTTACCACTTCTCTATGGATGCTATTTTTGTCAAATTTATTCAACAAATATTTATTGAGTGGCTTCAATGCCCTGGGCACTGAGTACTAGAGAAGAGTGGGGAGCAGAGAAGAAAGAAAGGAAAAAAAAAAAAAAGAACCCAGCCCAGCACCTGTCCTCATTCAGTGTGCTACAACAGAGGAGAGAGCATCAATCAAACAATAACTAATCACTAATCCATACATAATAGCAAATGGTAAATGAGTTATAAAGGAATGTTCCAAAGGGAAAACTGATCTGTCAGGGAAGGTTTCCATGAGAAAAATAGCATTTGATCAAATAACTGAATGATGAACAGGCAAGGTGTAGACACTAAATACACATTTGTAGAGTCTGAATCTTCCTCTAGAAGCTTCCTTTGAAAACGTGGATGTGCAAAGAGATAGAAAAAGAAGCAAGAGCAATGGGGCGTGGGGTGGGGGTTGCAGTAGATAACCTCTGGAAATTAGCAAGCCTTCTGGGTTTCAGATCAGAATCAGACATTAACAGTCTGAGTGACCTTGGGCATGTCACTGGCCCTCTGTTTCCCCCCTATGTATAATACTTTGAGATTAGACTGGCTCCCCGTTTTCCAAAGCAGATTACATATACCACTGGTGCCGGGCAAAATCATTTTAACTGATACATGTTTGCATGTTAATAGATATTTATTTTAATATGAATACAAGCAATATAAGTACAACATAAAACCCCTGATTTCAAAAAACATCACTGCTCAGGAGAAGGGTAAAGTAAATAGTGCTAGGACTTCCACTTCCTAAGTTGGTGAGTCATCTTCCCACAGCAAACAACTGAAAAACGCCCCTAAAAAGCATATATATATACGTGTATATACATGTATATATACATGAAACAGCAGTTTTCAGACATTGGGCAGCGTGCAGCACAGGACTGGGTGCCCAAGAGTAGGATAACAAATGAGCTGAGCCCTATAACCACCCCAGCCTCTGCCTGGAAGCAATTTCCGGACCTGAGAGGCATGAGGAGGAGACATCTAATCAGAATCCAAGAGCCTTATTGAGTGCAGGAGATAGAGATCAGAACTCAGACTCAGGCAGCTAGAAATCATAAGGCATGATTTTAGAAAGGGCATGATTTTAGAAAGGGCAGAATCGTGGAGTTCATATTATATGTGGAAGTAAAAGCACAAAAGATGGAGGGAGAGATGGTAGTATATTCTTGTAAGGGTCTCAGATTAAACATAAAATGGTATAACGTTTGAAGAGGGGTAGTGATAAGGTCATCATGCATGTTATGAGCCTTAGTGAAATCATTAAATAGTAATATAAGGTAGAATAGCTAATAAGCCAACAGTAGGGAGAAAATGGAAATCTCAAAATTGTTCAATTAAATCCAAAAGAAGGCAGGAAAAAAGAATCAGAGGGTCAAATAGAGAACAAACACAAGACAATCTAGATAGATTTAGACCCAATCACGTCAAGAATTATATTAAATTAAAGCGGTCTGAGCACTTCAATTAAGTGACAGAGATTGTGAGATTGGATAAAAGTGCAAGACCTAACTATATGCTGTCAATAAACCTATAGTTCTAGTTGGAGGTTTCAAGACTTGACTCTCACTAACTTCAAGAACAAGGGGATGGAAAATCAGTAAGGATGTAGATTTTAACATTGATCTAGTTGACATGCACAGAAGACTCCACTGAAGAGCAGCAGGATACACATTCTTTCCACATGTACATGGAAATTGCACCAAAATTTCCCCAGCCATGTGACGAGTCTTAATGAATTTTTAAAAGTTGGACAGCATACAGAGTATGTTCTCTAGCCACAAAAAAAGTAAATTAGAAATCAATGAGAGGGGCGCCTGGGTGGCTCAGTTGGTTAAGCATCTGACTCTCGATCTCAGCTCAGGCCTTGATCTCAGGGTCCTGAGTTCAAGCCCCGTGTTGGGCTCCACGCTAGGCAGAAAGCCTGCTTAAAAAAAAAAAAAATCAATTAGAGAAAGATATCTAGAAAACTCCCCAACTAATAGAAAAATTTTAAACACAATCCTAAATAACCCATGAGTCAACAAAGAAATCACAAGGGAAATAAGAAAATGTTTAAATTGAATGGAAATTTAAAACAATATATATCAAAACTAAAAATTCCTTTTTTTTTAAGTAGGCTCCAAGCCCAGTGTGGAGCCCAAATGGGGGTTCAAACTCACAACCCCGAGTTCAAAACCTGAGCTGAGATCAAGTTTGACGCTTAACCACTGAGCCACCCAAGAGCCCCAAAACTAAAAACTTCTGCTCTTTTTTTTTTTTTAAGATGTTATTTACTTATCTGAGAGAGAGAGAGAGGGCATGAGTCGGGGGAGGGGGCTAGGCAGAGGGACAAACAGACTCCCCATTGAGCAGGGTGCCCAATGCGACGTGGGGCTCGATCCCAGGACCCCGAGATCATGACCTGAGCTGAAGGCAGATGCTTAAACAAACTGAGCCACCCAGACGCCCCTAAAAACTTCTGCTCTTCATAAGACACTATTAAAAAAACAAAAAGGTGGTTCTGCCCCACCCCCGCCAGCGCCTCCTCCTGTTACCCTCCAGGTACCCAGAATCCAGGCACCCCCACACACTCTGTTGCTATGGTGGTCCCTGGGAGCCAGGACAAGAAAGTCAAGTTGAGCAATAACACGCAGAATGGGGGGGATGCCGAGAGCCACTAATGTCACCTATCAGGCTCACCATGTCAGCAGGAACAAGAGAGGCCAGGTGGTGGGGGCCAGAGGTGGTTTTCATGTTTACACAGTTTGGCCAACAGGAGCTTTCCTTTTATTGTCTGGATGCCTGAAGAATTGTTTCTTTTCCTATGTGTTCTACAAGTTTTGCCTTTCTCATTTAGGCCCTTTATCCATCTGCAGTTGATTTTTGTGTGTATGTGAGGGAGGGATCTGTTTTCTTTCCTTTTTTTCCATATGGATAATCAGTTGTCTCAAGAGCATATATTGATGAGGGCATCCTTTTCCTGCAATGCCATCTGTCCTGTGTTAGGTTTCCACTTATGCGTGGATTTGTTTCTGGGCTCTCTTGACTATTCCACTGGTCCATTCCTCTATTATTGCCACACTGTCTTACTGTGTATTTATAAATCTTGAAATCCAGTGGAGTAAGTCCTCTTACCTTATTCTTCATCAGAAGTGTCTTGACCGGGGCACCTGGGTGGCTCAGTCGTTAAGCGTCTGCCTTCGGCTCAGGTCATGATCCCGGGGTCCTGGGATCGAGCCCCACATCGGGCTCCCTGCTCGGCGGGAAGCCTGCTTCTCCCTCTCTCACTCCCCCTGCTTGTGTTCCCTCTCTCGCTGTGCCTCTCTCTGTCAAATAAATAAATAAATTCTTTAAAAAAAAAAAAAAAAAGAAGTGTCTTTACCTTCTTTTTTTGCTCTTTGCATTATTGTATAAATTTTGTCATCGGTTTAACCAACTCCTCCAAAATCCTGTAGGGATTTAGTTTGGGATTACACTGTATTTAAAGGTGAATTTTGGGGAAAATTGATCTTTAGAATATTGGGTAATCCTTTTCTTGAACATAGTATATTCCATTTATTATACCACTAATGATGCTTATAAATACTGTTTATCAGAGTTTTTGGTGCTTGCTTTATGATCTAACATATAATTAATTTTCATAAATATATATTTGAAAAGAACATCTCTGTGTGCAATATTCTATATATGTTCATTAGGTCAAGCTTGTTAATTGTGTTGCCAAAAAAAGAAAATGAAAAAGCAAGAGAGTGAGAGAAAATATACACAATACTAAGGACTCATATCCAAAATATAAAAAGAACTCTTACAACTCAATTATAAGAAGACAAACAACTCAATTTAAATAATGGGCCAATGGGCATCTGGCTGGCTCAGTCAGTGGAGCATGCAACTCTTGATCTTGTGGTTGTGGGTTCAAGCCTCAGTTGAGTATAGAGATTACTTTAAAATCTTTTTAGGGGACACCTGGGTGGCTCAGTCAGTTGAGCATCTGACTCTTGATTTTGGCTCAGGGCATGAGATCAAGCCCCATGTGGAGTCTGCTTCAGATCCTCTTTCTCTCTCTCAAATAAATAAATAAATCTTTAAAAAAATACAATCTTTAAAAAAAAAAAATACCCCCCCCATGCAAAAGCCCAAAAACTTCACATAAGAAGGTGTAAAATGGCCAGTAAGCACAAGAAAAGATGCACCACACAATTAGCCATGAGGGAAATGCAAATAAAAACCACACCAATACACCATCATATATCCATTACAATGGCTGGAATTAAATACTGCTGATGAGAATAAGGAGCACCTGGGACTCTCATTCCTTGCCAGTGGAAAAGTAAGATGGTACAACCACTTTGGAAAACAGTTGGACACTTAATACACTACTCAGCAATTCCACACCCAGAGAAATGAAAACACATATCCACCCAAAATCATGTACATTAGTGTTCTTAACAGCTTTATTCAAAATAGCCCCAAACTGGAAACAACTCAATGCCCATCCATGGGCGAGTGAATAAACAAGGCATGCTATATCCATGCAATGGAATTCCATCATCAACAAAAGGAATAAACTACTGACACACATAAACAACGTAGAGGAACCTAAAAAGCACATGCCGACATAGCCTTGTCTGATGAAAACTACAAAACATTCCTGAAAGACATAACCAAATGAAAACACATCCCATGTTCATGGACTGGAAGCACTAATGTCCTGAAGATGTCAATATTACCCAAAGAAATTTACAGATTCAATGCAATCTCTATCAAAATCCCAGTAACATTTTTTAAAGAAACAGAAAAACCCATCCTAAAATTCATATGGAATCCCAATTGGACCCTAGATTGCCCAAGCAATTTTGAGAAAGAAAAACAAAGCCCAGAGGAGTCACACTTCCTAATTTCTTTTTTTTTTTTTAAGTATTTATTTAATTTGAGGGAGAGTGAATGAGAAGAGGCAGAGGGAGAAAGAAACTGAAGCAGACTCCACACTGAGCACAGAGACCGATGTGGGGCTCGGCCCCACAACTGCAAGACCATGACCTGAGCTGAAACCAAGAGTCATCTGGTTTCAGATGAGCCATCCAGGCGCCCCCACACTTCCTGATTTCAAAATATACTACAAAACTACAGTACTCAAAACTGTGTGGTCCTGGCATAAAGACAGACATATAGACCAATGGGATAAAGAGTCCAGAAATAAATTCTCAAATATACGGTCAAATGATTTTTTACAAGGATGTCAAAACCATTTGATGGGGGAAAGGATTCTCTTCAACAAATGGTGCTGGGAAAAATGCATATCTACATGCAAATAAAAAAAATGAATCACCTAATTCCATATATGAAAATGAACTAAAAATGGATCAACCTAAATGTAAGATCTAAAATTATAAAACAGGAGAAGACATAGAGCAAAAGCTTCATGGTATTGGATTTAGCAGTGATCTCTTGGCTATGACACCAAAGATACAGGCAACAAAAGAAAAAATAGACAAATAGGACTTCATGAAAATTTAAAAATTGTGTGCATCAAAGACAATACCAACAGGGTAAAAAAAAAAAAGGCAACCCACCGAATGGGAGAAAATATTTAGAAATCATATATCTGAAAAAGGATTAATATTCAGAATATGTAGAGAACTTCTGAAATTCAACAACCAAGAAACAAACAACTCCACACAAAAATGGCCAAAAGATTGAATGGACATTTCTCCAAAGAAAATGTACAAATGGTCAATAAGCACATGAAAGAATGCTAAAGATCATTAACCATTAGGGAAATGTAAATCAAAACTACAAAAAGATATCACCTCACACTCATTAAGATGACTACTATCAAAAACCAGAAAATAATGAGTATGGGCAAGAGTGTGGAGAAATTGGGACCCTTGTACACAGTCTGTGGGATTGTCAAGTGGTGGAAAACAATGTGATGTTTCCTCAAAAATTAAAAATAGAATTACCGCATGATCCAGCAATTCCACTCTGGGTATATGCTCAAAAGAATTGCAAGCAGGGTCTTAAAGAGATCATTGGACACCCATGTCCACAGCAGCATTATTCACAATAGCTAAAACATGAGAACAACCCGAGTGTCCATTGACAGATGAATGAATAAACAAAATGTGGGAATGCACATCAAGGAATATTATTCAGCCTTAAAAGGGAAGGACATTCTGACATGTGCTACAACATGGATGAACCTTAAGAATGTTATGCTGAGGGACGTAAGCCAGTCACAAACAAATACTGCATGATTCCACTTGGGTGACGTACTTAGAGCAATCACAGTCATAGTGACAGAAAGTAGAATGGTAGCTGCCAGGGGATGGGGAGGTATCGTTCAATGGGCAAAGAATTTCAGTTTTGCAAAATGAAAAATGTTAGGGAGAGGATGGTGATGTGCACAATATACATTAGGAATCTACTTAGTACCACTGAGGTGTACACTTAAAAATGGTTAAGATTTAATATTTTGGGGGCGCCTGGGTGGCTCAGTCGTTAAGCATCTGCCTTCGGCTCAGGTCATGATCTCAGGGTCCTGGGATCGAGCCCGACATCGGGATCCCTGCTTAGCGGAGAGTCTGCTTCTCCCTCTCCCACTCCCCCTGCTTGTGTTCCTCTCTCGCTGTGTCTCTCTCTGTCAAATAAATAAATAAAATCTTTAAAAAAAAAGATTTAATATTTTGTTATGTGTGTTTCGCCACAATAAGAATAATTGAGAAAATAAACATATATTGAGCAAAAGAAACCAGACTTGAAGGTACATGCTTCATGATCTCATTTATCTGAAACTACAGAAGAAGCAATTCTAATCTAAAGTGACAGAAAGCAGATAAGTGGTTGCCTAGCACCAGAGTTGGAGGTGGTGCCTCGACCACCACAGGTCGAGGAAGGAGCCCCAGAGAATGTTTTGGGGTGATGGGAATGATCTCTATCTTGATGGTGGTGGTGGTTATATGCGTGGGCATATAAATCTGTCAAAACCCAGAAACGTACACTTAAACTGGGTGCATTATATTGCATATAAATCATCCTGCAATAACACAGATTTAAAAAAAAAAAAAAAGCAATGCGCTAGAATAGCAGGAAATTACTGCTTCTGAAAGCAGATAGAGTTCAGGAATAATTTCCTCCATGGCCAGACTAGCACAGCCTCATCGAGATAAAACTGACAGCAATACTTAGAGCTCTTGGGAACAAAGTGATGGTGATACACAAATTGTGGAAACAGCGGTCCTCTATGATTATAAATGACCTTAAAGGTGGCTGGCACATTCAACTAATTGTAACCAGAAAATGAAATAAAGGAAGCGGTCTTTCGATGACTCACAGAGGTGTGTGAGTTATACCCCAGCTTTCTGGAATGCTCCGAGCGGTCATAGGTGTCACACCTTCCGCCGTGACTGCATGGAAGTATAGCCAGGACACACGATACGAATTTCCCTAGATGGAATTCACATGCTTCTTCCCAGGAAAACAGCAAAGCGTCGCTTCTTGACAATAGTTTTGTCTGCAGGCAGATATCTTCTGCCCTTTCTGATTGTTGGTGCTGCTTAACATTAAGAGAAGAAAAAAAGTGACCCCATTTTTCCTTAAACTAAAAAACATGGGGCAAAAATCCCTTTACTTCCAACTGATCACAAACTATTCCATCCTTCTCTCTCTCTTTTTTAAATTGAATTAATTTTTTTTACTTTCTGTTTTTTTTTAAGTACGCTCTACACCCAACATGGGCTCGAACTCAGGACCCCAAGATTGAGTCACATGCCTTACTGACTAAGCCAGTCAGGTGCCCCTAATTTTTTTTAAGTTTTTATTTTAATTCCAATTAAGTTTTTTTACGATTATATTTATTTATTTGCCAGAGAGAGAGAGAGAATGCACAAGCAGGGGGAGCGACAGGCAGAGGCAGAGGGAGAAGCAGGCTCCCTGCTAAGCAGGGAGCCTGATGTGGGGCTCGATCTCAGGACCCTGGGATCGTGACCTGAGCCAAAGGCAGATGTTTCACCGACTGAGCCACCCAGGTGTCCCTAATTCCAGTTCGTTAACATACAGTGTTCTATTAGTTTCAGATTCCCATCCTTGTCTTGAGGAAGCAGATTTTCAGTTCTATGCTTCACTCCTTGATTTTAATTTTTACTTGTAGTTTATTGGTTGGTTTACTCTAATTTTAACTTTTTAAGAATCAACAACTTTGTTGTATTTCAGGGACTCTCTTTTTATGGTCACTTTCTGCTTATTGAAAGTGAGACTTGTTTTCTATTTACAGAGTGAAATAAGGCTTCCTTATTAAAATAAATATATTTTGACGAGAAATGAATCTGTCTAAAGAACAAAATATTACTTATGGGTAATAGGTGGCTTAGGCAAATATTGTAATATTGCTGTACTGCTTATATGTTTGAGGTTTGTTAAAGCCTGTTCCCTTTCCTGCTCTGCTGTTTTGTGGTTCATTGAGAAGGCTGGTGTGCGCTCGTCTGTGGCATCTTGATAAGATGGAGCAGCACCAGGGACACCTGGGTGGCTCAGTCGGTTAAGTGTCTGCCTTCGGCTCAGGTCATAATCCCAGGGTCCTGGGATCGAGCCCCGCATCGGGCTCCCTGCTCCGCGGGAAGCCTGCTTCTCCTTCCCCCACTCCGCCTGCTTGTGTTCCCTCCCTCGCTGTGTCTCTGTCAAATAAACAAATAAAATCTAAAAAAAAAAAAAAAAAGATGGAGCGGGGCCAGCAAATCAACAACAACGACAACAATTAACTGAATCTTCAGAAGCATGTATCATCAGTCCATACCACCCTCTTCCCTGTGCCACTTGTCTTTCCTTCTCAGTCATTGAAGATTTTAGGACCCTATTCTGTGCCCCGCCCCCATTTCTGACATCATTCTTGATGGTTTAATATCCTTTTATTTATTTTTTATTTTTTAAAGATTTTATTTATTTATTTGACAGAGAGAGACACAGTGAGAGAGGGAACACAAGCAGGGGGAGCGGGAGAGGGAGAAGCAGGCTTCTCGCCGAGCAGGGAGCCCAATGCGGGGCTCGATCCCAGGACCCTGGGATCATGACCTGAGCCCAAGGCAGGCGCTTAACGACTGAGCCACCCAGGCGCCCCGGTTTGATTTCCTTTTAAATAATCTATGCACACCCAGGCCTTAGTTTCTTGATCCCTCCCCTTGGAGGATCTACACCTCCTCTCCACCTCAGTCACGCTCATAGTCACACCGTGGGCTTCATCATTACCAATAAGTGCATCATCTCCAAAATCTGTGTCAAGCATACCCCTCTTTGACCCCCTCCTATCTCTCCAGCTCCTTTCTTCCCCCTGCATCTAAGCAGGTTGCTGGAGAAAGACCCACATCCTTGCTGCCTGGCCTCACTTTAAATTTCTGATCACAGAACTTCACTACTGCATTGGGCTGGTCATTTCGCTCTCTGCTCTCTCCTTCACAAAACTCCCAGATCTGGGAGAGAAATACTTTCTCTCTTTGGCCTCTGAGATACCATACTCTCCTGGTTTTCCTCCTCAGCATCCTTCTCTAGATTCCAAATGTTGAAGTGACCCTGAGCTCTGTCCTCAGCTTTCCTCTCTCTTCTATCTACACTCATTCCCTAGGTGTGAGTGTAGCCAGTCCCGTGGCTTTATACATTATCTCTATCTCCGTGACTCCCACTTTAAATCCCTAGCCTGAGTTATTCTGTCTTTCTGAAGCTGCAGACTCATATATCCAACTGCCTATTGACATCTCTACTTGAAGGTCTAGTTGGCAATTTCACGTGTCCAAAACATGTTCACTTTTCCCTACTCAGACCAAACTCTGTCGCTCCCAATATCCCCCCATATTTGTGACTGAAACCACCATTCACCCAGTTGCACATGCCAAAAACCTTGCAGTTAACCCTTGACGTCTTTCCCTCTCACCTCACATCCAATCCATCTGCAAATCTCTCTGTTCTATGTAAAAAAAAAAAATCCCTAATCTGATCATTTCTCCCCACTTCCTTCCTGACCATACTAGTTAAAGTCAGCATGGGGTATTATTTAGACTCCTGCAATCTCTTCCTAACTGCTTCTACTCTGAGCTCTCTAGGACCAGAGTCCTCTTTGGAAAAATCAACCCACGCCCCCACTCCCAATTCTCTAGTAGTTTTCCATCACAAAATAAAATCCAGATTCCTTATTAAGACCTCCTTTGATTTGGCCCCCCATCACCTGTCCCACCCCCATTCCCCACCACTCTCTGTTTCACTCACTGCACTGCAGGCACGCAGGTACTCTAACACACCAGGCATATCCCCTCTGCTTGAAGTGTTCTTCCTCCAGGTGGTCGCCATAGCTCACCTCCTTAAGTCATTCCATCTTCTGCTCAAATGTCTTCTCTTCAGAAGACTCCCTGACCACACTGGCATCCCCATCACTCTCTATCCCTTCTTTGCTTTATTTTTCCTGTGGGTTTTTTTTCCCCCCCTGAACACTTCCTGCCTCAGCCAGTATTTTAGTTCGTTTGTTAGTGAGTTCGCTAGTTGGTTATATACTTACCCACTAAAACACAGCTTTGGGAGAACAGGGACCCTCCGTACCGTTGTACCCCCAATTCCTAGAACAGTCCCTGGCACACAGGAAACTCTCCAAAAATATGCGTTGAATGAATGACTTGCCAAAGGCAAGGGGTGCAAATAAGCGCATGTCCAGTAGATTTCCATGGGCACCTGCTCCTCCCCAACATCACCCCACATACCCACCCCTTTTCATCTCTAGGGAGAAGGCAACGCTTCCCGGGGTTGGAGGAAGGGCACCTCAGTTTCCTTCGTCCTCCCACCTCGTGGGGGAGTCAAGACTCAGTGGGCGGTGAGCGGACAGAGGTCCCTCTCTATGGTCTTACTCCCCAGGCCCCTCCCTAGCACCCGGCGTGCCTCTATGGTTCTTCCTGTCATTAGTCGGGAGGGGGCGCTGTGCGCAGGCGCGGGGTGAAGCCGCGGCGGGGCCGGAAGGAGTGCGGCGGCGGCCTCGGCGGCGGCGGCGACGACGCTGTCGGCGGCCGCTCCTGGTGACTAAAAGCTGTGGCGACAGAGGCCGCCGAGCCCGCCTGGCGAGCCGGCGAGCTGAGTGGCGAGTAAGTGTCGGCAGCGGGGTGCACCCGACTCCTCGACAGGCCGCGTGAGGCGAGTGGCGTCTCAGCCCGGCGCCTCCATTAAGCCCCGGGGTGGGGGCGGGGGCGGGGGCCACGGCCGTGAGGGGCGGCGGGGCAGCAGAGTCGGGGGCGCGGGCCTGGCCCGGCGGCCGCCCGAACGCGAGCGGGCCCGGGGCCGCGCGGGGCGCCGCGGAACGCCGGGCGGCGGGAGTAGCGGGGCCGGCGGCGAGGCGGGAGCCACAAAGGCGCAGGCGGCCGGCGGACCCTCCCCCGCGCCCGCCACTTCGGGAAGTTTCGCGGGCCCGTCCTTCGGCCTGCTGCGCGAGGGCGAAAGCGCCGAAAGACCGAGTTTCCCCGGCGGCACCTCGCGGGAGGCGGCGTCGGTGGAGCCGAGCGCGGCCTGGAGCGCGCGGGCGGCGATGCACTGTGACTCTGAACTCCGGCGCCCCCGGGGGAGGGGCGCCGGGCCTCAGTCCCCAAACCCTCCCAGCTCGGTTCAGGAGAGCTGTCTCCTCGAGAAAGCCGGCGACTCCCACCCAGCCCTCGTGAGGACATCCAAGTGCGTCAAAACCCTCTGCAGCGCGGGGAACGCGAACCCGACAAATGTGCCTGGAGCGCCGCGCCGTGAACAAGACTGGCGTTCCCGCGTGGGATGTGGCTGGAGACTGCGTGGAATGATTGTCCCAGAACTTTGGGCCACTTCAGTCCTGTGCGAGACCCCCCCCCCCAAGGGTGCCTGCGGGGTCCCATGTAAACCAGCCGGGGGCCTTGTCGAATACGTTGTGATACGTGCCTGGGTACGGCTGGTCCTAGGCCCTTTGCTAATGCAAAAAGAAGATTGATTTTGCCCTGCTGGGAGCTGGGACAGGACAGGGAAGATTTTAGGACCGACTTCAATTTTAGCACGCTTCCCTGAAGAAAGACTGCCAAGAAACAGCCTTGCTTTGTTGTGTTTATCGTATAGGTAATTTTTTGGAGCTGGGGGTAGGGAGTGGTGTGAATCTGAGGAAATAGCTGGAGAACCTGGGGCCAGATTTGAGATCTCCCCCGTAAACCTAAATAGAGGCTAGCGGGCAGCAAGTAAAAAAGAAACCTTCCAGCCCCTGTGGAGGAATGCGATAAAGGAAGTTGAAAGATGAGTCAAGGAGGCAAAGTTTATGAAATAGGGTAGAAATAGTGCGCCAGTGTTTGCTAACTCTGATGGCTTCTATTTAATCAGTGTTCGTTATATTCTAGGCTGTGTTAGGGTCTTTTCAGACCTTATAACTAATTCTCATAGCTGGCAATGTTATTTTATCTTCATTGTCAGTAAGACAAAACAGGATGCTCGTAAGTATGTACTAGACACTGTTCTAAGCATTTTTTATATATTAACTCCTTTAATCTTCAGCGGTGGGGGTTCTGTTATTATCCTTATTTTAAAAAGGAAGAAAAAAGGTACTGAAAAATAACTTACGTAGTCACAAAGCTTGTAAGGGTCAGAGCTGGGACTTGAACTCAGTTTGGTTCCATAATTTATGCTCCTAATTATTTTGCTATTCCTGCGAATGATATTTATTCAGAAAGTTCTGGAGTATTTACTTGGTGCCAGGCAGTGTGCGATGTCCTGTGGCTATGGGAATGAATAAGATGCAGGTGTTACATCCTTAGAACTTGTTTTAGCACAGGAGATAGCTATTTAACATAGCTTCCTAAGTAATTGTAGATTATTATTGTGCCAAGTACTCTGAAGGATTGAGATACGTTGTGTGAATGAACAGTGGGGATGGTCAGGAAAGGTTTTTCTGAGGTGATATTTAAGATGAGAAACTCAAGGATGAATGGAGTTAATTTGGTCAGAGGCAGTGAAAAATAATCAGCCAGCTAGAGGGAAAAGGAAGAAGCACGGCATGTTCAAGGGACTGAGCCATGGTCCCTGCAGAACTGTGAATGGGGAAGAGGTGTAAGGTGAGGCAGCCGTGGGATTTTGGTTCTACCATGATGACATTTTATGATTAAAAAACCAGCATACCTCCATGCAATATGAAAATATGTCGGAGAGTAGACCTGTAGGCACTATGGGGATAGAAGGGGCAGTGTATGATGAGTTCACAGAGGATTCACCTGTAAAAAGATCGTTGAAAACACTGATTTTTTTTTTCCCCTTTGTGGATGAGGATGTGCTTGCTTATTCCAGTTCCTGAACCAATTTTCTCTTGACATTTGAGGAAAATCTTAAGGTTAAATATGTTAAACTCTTTAGCCTACGCAGTGAAGATTTTGAGTTTAATTTTTGGTTTAAAACCTTTCCTATTGTAGGGCACCTCAGTGGCTCAGTCGTTAAGCGTCTGCCTTCGGCTCAGGTCATGATCCCAGGGTCCTGGGATCGAGGCCCACATCGGGCTCCCTGCTCAGCGGGAAGCCTGCTTCTCCCTCTCCCACTCCCCCTGCTTGTGTTCCCTCTCGCTGTCTCTCTCCATCAAATAAATAAATAATTCTTAAAAAAAAAAAAAAAAAAACCTTACTGTAGAAAGACACTGATAAGAGGATTTTTAGAGCTCTTTTAAACTCTGCTAAAACTCCAGACTAATTGTCCACATAATTCTATCTGTAATTATGGGTGCTATTTTATCTTAGTTCTTTCATTTTGTCTACATATTAAAATATACACACATTGCATTTTCTTATTCTGAACTCATCACTTGTTCTTTCTTAATAATGTCGCCATCCTCTAGCCACTGAACAACTAGGTGTCCTCAACATCTAGGTCAGTTTTGACTCCTTCTTCTTGCCTCATGGCTCTTTACATACAAAAATCCCATTGAATCTAACTCTAGTTGGTATCTTATATCTTTTCCTCTCCCTGCTTATTGTTATCTCTAGTTCATACTTCACTGCCTCTTGTTTCCTGGGTTTCCTGCTACCAGATGTTTTTTACAGTCTTACGCAGTTAGGTTGATTTTCCTAAAGTACAAGCCTCTGTATTCTTCTTACTGGTTAGAAAATAAAATGTGAGCTGTACTTCAGTTACCCATAGATGCATAGAGCAAGCCACCGCCAAACTTAGTAACTTAATATGACAATTTTATTTGTCGACAATTTTGTGAGTCAGGAGATTGGGAAGGACTAATCTGGGCTGTTCTTTCTGATCCACATGTCGCTAGCAGAGATAGTAGCGCTGGAGGTTCCCCTTCCAAAATGCTTTTTCACTCCCATGCCTTGTCAGGGACTGCTGGGAGGGTGGGCTCAGCTACATTTTCTTTCTCCAGGTAGTGTCAGGGCTTTCCATGTGATCTCTCCATCAGGACTCACACTTCTTAATGGTGATTCTGGGTTCCAGGAGCCCTAGGTGGAAGCTGCTCAAAGTTCTTAAAGACAAAGCTTGGAGCTTGCTAGCACAGCATTCAGTTTAGCTTAAATACAGCTGTTTGGGCTAAGCTTCCCTGACTACCTGCCCTCTCCCAACTGGAATAGTGTCTTTATTGTGCTAATTCTTTATATTTTTTAGTATACTTAATTGTGTGCAGAGTTTCTCTCACTGATTGTACTCCCAAGTTTTTTGAGGCAAGATCCATGTTGGATTTTCTTTGTATGTATTCCTCATGATGCATAACACACCTTTTTTTTTTTTTTTAAGATTTTATTTGAAAGGGAGAAAGCGAACACAAGCGGGGGGTGGAGTGGGAGGGGAGGGGAGGAGCAGAGGGACCAGCCGACTCCCCTCTGAGCGCAGAGCCTGATGCAGGGCTTGATCCCAGGACCCCCGGATCATGACCTGAGCCAAACTCAGACGCTCAACGAACTGAGCCACCCACGTACCCCACAACTGTTTTATACCATGTGGCAAGACCACAATAAATATTTGCTACTCTTTAATATATTTTAATTTTAATATTAAATAGTAATGTAGGGGCGCCTGGGTAGCTCAGTCAGTTAAGCGTCTGACTCAATTTCAACTCAGGTCTTGATCTCAGGGTCCTGAGTTTAAGCTCCATGTTGAGCTCCACCCTGGGCATGAAGCCTACTTAAAAAAAATAATAATATAAATCCAGTTCAGTATAGAAAAGTCAGAAAATACAACAAAGCAAAAAATATAACTACTTTAAACTTACTACTTAGAAATAACCATTATTAACTTTTTGTTGTGTCGATTTAATATTGATTAAACCTTAGTATAGGCTTACAACGAATGGATATCCAAATAATGGTTAAGATGAGGAGCTAGGATTTGAATGAAGAACAATAATCACTTATAGTCACTCAGAAAACCATGCTGGGAAGCATTGTTGTGGAGTGGTATGATGTGGGCATGTCAGCTTCCAGCCTGTGCCTGGCTCTGCTTTGCCCACCTTTCACTGGAAAAAGAGATTAACTCTTTAAGTTGGAAACATCTTTTATTACTCCAAGACCAGTGTTGCTGAAGTGACAGACATATTTATGGAGATTACTCTGGAAAGCAGGAATACCACAAAACCCCAGGACCATGCAGTATTCTGTTAGGAGCATGTGGAAGGAAAAATGGAGATGTAACACGAATAGAAGGATGAGAAGAAATTTATTTATAACTGAAGAAAATCCTGATAAACTGATTGTTGTCGCTTAAGCCATGGTACCGACCCTGGTTATATATGGCTCTGATGAACAGCTCCAGTCTCTGATGGATGAAGATGTTTTTGGAGCCATTCATTCAGCAACTGTGCATGACACCGGAAATACAGCTATGAATAAGAAACTGTCAGGGGCGTATGGAGAACACAATTCAAATGTGAACTTTCTCATGTGTTGATATATCCATCCAAGGAAGGGAAGGGGATTTAAAAAAGTAATGAGGACAGTTGTAGGAGGTGGAAGAGAATATAGAATTGTCACCTCATTTTTCTTAAGTTTTTGCAATGTAGTAGTACTACATACGATTCTCCATGGGGTAAGGAAGCAATAAAATGTATGCTAATTTTTGTTTCTAATTTGGAAACATTATCTGATATACTGACTATAGAGTATAGTCACAAATGTACATATGATAATTTTTACAATAAAAAGAAGAGGCAAGAACAATTGTTAGGTAGTATTTCCCATTTCTGGATTCCACGTTTGTTTAGCTATTTTCTTCAGCTGTCTGATGAAGAAGCTACTTCCAGAGGAGAAATGAAGTTTCTTATAGAAGGAAGTAAAGGTTTAACTGTGAATAGTTCTAATAAAACTAGCGAAAAGTAACCTGGAAGAGGAAAATAAAGCCCTCCCCCCACGTTTGGCTGTATTGTCAACTTACTAATAAACACTGTACATCTGTGTACTTTTGATAACAAGCTCCTGTTTTGGTGGCATTTACCATTTACAAAGTGGCTTCTCATAATTCCAACACAGCCTTACAAGGTAAGAATAGCAATTTCCATTTCATAGGGAATAACAGTAGTCATAATGTGACACTTGGTATGTGCTACGCACTATGGTAAATACTTTATATTTAATTCAATTAATTTTAAAACAACTATTCTCATTTTACAAATAAACTAGGTCCGAGAGATTAAGCAATTTACGCAGTCACTGATTCACTAAATGGTGAAACCTGGGTTCATGCTTAGGTAGTTTGATCGGAAGTCCAGATGAGAGGACTAAAGGTCAGGAACTTGAATGACCTTTACAGAGAAGCTAGTCAGGAGTAGAAATTCCCTGATCAGACTCCTTTTCTCACTGAAGCTTGGGGCCATTGTATGTACCACTCACTCATGAGGAATCTTGCTTTTATTTTTTTTATTTTAAAGATTTTATTTATTTGACAGGCACAGCAAGAGAGGGCACACAAGCAGGGTGAGTGGGAGAGGGAGAAGCAGGCTTCCCGCCGAGCAGGGAGCCCAACGCGGGGCTCGATCCCAGGACCCTGGGACCGCGACCTGAGCCGAAGGCAGACACTTAATGACTGAGCCACCCAGGCGCCCCAGGAATCTTGCTTTTAAAGCACTACTAGTAATCTGTTTTAACTACAGCTTGACATTCTAATAAATTGGGTAGATGTAAAATGAATCACATTTCCCTTTGATTTCCAGTATAAAATTGAAAGAACCTTATTGTGGTAAAAGAAGAAACAAGAAACGTGGCTAGTGGAATTACGTTCAAAATACTTTTTTTTTTTTTAAGATTTTATTTATTTATTTGACAGAGAGAGACACAGCGAGAGAGGGAACACAAGCAGGGGGAGTGGGGGAGGGAGAAGCAGGCTTCCCGCGGAGCAGGGAGCCCGATGCGGGGCTCCATCCCAGGACCCTGGGATCATGACCTGAGCCGAAGGCAGATGCTTAACGACTGAGCCACCCAGGTGCCCCCAAAATACTTTTTAAAAATTGTATTTGAAAGAAAAGTAAAGTTTTTAATACAGTTCAAATTTGACATTAGAGCTCTTTCTACCATGCTATTTATAAATGATGTCATTATTGTTATTTTAAGTGAGATTTGTAATTTTTAAAAAGAGATACCTTTGTCCAGTTGTAGATACCAGAACGTTTTACTGTAAAACTTAGTCTTAATACACAACTTAGTATTCTCTCAGTTTGAAAAATGCTGATGTTATTTGACTTAAAACTCTTTGTAGACATGATTATATGAGAAGCCAGACTTTGGGGTCTGCTTTCTCTAAAGCATGTAGTTTCTCTCAGGAAGGCAAAGAAAATTGAGATTTTCTTAGAACCAAAAAGGTCGGTTCTTAATTATTTTCATCAAAATAAGTAAAGCAAGAAAATGGTTCAAAAGTCAAAGTACTACTGTTTCACAGAGGCAACCACTTTTTTTCTCTTATAATGGCTTTTGTTCCCCTAACTTTCCCATTTTGAAATAGAGTACACACAAAGAAGGTTGACCCCAAACTAAGTTTAGGCCTGTGCCTAAACTTCATCTAAATGAAGTCATTCAAGGTATATTCTCTTACGTTTGGATTCCTTCATTCAACCATTATGTATGGCTTAATAAATTATTATAAGATGCTTGTATCCACCACCCAGTTTAAGAAGTAGACCATCTCGGGGTGCCTGGGTGGCTCAGTTGTTAAGCGTCTGCCTTCGGCTCAGGTCATGATCCCAGGGTCCTGGGATCGAGCCTCACATCGGGCTCCCTGCTCGGCTGGGAGTCTGCTTCTCCCTCTCCCACTCCACCTGCTTGTGTTCCCTCTCTTGCTGTCTCTCTCTCTCTCTGTCAAATAAATAAAATCTTTAAAAAAAAAAAAAAAGTAGACCATCTCCAAGCCCCATCCATGTATCCTATCCTGATCATAACTCATTCCTCCCCCTAAAATTAACTATTAGTCTGACTTTTATAATCATTTTCTCATATTTCTTTATTGTTTTATCACCCAAGTACATTCCTAGATACTATAATCTCATTTTAAAATTTTGATGTTTTTTTAAAATCTAAGTTTCTTCCATTCTTTTTCTTTTTTCCTTATAATTTATCTGTTGTTGAACCTGAACTATTTGATGTGTAGTTTCCCAGAGCCTAGCTAAGTGTCAGACTTTTAAAAAATTATTCCTATATAGAGACTTTATAAACATTTTTTTCTGATCCTCATTAAATACTAAGGAATAAGATTTTACTGGATGGGACTGAATTTTGGAGGGTCACAAACCACTGTAACATCTTTAGATCTTTTCACACCCTTGCAAAAGCACTCCCATTGAGAATACATGGTCTGGGTTTCATGCTTATGGTACAATTCAAAAATTTCATTTTTCCTCTAGCGTCTATTCTAAAAATGTGACTGGGTCCAGATCCTTGTCCAAACTCTGGTTCCATCTCTTCACAAGACTACAGATAGTGTTCTTTCCTTGGAAGGCACTTAGTTCTTGTCTCTCCAATGTTAGCAGTGATATTCGAGGTCTAGATCCAGTAATTCATTGAGGATTGCAAAATGATGTTTTAATTGGATTTTTAAAATTAAAATTTAAAATTAATACTGGAATATTTTAATAAAGAAACCACTTTCTTGTCTACTGTTCGGTTATCCTGTGACATATAGTTCATATAGAAAAGGCAAGAAAGGGGCGCCTGGGTGGCTCAGTCGTTAAGCGTCTGCCTTTGGCTCAGGTCATGATCCCAGGGTCCTGGGTTTGAGTCCCGCATCGGGCTCCCTGCTTGGCAGGAAGCCTGCTTCTCCCTCTCCCACTCCCCCTGCTTGTGTTCCTGCTCTCGCTATCTCTCTGTTAAATAAATAAATAAAATCTTTAAAAAAAAAAAAGGCAAGAAAGTACCTGATTCTTTGCCTTTATTTTATTATTTATTTATTTATTTATTTATTTATTGAGAGGGAGAGAGAGAGACAATCTTAAGCAGGCTCTACACCCAGCGTGGAGCCTAACGTGGGGCTTGATCTCACGACCCTGAGATCCTGACCTGAGCCGAAATTAAGTCAGATGCTTAACTGACTGAGCCACCCGGGCACCCCTACTTTACCAGTTTTAAAGATAACGTATTGGTTGATACCATCCTTTAAAAATGATCTTTTTAAAAATAATTGTAAGCATTTTCATTTATATGTTTTCTTAAGAGATTCATGCCATATTATTATCTTTATTGAAACTCAAAATGTCCCATGTTTGGCCAGTGTGAGCCTCTGGGACTTTTTTTTTTTTTTTTAGTTATTCTGACAGAACCCAGTCTTTGATAAATAGTTTTTTGATTGCGTTGTTGATATCTGATATGACAGGGTGTTGTAGGCTCATTTTGTAAGATTCCTGCTCCAGAATTGGAATTAGTAATTTCTCAAAAAAAGCCCTGGTTTCTTTTGGTGGGAAATAGTATTTAAAGACCATAATCTAGGCAATGCATATGTTCATTGCTACAAGTAATTTGTTTTCAGGCCTTTTTTTTTTTTTGGTACAGAACGAAAATATTTTGTGAGTTCACACTAATAATTGTAATTCAAATTTAGGGCTATTGGGGTTTTTCTTCTGTATTATAAATAAGTTCCTTTTTTTTTTTTTACACTGAAATTCTTGATTCTCGAGGGCACAGGATTAATAGCATTAGAATAGTCCATAACTGCTAATCTTTTTAACTTGTTACAAAAGTGTCGGAATGAAAGTCTCAGAATGTCACAACCATTACGATTACATGACTTTAAAATTTTGCGTATGCTTCCCCTTCCCATAATTTTTTTTTTTTTTTAAAGATTTTATTTATTTGAGACAGAGAGAATGAGAGACAGAGAGCATGAGAGGGAGGAGGGTCAGAGGGAGAAGCAGACTCCCTGCCGAGCAGGGAGCCCGATGTGGGACTCGATCCCGGGACTCCAGGATCATGACCTGAGCCGAAGGCAGTCGCTTAACCAACTGAGCCACCCAGGCGCCCCTCCCATAATTTTTTATAATTGTACTATATTGCTTAATTTTAGTTCTCATTTAATATTTGTGCTACAAGTAATTACATATTTAATATTTACTGCCAGTCTTTGTGTTGGTGTCTTTAGTCATTTTGGTTGCCTGAAGTTTATTTTTCTGTCAAATTCCTCAGGAAGGTCCTGTAGAAACAATCAATAATCCATAAGTTCTTGTATATTGATAAATTTGTGCTCCTTTTCTTTGAAATTATTTTTGCTGGATACAAAATCTCTGGCTCATATTTTTTAAAGTACCCTATACCATTTTCTAATGGCATAAAGCATCACTATCAAAGTCTGCTAATCTAATTTTCTTTCTTTTCAGTGTCTCAAGCCCAGGTCCTAAAAGGATTTCTTTAAAGTATGTGTGTCTTGGTAGTTGTCATTTTGGGTGGTTTTTGTTTTGTTTTTTGTTTTGTTGTTGTTGTTGTTTAGGTATTTACTACATTCTTTTGAAATGTAGTCTTAACATTTTTATTTTAGGAAAAATTTTTTTCCTTTACAATTTTTAGTATTCTCTTCCCTTTCGATTTAGTCAAGAGGTGCTGTTTGTTATGTTGGACAGTCTTTGTCTTGAATATTTGTTCGTTAATCACTTCGGTGATTAATTAATTAATTCTCCTCCTTTTACCTTTCAGTTCTCCTAAGCAGTATGTGTTACATTTATTCACATTTGTGTTCCTTCTAATTTAGCCTTCACTCCTGAAACTTTTTTTTTTGGTAGTTTTATGGTTTTATTAACACAAATATGACGTGCACAACAAGCTGTCTATTAATTTTCTTCGCTGGGCAGCCTGGCGTTGGGATTGGTGACTCTGATTGCCAGCTGGGCTGCTCTTTCCACAATAGCTTTGCGGTTCTTGGAGGAGACATTGTGAGCAATCTCTGCACAGTAAGATTTGTTGCACAGCAGCACTTCAAGCTCCTTGACATTGTGGACTAGGAACTTCTGGAAGCCACTGGGCAACATGTGCTTTGTTTTCTTGTTGCTCCTGTAACCAATGTTGGGCATCAAGATCTGGCCCTTGAATCTTCTGTGCACCCTATTGTCAGTGCCTCTGGGTTTCTGCCAGTTGCGCTTAATTTTGACATAGTCTGACTGGTGCCGGATGAACTTCTTGGTCCTCTTTTTAGTGATCTTGGGCTTCACCAGAGGTCTGAGGGCAGCCATGATGCCCAGTAACAGATGGCTGCCACCTCCACAGGCAGCGCCGAGGAAGAGAGGGGAAGCTTCTGAAACTTATTTTAATTTTTATTTCTTTCCTGAGATCTGTCATTCTGTTTCTGAGTTTTCTAGTTCTGATTTATATTGTTGTATTATGTCTTGTATTATTTTCTTAGTGTCCTTTAGGTTGTTAAATCTTTCTGGCATGTTTTCATTGTTTGTAGGGATGTTTTGCTGCTGCTTGTTTTTCTTATAACTTTATAAGAGTTTGACATCATTTCTTTTCTTTACTCATTTTTATTTTTCAGCAGAAACTCCGCAAGCCAGAATCTTTGCTCATTTTTAATGACACTGGTTTTCTTGGACTTTTAGAAGGAGGGTAGTTTAGGATAGCTTTTCAAACCTCATAGAACTCCCTTTTTGTGCAGTGTTCAAAATATGACAGCTTGCTTTTTGAGATTTCTGGCTTCGTCCTCTATTGTTATGTAGGCCTGCCTTTTCTTTGTCTTTATTGTCTCTGTCTTACTCAATTTCATTTTTCCCAGCTTTTCATCTCATGGGGCCCTGTCCTGCAAGGGAGCCCTGCTAGATCAGGTTTGAAACTTTATGGGTCCTAGACTACTTCACTCTCAGATCTTAACTTGAATTCCTTGCACTCCCCCGCTATTGAACTGAGCAAACCCCTTCCTGGTGTTCTCGCAGCTTTCTCAGATTGGCCTGTGTGCTTTTCAGTGAATACCTGTTGGTTGTTTGGGGGTTGTCCTCTTCTCAGGTCTGAATGATTCCCTGTGATTTCTGAGGCACAAATGGTACTTCAGAGATCTCATGGCTCTTGATGATTTGTCCTTGGGTTCGTATTTGGAAGTTTATAGTGATTCTTAGTTTTTTTTCTAATTTGGAATTTTTTTGTTTTTATTTTTTTTGTGTTTTTTTTTAAGATTTTGTTTATTTATTTGACAGAGACAACAGCGAGAGAGGGAACACAAGCAGGGGGAGTGGGAGGTGGGAGAGGGAGAAGCAGGTTCCCCACTGAGCAGGGAGCCCGATGCAGGGCTTGATCCCAGGACCCCGGGATCATGACCTGAGCCGAAGGCAGATGCTTAATGACTGAGCCACCCAGGTGCCCCAGGAATTTTTTTGTTTTTAGATGAGAATTTGGGTAGGTTCAAAAACTATGGTGCTGCTGTCTTCCCAGAATTCCCTTGTGGTTTCAGTTTACGTTCCTCTGATGTCTCATAATGTTGGGTACTTTTTCATTTGTTAACTGGCCTTTTGGGTTTCCTCAGGGTACTCAACATTGGGAATTCAAATCTTTTAGCCCATTTTTCCTTGAAGTTGTCTGGTTGGTTCTTGTGTTTTTCAGTTACCATTAAGTGTTCTTTATATTTGTTGGATAGGAGCCCTTTGTTATATGTATTGCAAATTTCTTCTCCCAGTGGCTTGCCTTTTCACTCTCAATTTCTTCTGTGAATAGAAGTTTTTATTTTTGATGTACAATATTTCAATCTTTTCTATTATGGATAGTACTTTTTATATCCTGTTTAAGCTATCTTTCCCAACTCCAAGTTTGTGAAGGTATTTTTTTATGGTATCTTCTAGAAACTTTTTTACCTTTCCATTTAAATCAAGAGTTCACCTAAAGTCATTTTTGTCTAAGGCATGAGGAAGAGACCTAGTTCCTCATTCTTCCTGCCCCCCCATACAGCTTTCTAGTACAGCATTATAGAGTAAAAACATGTTTTCCACTGCTTTGCAATGACACTTTTGTCATAAATCAGACATCCACATGAATGAATATTTCTGGACTCTGTTCCTTTGGTCTGTTTTTCTCTTCTTTTGCCAATACCACATGGTCTTAATTAACTGTAGCTTTGTATTAATAAGACTTACTGATAGTGTAAATCTTCCACCTTTTTTTTTTTTTCTTTATGAATGCCTTGTTTATTCTTGGCTCTTTGTGTTTTCCTGTAGATTTTAGAGTCATCTAGTATATATCCACTTTTTAAAATCCTATTAAGGCTATATTAAATCTGTAGATCAATTTGGGAAGAATTGACATCTTTACAAAATTGAGCTTTCCAGCCCATGAATGTGGTATGTCTCTCCATTCCTTAGTGCTCTTTGGTTTCTCTCAGTGATTTACAGTTTTCTATATAGAGATCTGGCATGTCTTTCATTGCATTTATTCCTTGGTATATGATAGTTTTTGATGCTACTCTAAGGAGTATCCTTTCAAAATACCATTTTCTGATTGTTTATTAGTATAGTGTTCATTTTTGTATATTGGCCATGTATCCAGAGACTTTGTTATTCATTCCACTTACTCATTATAGTGGTATTTCTATGTACAGTCACATATACAAATATAACTTTGTCCTGTTACCTTCCAGTATTTTTATCATTTTTTGTTTTTTTTTTTTTTAAGTAGGCTCCACACCCAGCACAGGGCTTGAACTCAAGACCCCAAGATCAAGACCTGAGCTGAGATCAAGAGTCGGACACTCAACCAACTGAGCCACCCAGGGGCCCCTGTTGTTTTATCTTTTGATAATCCATCTGGAATTGATGTTTATGTGTGGTATAAGGCATGAATCAAGGCTCATTTTCTTCCCATAGAGATGCCCACTTGGCGCAGCAGTGTTTATTGGAAGACCATTCTTCCCACCGCGTTGCAATATCACCTTTGTTTTTATATGGATGACCAAATGTATGTGGGTCTGTTTCTGAGCCCTCTGTTCTGTTTCTCTGTCTTTGCATCAATATACAGTCTTACCATCTGCAAATAATGCCAGTTTAATTTCTTCAGCTTGATATTTTATTTCTTTTTATTGCCCCACTCCACTTGATACAACCTCCAGTACAGTGTAGACAAGAAATGGTGAAAACTCTCCATTTCAGGGAGGAAGCTTTTCATTGTTTCACTGTTAGATGTGAGGTTTGCTGTAGTATTTTTGAAATGTCTTTAACTTGATGAAGGAAGTCTTTTCTAATACCTAATAGGCTGAGAGATTCTAATCATGAATAGGTGTTAAATTTTAATGCTTTTTTTGTCCCCCAGTCTACTGCAATGATCATATGGTTTTTTCTTTATTCCAGTTATGTTACTTACTTTGCTTTGGTTATGATTTTTGCCTCTGTGTTCATGATAGATATTGGTCTTTCTTGTGCTGTTCTTAGGAGCTTTTAGTATCAAAATTATACAGGCCTCATAAAATGATTCAGAATAATGTTTGTTCTTTTGCTTTTCTTAGTTTTTATAATATCAGTTACATTTCTTCCTCAGATACTTAGAAGACTTTACTGGGAAAGGTTTCAGAGCTTTTACAGTATTCTTTGTGGAAAAGTTATTAATTACTGATTCGGTTTCTTTATTTGGTACAGCTCTGTTGAGATTTAAAATTTTCTTTGTTCAGGGGTGCCTGGCTGGCTCAGTCCACAAAGCATGTGACTCTTGATCTCAGGGTGGTGAGTTTGATCTCGGGGTGGTGAGTTTGAGCCCCACAGTGGGTGTAGAGATTACTTAAGTAAATAATTTATAAATAAATAAATGAATGAATAAATATTCTTCAGCTGTGGTAAGTGGTATCTCAAGGAGTTTGCCCATTCACAATTTCATATTAATTGGTATAAAATTATTATACTGTTCTTTTTATATTGTAGAATCTGTAGTGGTATCTTCTTTTACATTCCTGATAATGGTTATTTGTGTTTTCTCCTATTTTTCCTTGATGAATTACGATAGAGATTTATCAGTCTTCTTAATCTTTTTAGAGAAACAACTTTTTGGACTTTTCTCTATATGTTTGTATCTGTTTTGTTAATTTCTGCTGTTATGATTGCCTTCTATTTTTCTGGTTTGATTTACTGTGCTTTTTCTAGCTTCTTGAGATCGAGGCTTTGATCATTG
The DNA here is from genome assembly GCF_054177405.1 of Leptonychotes weddellii. Taxonomy (NCBI): domain Eukaryota; kingdom Metazoa; phylum Chordata; class Mammalia; order Carnivora; family Phocidae; genus Leptonychotes; species Leptonychotes weddellii. Next base: position 3,922,920 of record NC_138373.1, on the reverse strand, counting down.
ATTTCTTGGTCCTTTTTCTTCTCTAAAATAGCATTTGGATGTATAAATTGCCCTCTAAACACTGCCTTAACTCCAGCCTACGAATTTTGATGTCTTTTGTTTTCATTACCGTTTGGATCATCCAGTCAAAATACAGGAGTTTCTAATTTTCATTGTAATTTCTTCTTTAACCCATGAGTTGTTTAGTTTGCTTAATTTCCAATATTTAGAAATTTCCTAGTTATCTTTCTTTTACTGGCTGTTCTATATGATTTCAAGCCCATGGAATTTGTTGAGACTAACCTTATGACTCAGGATATAACCCGTTTTATAAATAAATGTTCCCTATATACTTGAAAAGAATATGTGTTCTGCAGTTGTTAGGTAGAGTGGTCTATAAATGTCAATGAGGTCAAGTAGTTTGATAGTGCTGTTCAAGTCTTCTGTCCAGCTATAAAAATTTGTGTTACTTCCTTAAGGTCTGTCAGTTTCAGGTATATGTGTTTTGAAGCTGTAGTATTAGATTTGTACACATTTAGTATTATATCTTCTGTGAGTTGACCCTCTTAACTGGATGAAATCTCCCTACTCCTCTGTAATACTACTTACGTCAATTTTGTCTGATCCTAGTCTATTCATAGAGTTTTTCATGGGTTTTGTTGTACCCCTTCTGCCCTCACCCAAAAAGGAAAAGATTAAATGGTTGAAAAGAGAGCTTCAACATAGAATTGGAGTTTATTTAAAAAATCAGATGGACGTTTTATGACTGAAAAATAAAGTATCTTATGAGTTATTGATGCTCAGTATATTGCTTTCCATCCTTTTACTTTAAAGCTTTTTTTAATACATAAAAGTGTTTATGTAATACAATTTCCAATATGATTATATATAAGTTGTATGGGATAATGACTTGATGTATGTAAATTGCAAACTGATTACCTCAGGAAGTTTAGTTTAGTTAACATCCATCATCTCATATGGATAACCCCCCAGAAAAAGAGAAAAACTTTTTTTTTTTCCTTGCAATGAGATCTTTCAGGATTTACTCTCTTAGCAACTTCCAAATACACCTTACAGCAGTGTTAACTACAGTCCTCATGTTGAACCTTATGGCCCCATTACTTAAATATTTTGTAACTGGAAGTTTGTACCTTTTGACCCCCTTTATCCAATTCTCCTATCTTTGGTAACCACATGTGATCTCACTTTCTACGAGTTTGGGTCTTTGGGAGGTTTTGGGGTTTTTTTTGGATTCCACATGTGAGATCATATCATATTTGTCTTTCTGTCTCATTTCACTTAGTGTATAATGCTTTCAGAGTTCATCCATGTTGTTGCAAATGGCAGGATTTCCCTCTTTTTTTTTTTTTTTTTTTTTACAGATTAGTATTCTGTTTTCTAGCATTTCTTATTTTTTTAATTTATTTATGAGAGAGAGCAGAGGGAGAGGGACAAGCAAATTCCATGCTCAGTGCAAAGCCCAATGCAGGGCTCAGTCTTAGGACCCTGAGATCACGACCTGAGCTTAAACCAAGAGTCAGACACTTAACTGACTGAACCACCCAGGTGCCCCTCTGTTTTCTTTACCCATTCACTGAATGAACACTTAGGCCGTGTCCACATCTTGGCTATTGTGAATAATGCTGCAGTGAATATGGGGGTGCAGATAGCTCTTTAACATTAGTGATTTCTTGGGCGCCTGGGTGGCTCAGTTGGTTAAGCGACTGCCTTCGGCTCAGGTCATGATCCTGGAGTCCCAGGATCGAGTCCCGCATCGGGCTCCCTGCTCGGCAGGGAGTCTGCTTCTCCCTCTGACCCTCCCCCCTCTCCTGCTCTCTCTCTCTCATTCTCTCTCAAATAAATAAATAAAATCTTTAAAACAAACAAACAAAAAAAAAACATTAGTGATTTCTTTTCCTTCAGATATATACCCAGAAATGGAATTGCTGGATCATATGGTAGTTTTATTTTTAATTTGTTTTGTTTGGTTTCTTTGTTTTTTGTTTTCATATTTTATTTCTTAGCGTGTGTGAGAGAGAGAGAGCGCACAAGTGGGGGGAGGGGTAGAGGCAGAGAGAGAAGCAGACTCCTCAGTGAGCAGGGATCCCGAATCAGGACTCAATCCCAGGACCCTGGGATCATGACCTGAGCCAAAGCAGATGCTTAACCAACTGAGCCACCCAGGTGCCCTATTTTTAATTTTTTGATGCACCCCCATACTAATTTCGATAAAGGGAATTTACATTCCCTCCAGTAGTGTATGAGGGCTGCCTTTTCTCCATGTCCTTGCCCGCATTTGTTATCTCTCTATCTTTTTGGTGATAGTCATTCTAACAAGTGGGAGGCCATAGCTCTTGGTTTTGATTTGCATTTCCCTGGTGATTAGTGATATTGAGCACCTTTTCATGTACCTGTAGTCCATATGAATATCTTATTGGAAAAATGTCTATCTAGATCCCTTGCCCATTTTAAAATTGGATCGTTTGCTTTTTGGCTATTGAGTTGTAGGAGTTCTTTGTATATTTTGAATTTTAACCCCTTACCAGATATTATGAGTTGCAAGTATTTTTTCCCTTTCCATAGGTTGCTGTAATTGAGTTTTTAAGTGTCTTATTTTTATTTATATGTTCCATCTGTTCTTTGATCCTTTATTCCTCTTTTATATGTTCTTTTGCAATAATTGGTTATTTTTTTTAATTATTCTTCTCCCCACCATCAGCTTTTTAGTTACGCATTCTTTTCTTTTTCCCTTCAGTGGTGTTTTTCACCATAAGCTCAGAATGCCACTTTCACCAAATATATGGGAAGAATTTTGACAATCCCTCATTTTTAATGTTCTTTTTTTTCTTTTTCAGACCCTTTTGAACAGATAGTCACCATGTTTAGATATTAGCAAGCACGTATGTGTATGTGTGCATTTGAAAATGGCAGAGGGAAACAATAATGAAGAAGTCATTCACTTGAACAACTTTCACTGCCACAGGGGACAAGGTAAGTGTTTGTTCTCACTTTCTCCCTTTTATCATTGCTTTTTGTCTTTATGGTACAGTCATAGTTTCTTTGAAATTAACCTATTTTGCACCATGTGGAACCCAGAGACATTTCATTTTTAGATCTCAGAACATCTGGTGTAATGGACTCATCAGACTAGAATTTTGTGTCAAATGGTGACACATACTGGCATGAATGAAGTTGAAGAATCTTTCATCACAAGTGGATTATTAAGCTATTAATGAGCAAGCCAAAGTAAGCTGTGAATGTGCAGTCATTGGATCTTAAGAGGTGGGAGTGTGGGAACTGTGGCAGTTCCGTTTTTGAAGGAATGGGGTCTTCAAAGGAGTGCTCCTCCAGGCCTATATGATCTGAAAGTGCTGCTCTCCCATTTTTGCCGCCTCATATTATGCTTAATTTATTTTTTGTGAAAAGATTCTGGTTGCCCTACAGGGAATTTTAGAGCATGTATTCTTTCATTGTACAGTGTTTAAAATTTGGGGAAGTTCATTGATTCAAAAAGGGAAGGGAGCCTGCATTTCTGTAACATTCCTAAATGCGTATGAAATTTCCTGTCAAATCCTAATTCACATTTATTAGGCTGAAAGAAAATTCATGCTGCTGAGTAGGAAAAGTATTTTTTGCAAGTGTAAATTCCATGGAAAGGGGGCACCTGGGTGGCTCAGTCGATTGTCTGCTCAGGTCATGATCTTAGGGTCCGGGGATCAAGCCCCAAGTCAGGCTCCCTGCTAGGTGAGGAGTCTGCTTCTTTCTCTCCCTCTGTCCCTCCCCCTCCCCACCGTGTGTGTGCATGTGTGTGTGTGTGCACGCGCACACACTCTCAAATAAATAAAAGAATTTTTTTTTTATAAAGATTTTATTTATTTGAGAGACAGAGAGCATGAGAGGGAGGAGGGTCAGAGGGAGAAGCAGTCTCCCTGCCGAGCAGGGAGCCCGATGCGGGACTCGATCCAGGGACTCCAGGATCATGACCTGAGCCGAAGGCAGTCGCTTAACCAACTGAGCCACCCAGGCGCCCTAAATAAAAGAATTTTTTTAAAGAAAATAAATTTCCATGGAAGAAATTGTACCATATTTTTTCCCCATTAATAATATTTTGTGCTTATGAAGATGATTTTTTTCCCAGCAGAGGGTAAATTATATACATTTGGCTTTCAGAGAGCATTTAAAGTTGAGCAGATTTCATTAAGCAAATAAATTGAGAAAAATAAAATGCTGTGCAAATTATGAGTGCAAAAGTACTAACTTTTAAAGGATTTTATTAATAGTTTAGTCTAACTTGGTAGTAAGAGAACCATAATTTATTATGATTCAGAAAGTTTTAAATCTTAGCTGTAATTTGTATATGGGATCATTCCAAATTTTTTGAACACGTATATCAAATTAATGTTGTTTTGTAACTGGGTTTTAAATATACTTGAACAGAGTGTCAGAACAGCTAATTCCTTTGGGGAAATTATTCACTTTGGAGGTATATTTTTCTGTTAGAAAAGTTTTGTGTGTTTTGCACCCAGCATGAAGATTTTTTTCAGGCATGCAGAGTTTTGTTTTTATGAGCTATATTAATTTTATTGTGCCAACCCCTGTAGGTTTATTTTTAAATTCATCTTTATTGAGGTATAATTTACTTAAATAAATGCACACATTTTAAGCATATAGTTTAGTAGTAAGCTTTGAAAAATGAAAATACCCATATAACCATCCCCTTTACTCATGATGTGGAACATTTCTGTCATCCCAGAAAGGTTCCTTTATGCCCTCTCTGCGATCAGTCCTCACTCTACTCCTGGCCTAAGGAAACCACTGATCTGGTTTTTGTCACTATACAGTTTCATATAAATGGAAGCATACGGTGTATACTCTTTATGCCTGAATTTTTCTGCCCAGCATAATGTTTTGAGATTCATCCATGGTTGCATGTATCAATTAAATCCTTTTTAATTGCTGAGTAATATTTAATTGCAAGAATTCCATGCCCAGTAAAAATAGACTTAAAAATGAAGGTAGGGGCGCCTGGGTGGCTCAGTTGGTTAAGCAACTGCCTTCGGCTCAGGTCATGATCCCAGGGTCCTGGGATCGAGCCCCACATCGGGCTCCCTGCTCTGCGGGGAGCCTGCTTCTCCCTCTCGCACTACCCCTGCTTGTGTTCCCTCTCTCGCTGTGTCTCTCTCTGTCAAATAAATAAAATCTTAAAAAAAAAAAAAAAAAAGGTAAAATAGGGGCGCCTGGGTGGCTCAGTCGTTAAGCGTCTGCCTTCAGATCAGGTCATGATCCCAGAGTCCTGGGATCAAGCCCCGCATCCGGCTGCCTGCTCAGAGGGAAGCCTGCTTCTCCCTCTCCCACTACCCCTGCTTGTGTTCCCTCTCTCGCTGTGTCTCTGTCAAATAAATAAATAAAACCTTTAAAAAAAAAAAAGGTAAAATAAAGAAAGGTTAAAAGTACAGGAATGAAAAAAGATAGGTTATGCAAACAGCACAAAAAAGAGCTGGTATGTCTATGTATTATCAGATAAAATAGATACTTGAGCCAGAAGTATTAATAAATAAAGAGTTTATAATGATAAAGGGGTCAGTGCACTGGAAAGATAAAACAGTTCTAACCTCTGTACACTCAGTAACATGTTGTCAAAATACACAAAGCAAAAATTGACAGAACTAAAAGGAGAAATGGATAAATCCACAATTATAATGGGGATTTTAACATGTTTCTTTAACTGACAGAGAGCAAGCATTCACAAACATTTGTATGATATAAAACACGATCAACAAATTTGACATAATAGACATAAGTGGAATATTGCACCCAATGTATTTAACAAAATTGGCCATATTTTGAGCCACAAAACAAGTTCCAGGTTTCAGAGGATTGAAATCATATAGGTTATATTCTCTAATCATATTGGAATTAAGTTGTAAATCAATTACAGAAATAGAAAATCCTTTTATGTGTGGAATATAGGAATACATTTCAGAATGACTTACGGTTCAAAGAAGAAATCACAGTGGAAATCAAAATATTTTGAATTGCATGATAATCAAAATACAATCTGTTGAAGCTTATGAGATGCATCTAATATCATGTTTGAAGAAAACTGAGTAATCTAAATGAGGACTTAGCAAATTTTTAAAAGTCAGATAGTCACTGTTTTTGCCTTGGAAGTCTTGTGCTCTCTGTTGGCAGTTACTCAGCTATACCATTATAATGTGAAGGCAGCTATAGTTGGCATATAAATGAGCATGGCTATGTTCCAATAAGGACATGAAGTCGCAGGTACCATCCCACCCCACACTGCTGGCGAGAGTGTGTATTAGCACAATTGGGAAAATTGTTTGGCGTTGTCCGCTAAAATTGAACATACGCTTTCCCTATGGTTTAGCACTTCCACTCCTAGAATGTACCCAACTGAAATGAGTATACCAATAGACATGTATAAGAATGTTCGAGACAGAATTAGGGGCACCTAGGTGGCTCAATCAGTTAAGTATGCAACTCTTGATTTTGGCTCAGGTCATGATCTCAAGGTCGTGGGATCAAGTCCGAGTGAGCCTGCTTAACATTCTTTCTCTCCCTCTCCCTCCCTCTCTCTCTCTTAAAAAAAAAAAAAAAAAGTGTTCAAGACAGTGTTATCCAAAATAGCCAAGACTGGAACCAACCCAAATGTCCACTGACAGAAAAATAAATAACTTGCGATATAGTCATATAGTGGATTACGTACAGCAGAGAGCTACAGCACATGCCACAGCATGAATACATGGACCTAGTATTTGCAAGAAAGCCAGAAACGAATGTATACTCAAAAAACAAGCAGAACTAGTCTGTGGAGTTAGGAGACTATTAATGTGCTGGAAATGTATTTACTGACCTTGGTGATGGTCACTCAGGTATGGGCCTTTTGATTAATTCATGGAGTTATACATTTGGTTCATAGACTTTGTTTTACTTTAATTTTTTAAAGGCTAATGTGTTTATACATGGTGTGTTAGGGAATATCTTGTCAACCATTGGGCTTCCGCTGTGAGGCGATAGGTTTCAAGCCAGCTTTTTCATTGGGTCTTCCAAGGTTGTCAGTAAGTGTTCTTTTCTTGGGCCAGTTCTTCCAGAGAGGAATGTACAATTTCCTGCCTATGGAATCTGAGACTGTCTGCCAGCATTCTGGGAGCTAAGAAGTAGAAGGCAGCCAGAGTCTTGTTCATTATGCTCTTTCACTGGTACCCCTTTCCTCTCTTGACCCTGTGCCTGGTGTCTAGTGCCTCTGCCTCAGTGTCTCTTCATGATGGACCTCCACAGGGTGGGTTTTTTTGGGATGGCTGACTGAGCTTAGCAGATTCTCTCCAAAACCTGTGGTAAAATTAGACAAAATTGTCCTGGAGCTCCACTCTGCTTGCTAGGTGGGGTGCTGCCCAAATCATGAATTGCTTAATAAAGCCAATTAGATCTTCCAAAAAGAATTAGAATTGTCAAAAACAACCATTTAACCTGGAAATGACCAAAGGAATATAATGATTGGGAACATTCAGGAAAATCTGGAATTCTGTCATATGAATTAGGCTACCTCTGGTTGGCTGTCCACCCTGCAGGCTGTGGGTTTGAGCCTTCTCCCCTCAAACCATCACTGTTAACCTTTTTTTAATGTTGAGGAAATGATGCTTGATGAAGTTAGGTAATAGCATCATGTGGCTGGCATATCGTGGAGTGGAGACTTGAACCCAGGCAGTCTGACCTTAGATTCAACAAACTGCTGTCACTGGCTCAACACAGCTCTGTTACAGGGATGAAGTGAGATAATTGACTTTAGATTGCTTTTCAAATTGTTGGATGCCGGGCCCCTGGGTGGCTCAGTCGTTAAGCATCTGCCTTCGGCTCAGGTCATGATCCCAGGGTCCTGGGATCGAGTCCCACATTGGGCTCCCTGCTCCGTGGGAAGCCTGCTTCTCCGTCTCCCACTTCCCCTGCTTGTGTTCCCTTTCTCGCTGTGTCTCTCTCTGTCAAATAAATAAATAAAATCTTTAAAAAAAAAAAAATTGTTGGATGCCATAAAAATAAATGAGGCATTAGCCTTGAAAAAGATACTAGAGCTTTAATGGAGATATTTCAACATTTGTGATTGATGATACCTCTTTTCTCATTGTGGGTTTTTTTCCCCCCTAACCTTTTCTCTAGGACTCTTAATGCATTTTCTCTTCATTGCCTGTTTTAACCTTTAACATTCCCATGAGCCAGGCAGAAAAATTTAACAGTTTGTGTTATCCAGTAATTCATATTAGACATGCTCTATTTTCAAACAAATAGAAGGAGTTAGAACCTTTGAACATAATTTCTGTATCCAGATAGTTAGCTTAACTCTAGTTGTACTTAAAAGGATGGGGCACCTGGGTGGCTCAGTCAGTTAAGCGTCTGACTCTTGATTTCAGCTCAGGTCATGATCTCAGGGTCCTGAGGTCAAGCCCTATGTTGGGCTCCACGCTCAGTGGGGAATCTGCTTCTCTCCTCCCTCTCCCTCTGCTCTTCCCACTGCTC
>NC_138373.1:3901201-3913912 GCF_054177405.1 Leptonychotes weddellii | reverse complement strand
GTTGGCCTGGTGGTGGGTATTGAGGAGGGCACATTCTGCATGGAGCACTGGGTGTTATGCACAAACAATGAATCATGGAACACTTCATCTAGAACTAATGATGTAATGTATGGGGATTAACATAAGAATAAAAAAAAAAATTGGCAGTCAAGATTTCACCAACAGATTTCTCAGACCTAGTATAAGAAAAAGTTGATAATGTTGTCAGATTTTCTCTATTGATTCCCAAAATGTATTATTGGCAAGGCTCACCACAGAAACCTGGCTGTTAATACTTGGGTGCAGGTGCTGCTTGAGATAAGCTAACACACCAGTAGCTTTTCATGCCAAAATTGAATTAAGAGTGAATGTGAGCATGCTCATCTCCTGGTAACCATGTTCCCTGCCTCCTTTTAGACTGGATCAATCTCAGAGATGGACCCATCACCATATCTGACTCCTCTGATGAAGAAGGGGTTCCTATGCTGGTCACCCCGGCTCCTCAGGAACACGACGAAGAGGACCTGGATGATGATGTCATCCTGACAGAAGTGAGTTTCCTTAAACTTACCATGATGAGACATTATTGCAAGTTATTGATCTGATTCTTTGGCCCTGCGGCAGTGGTGGCTGGGGCCTTGTAGGACAGCTGAGAGCGCCATTTCTGTTGCCCTGTAGCACTGTGTGTGTGCTGTGGTCCTGCATCTCAGAACAGCCCCTTTTCTACCCTGACTGATGCCCCTGTAGCTTTAGAAGCCGTATGTTTGGTCTCTTTCTCAACTTCTGCACTATTCCTGTGACTATTCGTGCACTAGTCTGCACTGTTGCAATTACTACAACCTTATTGTGTATCTTAATATCTGGTAGTGCTCATCTCCCCTGTTTACGTTTTTCAGAATCATCCTGGATATTTTTTTGCTTATATTTTTATATAAATTTTGAGCTCAGCTTTTCTAATTCCAGTAGGTAGATCAATGAATTCAAAACAAATCTTATTGTTAAACTTAACCATTTTTTTATAATATTGACCCTTTCTAACTTTTGTTCCATTTGGTCTAGCCTTCCTTTATATCCGTCAGCTAGAGCATTTTGAATTTTTCTTAGTATAAATGTTAAACATTTTTGTTAAGTTTCTTCCTGTTATTTTATCTTCTCTGTCACTTTTGTAAATGGCATCTTTTCTTCCACTATACCTTTTAACCACTTTTTTTTTTAATTTAGGAGTCTGTTGGTTTTAAAAATAATTTTATATTAATTTCACCTTATCTTTATCATCTGTAGTTGTTTTTCAGTTGACCCTATGAACCTCTCAAGGGATGGCATCTGATCTACCTGCAAATAATGATACTTGCAGTTTCTTCCTTTCTAGTTTTTATATGTCTTTATCCTGTCTAATTATATTAAATAATGCCTTCTCAAAAATTTTAATAGTAGGAATAGGAATGAGAAATACCCATTGGCATAAATGGGAATACAGAATACTTTTAATGTTTCTTCGCTAAGTGAGATGGTGGCTTTTTGCTTGAGATACCCTTTTTTTTTTTTTTTTTTAAGATTTTATTTATTTATTAGAGGGCACCAGCGGGGGAGGAGCAGTGGGAGAGGGAGAACCAGACTCCTGCCTGAGCAGGGAACCTGATGTGAGACTCAGTCCTGGGATTCTGTGATCATGACCTGAGCCAAAGACAGACGCTTAACTAACTGAGCCACCCAGGCGCTCCTGCAATACCATTTTTTAAAGTATGTTAAGGAAGTAGCCATCTACTTTAAGTTTTTATTAGTGCATATAGAATTCTATCAAATTCCATTTCAGCATCTGTGGAGATTGTCGTATAATTTTTCTTCTCTCTGTTAATCTCTGGATCGACTCTGTGTGGTAATGGTATTATAATGTAATGGTAATATGCCCTTGGATTCCATTTGCTAAGATATTATTTAGGGTTTTCTCCATAGATCTCATGAGTGAGATTGGCATATAGTGTATGTGTGTGCCTGTGCTGTCTTTGACAGGGTTTTTATAAACATGATTGATTCTGATTTCATAAAAAGAATTTAGAGGTTTTCTTTCTTCTTTGCTTTAATATTACTATTTTAAATAACATTTGAGTTATGTTCCTTATAGATTTGGTAAAATCTGGCATTTGGGCTGTTGCTTTTCTTGGAGGCCAGTTCTTTGAAACTGTCTCAGCTTCCTCTATGGTAATTAACATGTCTAGATTTTCTGTCACTTTTTTTTTTTTTTAAAGATTTTATTTATTTATTTGAGAGAGAGAGAATGAGAGACAGAGAGCACGAGAGGGAAGAGGGTCAGAGGGAGAAGCAGACCCCCCGCTGAGCAGGGAGCCCGATGTGGGACTCGATCCCGGGACTCCAGGATCACGACCTGAGCTGAAGGCAGTCGCTTAACCAACGGAGCCACCCAGGCGCCCCCCTTTTTTTTTTTTAAAGTAGGCTTTGCACGCAGCATGGAGCCCAACGCAGGGCTCAAACTCAATGACCATGAGATCAGTACCTGAGCCGAAATCAGGAGTCAGACACTTAACTGACTGAGATACCCAGGCGTCCTCTTCTGTCACTTTTTTTTTTTTTTTAAGATTTATTTTAGTGTAGGGGGGCAGAGGGAGAGAGAGAATCTCAAGCAGACTCTGCACTGAGCATGGAGTCCAATGCAGGGCTCGATCTCACGACCCTGAGATTATAACCTGAACTGAAACCAAGAGTTGGGTGTTTAAGTGACCAAGCCACATCAGGTGCCCCTTCTCTCACTTTAATATCAGTTTGTATTTTTGTTTTGTTAAGGATTTTATTTATTTGACAGAGACACAGCGAGAGAGGGAACACAAACGGAGAGAGGGAGAAGCAGGCTTCCCACTGAGCGGGGAGCCCGATGCGGGGCTTGATCCCAGGACATTGGGATTGTGACCTGAGCCGAGAACTGAGTTCTCAACAACTGAGCCACCCAGGCACCCCTTAATATCAGTTTTGTTCACTGATATTTTCCTACAAAATAATTTCTTTAAGGTTTTTTTTAGTGTATTTAATAAAATTAAATAACCTGTTGTCCTCTCTCTGTCCTCTGAGTCTGTGGTTCCTCCATTTTCCTTTTCTATTTTGTGTACTTGTGTTTTATCTCCTTTCCCTGATTTGATGAACTAACATTACCTTCCTTCCTCCCCTCTTCTCCCTCCTTCACCAAAGAAACCGCTTTGAGATTCGTGTTCTAGTGCTACCATTTGTTTTCTTACTAATCAGTTTCTGCTTTTGTCTTGAATGCTTTCCTTCTAGTTTAGCATATTTAACACGCTTCTTTGGCATTTATTTTATGGTCCTTTTACTGACTTGAGTTAGTCATTCTTCATTCTTTTATATTTATTATTTTACTTATTGCCATGTAATGTATCACCTCAAAACTTAATGGCTTAAAACAACTGTAGTCATTTGTTTCTGTGGATCAGGAATTTGAGAAGGGCTCAGCTGGATTGTTCTGGCTTGGGACGTCTTGTGTGGCTGTTGTCAGATGGTGCTGGAGCTGGGGCAGCAGGGGACTGGAGCAGCTGGAAGCCAACAGGCATTGCTTTTATCGGGGCTTCTACATAGGATCTCTCTCCCTTTTTAAAACAACTTTTTTGAGATATAATTCACATACCGTACAGTTTATCCATCTAAAATATACAGTTTGGGGCTCAGTCAGTTAAATATCCAACTCTTGATCTCAGCTCAGGTCTTGATCTCAGGGTCGTGAGTTCAAGCCCACTCTGGGCTGCACATTGGGCGTGGAGCCTACTTAAAAAAAGAAAAGTATATAGGTCGGTAGTTTTTCATGTATTTACAGAGTTTTGCAGCCATCAACACAATTTTAGGACGTTTTCATTATCCCAAAAGGAAACCCTATGCCCATTAACAGTGATTGCTAAACGCCCCCACGCCGACACCACCATCCTCTGCAGCCCTCCCTAGGCAACCACTAATTTACTTTCTGTCTGTATACGTGTTCCTTTCTTATGGACATTTCATGTGAATGGGATCATACAATATGTGATTTTATTTGTGACCAGCTTCTTTAATTCAACATAATGTCTTCAAGATTCATCTGTGATGTAGCATAAGTAAGTACTTCCTTTTTATTGCCAAATAATATTCCATTGTATGGATGTACCACATGTTGTTTATCCATTCATCAATTGATGGACATATGGGATGCTTCCACTTTTTGCTGTTAGGACTAATGCTGCTATGAACATTCATATAGCAGTTTTTGTGTGGACATATGTTTTTTTTTCTTGGTTATTGTCTTAGTCCATTCTGGCTACTATAACAAAATACCACTGGGTAGCTTATAAACAACAGAAATTTATTGCTCACAGTTCTGGAGGCTGGGAAGTCCAAGATCAAGACTCCAGCATGGTTGTGTTCTAATGAAGACCCTCTTTCTGGTTCAAAGCTAGCACCTCTCACTGTGTCCTCACATGGTAGAAGAGGCTAGGGATCTCTCTGGAGCCTCTTCTACAAAGGCACTAATCCCATCCATGAGGGTTCATGAGGGTCGGGAAGGCTGACCCGAACATTCAGACCATAGCAGTTATACCCCTAGGAGTGGAATTGCTGGATCATATAGTAACTCTATTTTATTCTACCAGACTGTTTTCCATAGCAGGTGCACTGTCGTGCATTCCCACCAGCAGTGAATGAGGGTTCCAGTTTCTCCATATTCTCTCAAACAATTGTTAGTTATATCTTTTTATTAATGCCATCCTTATAGATGTGAAGTGGTATCTCATGGTTTTGAATTGCATTTCCCTATGGCTAATGTTATTTAGCCTCTTTTGATGTGCTTATTGGACATTTGCATATCTTCTTTGGAGAAATGCCTATGCAGATCATGTGCCCATTTTTAAATAGGATTGTCTTTGTATTATTGAATCTTTGTATATTCGAAGTGACCCTTTTCAGATACCTGATTTGTGTATATTTTCTCTCATTCTTTGAATTGTCTTTTCAGTATTTGATGGTGTCCTTTGAAGCATAAAAGTTTTGTTTTTTTTTTGAAGCATAAAAGTTTTAAACTTTGATGAAATTCAGTTTATTCTTTTGTCAGTTGTTTTTGGTGTCAGGTCTAATACATATGATCTGTTTTAAGGGCTTGTTCAGGCTTCCTCACATCACAGAGGTGCCTCAGCATTAATATAAATTAGTACTTTAAACTCTTCCTGGATAAAGACTTTAGAACACTTTAATTCTATTTACCTACCAAATTAAATACTGTTCTTTAAATATATTTTAATTCTGTATACATTTTTTTAAACCCTACACAATCTTTTTTGTTTTATATGATCAGCATCCACTTCACTTCGTCCAAATACTTACCTTTTTGTTGCTCTTCATTCCTTTCTGTGTCTTGCAGATTGTTTTTCTTCTACCTAAAGAACACTCCTTAGGACTTCCTTTACAGTAAATCTGATCTTTTCACTCAGCATAAAATTCTTTGTGGTAGTTATTTTCTTTTAACACTAGGAATGTATTATTCCAGTGTTTTCTGGCTTTTTTGTGTTGAAAAGTCAGTCTTATTTTTGCTTTTGAAGGCAATATGTGCTTTTAAGAACTTATATTTGATTTCTGAAGTCTTCCTGTGCTATACTTAGATTTCTGTCATTTGGGGTTTTTTAATTCATCCTGCTTAGATCTTCAAAACAAATCAAGCCACTGTCCTTCCTGAATATTTGTATTTTGTCTTCAAATATTGCTTCTTATCTCTCTCTTTCAGAACTCCACTTACATAGTTGGTAAAACCTTTTCACTGTAGTCTTTATTTCTACTGTTTTCTTACCTAATTTTCAAGCATTTTGTATCTATTCCTTATTTAGGCTGCTTCCTTTTTTCTTTTTTTTTTAAGATTTTATTTATTTGAGAGAGAGTACACGTGTTAGGGGGAGGGACAGAGGAAGAGGGAGAAGCAGACTCCCCACTGAGCAGGGAGCCTGATGCGGGGCTCCATCCCAGGACCCCGGGATCATGACCTGAGCTGAAAGCTGACACTTAACCGACTGGGCCACCCAGGTGTGTGTGTGCGTGTGTGTGCGTGCGTGTGTGCATGCGCACAGGGGGTGTTTGTACACATGGACTTATGTTTATATAGCCTTCTCTTCTTAGGACCTGGCAGAGGTTGCTGGTTCCACAGAAGCCCATTTCAAAGTTTCTGTCCATCCTATGTCACTGACAGCCTGCTCCCCCCACCCCCCCCCCACAGGTGTGTGTTCCATTATAGTCTAAGCTCCTCAGAAATTCCTGTCAGATGGAGTGGAGGTTCCCCTTGTTCCAAACAGGGTATTGGTCTTGTCCTCCCAGGGCACACCACCGTCTTTGGAAAACTTTCTGCCTTCCTGAAGCTTTCTCTTCCTTATCTGAAGTCTGTAGTTGTACTTCTGTCACTGCATTTATCAGCTCCTCCTCTTATATGTTGTGATTTGGGATTGCACATGTCTGCTGGTTTCATCAAAGATTTTCAGTTCTTCTCCCTGGATTGGGATGATTTCAGAGGAGAGAAAGGTCAGAGGCATCTGTATTCCGTTACCTTACAGTTGGACGTCCATTTCAGTTAAACTACTCTCTTGGGCATAAACTGTAGAATGTCTCTGATTTTTTTCTTTTTATGTTATAAGCAACGTGGCAGTGAGCATCTGGTATATATGTGCCCTTTAGATATATAAGGGTTTGTAGAATAGATATAAAAAGGTATAAAGGTATAAAATATAAAGGTATAAAATAGATATAAATAGATATAAAAAGATAGATCCTAAGGATATACGTTTTTAATTTAGTCAGTAATGCCAAATTGTTTTCCTAAATCCGCCAGCATGTGAGACTTTTCCCACATCCTTATCAGTGTTTGATATTATCTAACTAAAAACTCTGCCAGTCTTATGGGGGGGGGTGGGGGGTCTTTTTTTAATTTGCATTTTGCTAACTACTAATGAAGCTTAAATTCTTTCCATATTTTTTAACAATCCTCATTCCTCTGCTGTTTTGTCATTCTTCCATTATTTCCTCTACTATGCAGTTATTTTTTAGTGGTCTCAGGTGAAATTGTAATTCAAACTATAATTCAGGTTCCAGTCTTTGAATGGCTACTCTGATTCTTACAGTTGTGATCAAATTTCAATATTAAGAGAAATGTTGAGAATAGATTTTGTTGGGTAGGGTGTTTTGGTTTTTGTTTCTTTCCTGTCCTGTCTCCGAAGCTCAACATAAGTACACAAGGAGACATAGACCTAGGAAAGAAATTGAATTATTATTAAAATTTCATTTTTTCTTAGACAAATAAACCTCAGACATCACGACCCAATCTCATCAAACCAGCTGCCCAGTGGCAAGATCTCAAAAGATTGGGAGAAGAAAGGCCTAAAAAGTCTAGAACAGCCTTTGAAACAGATAAGAACGGCTATTTTTCAGTGTGTAACAGCTCATTGTTTGATTCTGGGGCACAGGATGATTCTGAGGATGACTACGGTGAATTTCTGGATCTTGGGCCTCCTGGAGTTTCTGAATTCATTAAGCCAAGTGGCCAAACAGAAAGAGAACCCAAACCTGGACCAAGTCATAACCAAGCAGCAAATGACATTGTCAACCCGAGATCAGAGCAGAAAATCGTTATCTTGGAAGAAGGTAGCCTTCTTTTACCAGAAGGTGATCCTCTGGACTCTCAGAACCAGTCATCTGAAGATTCAGAGACAGAGCTTTTATCAAACCTTGAAGAATCTACTGCTATCCTAGATGATCAAGCCATCGAAGAAGACTGCTGGTTAGACCATCCTTATTTCCAGTCCCTAAACCAACAGCCCCGTGAGATAACAAACCAGGTTGTTCCTCAGAAGCGGCAGCCTGAAGCAGAACTGGGCCCGTTGTTGTATCAGCATGAACCCCCAGGGCTGGCTTTTCCAAGGCCAGCTTTTCCAAGACCAGAACCCCAGCAGGATGGGATTCCAGGCCCTTCTTCTCCTCAGCCTGCCCATCCTCTAGGAGAGCTTGAAGACCAACAACTAGCAATAGATGATGAAGAGCCAGGGCCAGCCTTTCCACTACAAGGATCTCAGGAGCCCAATTTGGAAAACCTTTGGGGGCAAGAAGCTACTGAGGTAGATCAAGAACTCGTTGCACTTTTAGTGAAAGAAACAGTAAGTTTTATTTTATTTAAGTGAATAATTACAGTAAATGTAGTGAGTTTTCTTTTACTGCAAAATCACAACAGGGGAGGAGGGGGGGCACTTCATTGTCCTAAGGGATCTATAGGTGGATACCAGGAGAAGAAAGACTCTGAAGATAGGAAAAATAAATCAGTATTCCTCATATACCCTTAACCCCACAGCAAGCCCTCTGGGATTCTAGCTGCAGATCATGGGTACCCTGGTGCTGTCATATGAGCAATCCCCCTGGTTTTAAAAAGGTTTTGAGTTAATTCCAATTCAGACCCGTAAGGCAGGTTTATAGATTATCTAGAACTGCACTGTCCAATGTGGTAGTTTCATGTACCTGTTTAAATGTAAGTGTCTTACAATTAAATAAAATTTATAATTCCATTTCCAGTGGTACTGGTCACATTTAAAGTGCCTGACAGTCACATGGGGCTGAGGAGCTACCATACTGGAAAGCACAGAATAGAATATTTCCATCATTGTATGAAGTTCTTTTGGATATCCCTGATACAGAGTGTGATGCAGGGCTGTGGGTTCTGGCTCAGCTGCTCAATGCCTTTGAGCAGGCTTTTAACCCTTCTTCCCCCGGGTGTTTTCATCTGGCACACTAGCTCATGTGCATCTTAAGAGGTAGTGCTTTACTCCTTTTTGGACTCCTTTTGCCTGGGCAGAGATGTTCAGCGTTAATTGAAAGAGTGAAGAACGGGGAGACGAGCCATGAGAGACTATGGACTCTGAGAAACAAACTGAGGGTTTTAGAGGGGAGGGGGGAGGGGGGCTGGGTTAGCCGGGTGATGGGTATTAAAGAGGGCACGTATTGCGTGGAGCACTGGGTGTTATACGAAAACAATGAATCATGGAACACTACCTCAAAAACTAATGATGTACTGTATGGTGATTAACATAACATAATAAAATAAAAGTTAAAAAAAAAACAAAACACGAAGAACGGATATGGAAAGTGGCAGAGGACCAGATAATCTCTAGGGTCCTTTCTAGAGTCCACAATCTATGCAGACACGTACGTCTGCACACAGACCTGCCTTACAGCCCCTTTCTCATCTTGAGTCATTTTACTTTTTGCCATCTGGTTTTTATTGCAATTTGAAACCATTCTTGTGGATAAAAAATAATGTTTTTATTCCTTTTCAGGAGGCAAGATTTCCAGATGTTGCAAATGGGTATATTGAGGAGATAATTCATTTGAAGAATTACTATGATTTGAATGTGTAAGTACACCACATGCCTTTTGTTTTTCTTATTGTAGTGAAATACACATAATATAAAAATCTACCGTTTTTACCATTTTTAAGTATACAGATCAGTGGCATTAATTATCTCCACATTTTTGCACAACCATCACCACCATCTCCAGAACATTTTCATCTTCCCGAAATGGAACTGTCCCCATTAAACATTAACTCCTCATCCCCCGCCCCTCCACCCCCAGCCCCTGGGACCTACACTTCTACTTTCTGTCTCTCTGAATTTGACTACTCCAGGGACTTCATAATAGTAGAATAACACAGTATTTGTCCTTTTGTGACTGGCTTATTTCACTTAGCATTATGTTTTCTTTAATGATCCTCTTAGAAGAGTTCTAATTTTAGTCATGGACAGACTTTTCTGGGTTTTACTTAATCCTGCATGGTTAGGAATTAAGGTGTTTTGTTAATTCTGAGCATTGATACTGCGTGTTTTGGTCAGGTTGTTTAAAGACATTTTCTTCCCTATATTTGTAACAAAGTGTTCTGCAACCACTCTGCCTGTTTGGAGAAGTGTATGGAAGTGTTTCTTTAGTGTTTATCATAAAAATGATAACTATAATTTTTAAAAAATAAAAGTGTCCCAAAGAAAACAAAATAAGTCCTTTTCTTTTTACACTCTTTTCCCTCCTAGTCTGCAGAGGTAAAACCGTTGTAAGTTTGTGAGGAACGTAGAATACTGAAACTAATAAAATTTTCAGTTAATTAATACAGATTGCATCCATCAAACAGAAGTAGTAGTATACCTAAACCTCTGTCCTCAAAAGATTATGCCCAGCACTATAGTACTCAGCCCAGAGTGCAAGTGAGAGCTGTTCCCTGCCACGGCCAGATGGGAAGAGCCCCATTTCTCAGGTCAGGAGCCAGAGGAGATGCTCTATTCTAATTCGTACAAAGACACTGTTGGTGCCAATGGCCACCCTGTCTGTCGCCCTCTATCCAGGGACAGCCACTGTGACCCGGTTCTTTTTTAAGATTTATTTTTTTGAGAGAGAAAGAGATAGCGAGAGAGAGCACAAGCGGGGAGGAGAGGGAGAAGCAGACTCCCCGCTGAGCAGGGAGTCCAACACGGGGCTCGATCCCAGGACCCCGGGATCATGACCTGAGCTGAAGGCAGACGCTTAAACGACTGAGCCCCCCAGGTGAACCAGAAATGAGTCAAAGTTTCATAATGTGTTTATCTCTTTAGCTTCTTAATCTAGAATAATCCCCCACTTAATTTTTTTTAAAATTTTTCCTCCTAGTATTTTTTAACATAGGTTGAAAGACTGTACGATGAACACCCATATATCCACCACCTGGATTATTATCTGGCATTCTCCTGTAAGATTTTTGTCCTTTTACTTCTTTTTTCTCTTTTTCTAAGTTACTGTGGACTTAAAGTTTTTATATAAGTGGTATTTTAAAATGAGTTACAACTTTTTTTGTTTTTGGTACTGAATTATCCTACGTTTGACCAGTAGGAACCTCTTAAGATGCATCTGTATCATTTTGACAGGGCCCAGTTAGTCTGAGCATGTCCTTGCTTTGTAAAATACAGAGTTGCCTGGGCTTACCTTGAATGTTTCTGCCCTAACCCTGGAATGTGGTCATTTCTCCAAGAAACCCAGGTTTTTGCCACTAGCATGTCATCACTTGTCAGCCCTTACAGGAGAGAGACGAAGGAAATATGGGTTTTTTTGAATTACACGTTCATGATTTCCCGTTTAAGTTTAACATTAAGGTTTTTTTCCCCTCAGTCTTTCTAAATTTTACATTTTTGTGTTCTTCCACTAAAAATGTAGTTTCTAGTAACATTAATACATTTTTTTATCCTATAATATAAAATAAATTGTAGTACCAGTGTTACTATTAAGGACTACTACTGAGTGAAGTAAAAAATGTTTTATAGTTATTTTGTGCTTAATGCATATCTAACTAAGGCAGTACAGTTAGAATATAGACTATCCTAGGCAGTAGATCAAATCACGTTCCTCAGTTCTAGAAATTTGGTAGCCAGTATCTCCTCAAATAATCTTTTCTCTTCCTTTTGCTGTCAATGCTTCTCCCCCATCCTCTGTGGCTCTTGACCCCATCTCTTTCTTCAATGCAGTCCTCCAGCTCACTAATTTTCTTTTTAGTGGGGTGTAATCTGCCATTAAACTCATCCACAGAGGTGCCTGGGTGGCTCAGTTGTTACGCGTCTGCCTTTGGCTCAGGTCTTGATCCCAGGGTCCTGGGATCGAGCCCCGCATCGGGCTCCCTGCTCAGCGGGAAGCCTGCTTCTCCCTCTCCCACTTCCCCTGCTTGTGTTCCTGTGCTCGCTCGCTCGCTCTCTGTCAAATAAATAAAATCTTAAAAAAAAAAAAAAGCTCATCCACAGTATTTTTAGTTCCATTTCCTATATTCTTCTCATTCTGGCATCCTTATTTTATAATACTCCGGATCATTTTTCTAGTGTAATTTTTTGACTGTATTTTTAATCCATTTAGTTCTCTAAACACAATAAACATAGCTTCTTTGTGTTCTGAGTGTGATCGTTCTGACACGTGAAGGCCTTGTGAATCTCATTCTGTTGTTTCTGCTGGCTCTCTCGGTGTCCTGTTTTCCTTGTGCGTTTTGTAAATTTTGACTGTGAGCTCATTTCTTGGGGTTTTGATAGAAATGGTTCCTTCTGGGAGGATTCACTTTTGTTTTTCATCATGTGCCCAGGGGCAGTGTCAGTCTAACACTACTTTATACTTTAGATTGTTGTCTGCAAGGCTTTGGGTCATCAAGATGGTAAGAATTTAGTCCTGGATGAGGACTGGGTATAATCTTCACCAATTCTCACAGGGCGTTTTGTTTTCCTCTCCATCCACTCGTCAGTATTAAAGCATGTTTCTCCTTGTGGTCTGTAAGATTTGTCTGTGTGCCCTATGAAGTAAGAGCTCAAGAAGATGATGATTATCATCATCATCATTTTCTTTTTGAATATATAAATGACTTGATGAGTGCGCTCAGAAAAATGTCGCTTCTGTTTAGCTTCTCTGGGGTTTCACTTTCACTTAGGTTTGGACTCCTAGGAACTCCTAACTTTAATTTGATTACTTTACAAGTTCTGTTTTAATATCAGCATTTTTTAAGCCTTTTTTCTTGTGGACTGCATACAGAAAAATGCACAAAATAAAGATAGCCAGCATAGTAATTTATCACAAATCAAACATTCATGTAACTACCACCTAGAAATCTTCAAAAAATAGAACATTGCCACCATCTTTGAACACTAAGATTTTGTGAAGATTTCATGTTGTCCCTGTTCT
>NC_138373.1:3889613-3901101 GCF_054177405.1 Leptonychotes weddellii | reverse complement strand
TTTTTTTTAAAGATTTTATTTATTTATTTATTTGAGAGAGAGAATGAGAGAGAGAGAGAGCATGAGATGGGGGAGGGTCAGAGGGAGAAGCAGACTCCCCGCTGAGCAGGGAGCCCGATGCGGGACTCGATCCCGGGACTCCAGGATCATGACCTGAGCCGAAGGCAGTCGCTTAACCAACTGAGCCACCCAGGCGCCCCTGTCTCTGTTCTTTTGTGACTGGCTTCTTTCACTCAGCATTATGTTTCTGGGGTTTACCCATGCTTTGTAGTTCATTCATATTCATTGCTATGTGGTATCCCATTTGTATCAAAATACTATAATTTTTCCCTCTACTTTTTTTTTTTTTTAATATTTTATTTATTTAGTTGACAGCACAAGCAGGGGGAGCAGCAGGCAGAGGGAGAGGGAGAAGGTATTTACTTGAGAGAGAGCAAGAGCAAAAGAGAACATAGAGGGAGAGGGAGAAGCAAACTCCCTGCAGAGCAGAGAGCCCAACGCAGGGCTCGATTCCAGGACCCTGGGATCATGACCTGAGCCAAAGGCAGATGCTTAACTGACTGAGCCACCCAGGCACCCCTGGCTACTGATATTTTCAAGCAGAAATTTTTTATTTCTGAATTTTTGGTCTTGTTTCTCATCTTTGGGAGGATTGGTCTGCCATTACTAAAAATAAAAGTGCTGTTTTATTGTAAGCTTTCAAAATTTTTGAATATCTAAATTACTTGATAATTACATTATTTTTAACTAATAAACTTTGTCTTTAGAGCATTTTTAGATTCATAGCAAAATTGAATGGAAATAACTAGTACATTTTTACAATAAAAAGTATCTCCTAGACTTCCCCTCAACTAAAAAACAACTGATTTTATTTTTATGTAACCTTTTAGTTCTTGGAATGCAACACAATTTTTTCAGAGAGTAAATGCATTTCTGGGTATTTTGTTTATGAAATAATGCTAAGCAAAAAATATTTTCCATTTTTTTCTTCAGTTTTATTGAGTTTTCCTCTTCATTAAATACTTTGTTCATAGGGGCGCCTGGGTGGCTCAGTCGTTAAACATCTGCCTTCGGCTCAGGTCATGATCCCAGGGTCCTGGGATCGAGGTCCGCATCGGGCTCCCTGCTCAGCAGGAAGCCTGGTTCTCCCTCTCTCACTCCCCCTGCTTGTGTTCCTGCTCTCGCTATCTCTGTCTCTGTCAAATAAATAAATAAAATCTTTAAAAAAAAAACAACTTTGTTCATAGTTTTCACCCATGTTCTAATGAACATTATTCTCCATATGGCACTTTCCCTTTTCTTTCTCTATACCTGCTACATGCTGAAACCCTAAAAGTTAAAATTCAGGGTTGGACATTATAAACAAATTCATGGTCATTGAAACTATTTCCAAATAGATTTCCAGTGGAGTTGTACCAGTTTATGTTGGTGTTGGAGATGTACATGAATTGCTCTAGTAATTTCTCAGTGATGATGCATAGTGGTGGTGTTAACTAGGCATGAAGTAGCTTACTATTTTAGTTTATTTCTTTGATAATGGGCTGCATGGCAGTTTTCATGCATTTGTTTGACTAATTGTGTTTCTCTCCTTTGTGAATTGTTTGCATCTTTTCTCACTGAATTCTTTTGTTGTTGTTCATGTTTTCCTGATTATGAAACACAATACTTGTGTGTTCAGTTTGGAAAATATAAATGATTAAGTATAAACCTAGCCCATGTAGCTAAGAATACTGTAGAATATTCTGAAGAATATAGAATAGTGATTTGAATAGGAAATGCCAAATTTAAGTATTTTTTAATAATTTATGGTAAATATTAAAGTAACCCTTTAGAAATTTAGTATACTTTCCCTCTCATTCTACAAATGAATATATTATTTTTCAAGTATTTGCAAGATTAATTTCTGTGAAATACCAGTAAAATGGGATCAAATTGACAGATTCTGTGACAATTTGTTCTCTTACCTCCTGAGTCTCATACGTATCCTTTTTTCTAAGGACTTACTGATTCTGTGCTTTTCACATCACTCGTGCAAATATTCGTTCTTAAACATATAAAAATTCTTGTGAAATCCAAAAAAAGGGGACTGTGCAGTAATTGTATTAAATCTTTTCAAACCTATAGTCTTCTGAGTTTCCTAACATGACTTTTGTTCCTGGGCTCTTGGGACTAAGGTGTTAATTCCCACAACTAAGCTAAATATTGTTAATGTAGACCCAAAGGGAGACACAAAACAAAGTTGAGCAGGCTGGCATTGTGTGTGGCTGACTCTCGGTTACTTTATGTGCAATCTTTAAATCACCTTTAGACATAACCAGCTGGTCATTTTAGCAAGAGGGATTTATTCACCAGAGAACCTCCTGTGATGGTAATCTCTTTGAGCTGATTACTAAGACTTTTCACTCACATGTGATGAATCTTAAATTGGATCGAGGCAGCAACAACTATCTAAGGAATAAAAGCTTGGAATACTAGCTTGGCTCATTTAGGAGGAGTGCTTTCTTGAGACCCTTCAGCTTGTCAGGTCAGATCAGATGTGAAATAACATACATAGGTGGGCAGATTTGAGTTCTCACAAGCCTCCCACCCCAGGCTGTAAATATTGATGTCTTGGGTTATAGTTCATTTCCACAGAGAAACTTTGTATTTAATTATCTGTGCCACTGAATGTCATTTAACCTCCAGAAAAGTTCTGTTGGCAAGGGTGAAGATATTAAAATAGAAATGACTTTGACAGTTCAAAATGAGAGCCTTTGGGGGCGCCTGGGTGGCTCAGTTGGTTAAGCGACTGCCTTCGGCTCAGGTCATGATCCTGGAGTCCCGGGATCGAGTCCCGCATCGGGCTCCCTGCTCGGCGGGGAGTCTGCTTCTCCCTCTGACCCTCCTCCCTCTCATGCTCTCTGTCTCTCACTCTCTCTCTCTCAAATAAATAAATAAAATCTTTAAAAAATAATAATAATAAAATGAGAGCCTTTGGGCGGGGGGGCGGGACGGGATGCCTTTTGTTGTCAGTCAGTAGAGGGCTTCCGATTCTTGATACCAGGACTGGGACCGGGATCATGAGTTTGAGCCACGCGTCAGGTGTACAGATTACTTTAAAAAAAAAAAAAAAAGATTGCATCATAAACAGGTTTGACTTAAGATTGAAACATAAATAACAGAATGAGACCCTCTGATTTCTGCCATGTGGAATTCCTTCTCTTGCAGTGTTTCGGTATGTGATCTTCTTAATATTGGAAATATAAAATGAATTGGTCAGAGAAGAACCCCTAAAATATGGTTGGTCTTTTGTTTTCTAGAAATTACACCTACTATTCTACCTCTGTGTCATATACTGTAATTCTGTATAATGTACTTTAGAAAATATATAAAAGTAGAAAATTTTAAAGGATGAAATTTTTAAAAATAGGAGTTGTAATACTTCTTCCAGTACCGTAGCAGATCATCTTCCACGCACCCCACGTGGATACCACTGGCTTCGCTCATGGGTAGCCATTTTTGTCAAAGAAGATTCTTCACTGAGTGGCCTTTTTATCTTTCCCCAAGTTCCTGATACCTGGCTGTTTATTGGGTTGTGGTAGCCACACTTATCAGAACATTACAAACAGGCATATTTGAGATTGAGGAGCTTCTCCACATCTGGGTTGTAGTTTGTCTGGATGTGCATGTGAACAGAGTTGTTTAGACTTTGAGGCCTTTCCCCAATGATACTAGATTCTTGGTGGTGGCTAACTCTCAGGTCAGCCTACAAAGAGCTGTATAACCTGCAGAAGGGGTTGCAGATAAAGCATGCCCTCCCAGACTCTGTTCCCAGACACACTCCCCCGTGGGTGAGAAGAGGAGCTGGAGGGAAGTGCTTTTTCTCTCCTCTTCCTGCTGGACCTGTCCTACTATTAAAGGCTCCACTGTTGGCACTGGACAGGAGAGACCTGGGAAGAAGAGATTCAAGAATCATGGGGTAGAGTCATCTGAAGAACCTGCAGGAGCAAGGAAAGGGAGAAAGATGGAGAAGGGAATCCCCATGGCCCTGTGAGCCGAGAAGCTTTCCTGCTACTGAAGTGGCTAGTGCTACACACCCCCCAGGCTGTTCTTATCTGTGGAATCATCCCAAGAGCCCAGCATGTTGCTGTATTTGGTTGTTACAGGGTGAAGAACCTTGCTGGTTAACATTTGTTAAATCTGGACAGTGATACATCAGCATGTGTTATCTTACTCTATATCCTTACCTTTAAATGTATTTCATAATGGTGATAAAGAGACAAGGCTATAGGTTTGGCATGAAGAGAGTCCGTTCTTAGGCAGACATGGTCTGTTCCTTCAGCCTTGCAGCTGGGCAAGCTGAACGTCACTGAAATTCTTCATGGGGACTTGTATTACCAGAGGGTTACAAAAAGTATTAATGAACTAACAGAAGGTCTTTTAATTCCAACCATTTACTTTGGCAAACTGTTTTATGGCTTTTTATTTTTATTTAAATTCAATTAACATATAATGTATTACTGTTTTAGAGGTAGAGGTCAGTGATTCATCAGTCTTAATATAATACCCAGTGCTCATTATATCACGTGCCCTCCTTGATGTTATCACCCAGTTACCCCAACCCCCACCCCTTTCCGCTCCAGCAACCCTCAGTTTGTTTCCTGTGATCAAGAGTTGCTTATGGTTTGTCTCCCTCTCTTTTCGTCCTTTTTTCCCCTCTCTTCCCCTATGATCCTCTGTTTTGTTTCTTAAATTCTACATATCAGTGAGATTTTATAATTGTCTTTCTCTGATTGACTTACTTCACTGAGCATAAAACCCTCTAGTTCCATCCACATTGTTGCAAATGGCAAAATTTCTTTTTTTTTTTTTTTTTGATGGCTGAGTAGTGTTCCGTGTGTGTGTGTGTGTATCACATCTTCTTTATCCATTCATCTGTCGATGGACATCTGGGCTCTTTTCATAGTTTGGCTATTGTGGACATTGCTGCTACAAACATTGGGGTGTAGGTGCCCCTTCGGATCACTACATTTGTATCTTTGGAGTAAATACGCAGTAGTGCAATTGCTAGGTTGTAGGGTAGCTCTATTTTCAACTTTTTAAAGAACCTCCATACTGTTTTCCAGAGTGGAGCAAACTTCTTAATTGCGAATGTGAATACGTTTCCCCACCCCTCGTTTGTTACAGTTTTCTGACAAACTGTAGATACTCTTCATCTAAATTCTCCAGTTCCATACTGTTCAGCCAGTAAGAATTTGAGTGACTTCATGACATTGATACCTGACAGAAGTGTGCATTTATGAGTATGTTTATTGCTTTTTAAAACTAGAAGCAAAAATAGAAATTAAGTATATCTGTCTTTTATTTGTCTATTTCATTTTTCTGATCTGCAAACAATTTAATAGGCCAATCATAGTGTATGATGAGGCACATTATTTTTCAAACATTGTATTTAAAAAATGGCAGGTGTGGGATTTGGAAGCACTATGAAAATAACATCATTTACTTTTGCAGACTTTGTAATTTTCTTCTGGAAAATCCAGACTATCCAAAGAGAGAAGACAGAATTATTATCAACCCCAGTAGCAGCCTGCTTGCCAGCCAGGATGAGACAAAGGCAAGTGTTGTGCTCTTTGTTTTGCAGTCTACCTAGAAATGCTCTGCTTTTTTCATCTTTGTGGTAAGAAAGTGCTTTGTTGGGACACATTTTTTAAAGACTAGCCAGGAAAATAGGATTTCAGAATATACTTATCCCTTCAGTGGATTTTCCCAACCTGAGTCACTTTGGATTCTGTATTTAACTTTTGTTGTAACTCCATCATCCCTTTCCCACAAAAAGTTAAACCTTCCATATCTTTAGTCTTACAAAGCAAGTTTTTAAAATGAAACAAGAATTAGCCAGGATTCTTTGTATCATTTTGGTGGGTTTTTTTGTTTTTGTTTTGCAATATTTTATTATGATAATTTTCAAACATACAGTAAAGCCAAAAGAATTTTACACTGATCACCTATATATCTACCAGCAGTACTATTAAAAGTTAACATTTTATTATATCCACTTTGTCACATATCCATCCGTCTGTCCATCAGTGCATCTCTCTTATATTTCATTTCATTATGATGCATTTCAAAGTAAATCACAAAAACATCAGCACACTGCTCTATACATACATACATACTTTAGCGTGCATTTCGGCACCTAGAGTTCGATATCTGTTTATAGTTTTTCTTTTGATGTAAGATTTATATACAATGCATATACCTGTATAACCAAATCCTGTATTAAAATAAAAAGTTTGATTTCTTTTTTTTTAAGATTTTATTTATTTGAGGGAGGGAGAAAGAGAGCAAGCACAACTGGGTGGAGAGGCAAGAGGGAGAAGCAGACTCCCCACTGAGCAGTGGACCCCCCCCCCCCCAAACCCCTGCCGACGCGGGGCTCAATCTCAGAACTCCGGAACCATGACCTGAGCCAAAGGCAGATGCTTAACCAACTGAGCCACCCAAGTGCCCCTGATTTTTTTTAAATCTTAATCATCACTTTATTTGTAATCCTACCTAGCATTTAGTTTCTCAAGTGGTGAAGGAAAGTCTAGATCAGAACTACTTCATGGCTGCTCGATCCTTCTACTCCCCACACATTCTTTTGACTATCTCTCTTACGTATTCTGTAGCCAGAGAAATGCTGGTTTTTTCTAAACATTTTGTGGAGAGAAATTGGCTGAAAGATGGGTTTCAAATCCGTAGCTATACTTTTTACTAGTTCTGACTGGCACAACTAGTCTCCAGACTCCAGCTTATTTAACATTTCTGAACCACCAGTTTTTTCATCTCTGTACAGGACTGGTAACCTCTGTAATCATGTATACAAATGAGATGATTCTATTTTGTAATAAGCAGTCCTTGAAGTGATACCACTTCGTGGGAAATGCACTATCTGGCCTCCTAATGTGCCTCTCTCTCTCTCTCTCTCGTTTCAGTTGCCTAAAATAGACTTTTTTGACTACTCTAAATTGGTTCCTCTTGACCAGCGTTGTTTCATCCAAGCTGCTGACCTCCTGATGGCCGACTTCAAAATGCTCAGCAGTCAGGATATCAAGTGGGCCCTGCATGAACTCAAAGGACACTATGCAATCACCCGAAAGGTGCTCTACTTGGTCTTCCTGGTGGGGTCACACCTCTTGACTACTTCTTCCCATGATAACAGAATGAAGAGTTCAGCTTGCGGAAATTGGGATGGTTTATGATGGCAAAGAGCTAAGGAGTTTGTCAGGGTGAAGATAAATAGACAAACGTATTTGCTGATCAGGAGGAACTGAATGAAAAGAAATAATAGATTAGAAGCAGGGAAGTTCTGAGGGCGCCTGACTGGCTCAGTCAGTAGAGCATGTGACTCTTGAACTCAGAGTTGTGAGTTCAAGCTCCACCTTGGGCATGGAGCCTACTTAAAAAAAAAAAAAAAAAAGTTTCAAAACAGCAGGGAGGTTCTGGTTTGCCCATGGAGGGTAATGAATGTTATTGTAGAGGGCAAAATGACTGGGTGTGAAAGGTGTGTTCTAGCGCCCTTCCTTGCTTTCCTGTCCAGCTGGGGGCAGGTCTGCTGGTGAATGTAGCCTCACCCTGAGTCTAGGCCCCTTCCCCCTTATATGGCCAAGAAGATCGAGGCAGCTGTCAACAAACTCCTCTAATTGTAGGTTAATCTTAGGTAAAATTACTGAGGGGAACACAGAGTTACTGCTTTCTGTTTCTGAATCTCATTCTTCATGCCAAATAGGGAATGCTGTATTGTCATTGAAAAATGAGGAGCTTCCCCCTCCCCAAAAAACCAGGGACCGCAACTTAAGGCCCTTCTAGCATCGACGTTGCTCCAGGGGTTCCTGACACCTGAGCTCCCAGGGGGCCCAGATGTAAAGGGAAAGGGCAGTAGCACAAGGCAGCTCCTGTAGCCTGGGGGCGGGTTGGTCCTATTAGCAGTGTCCCTGCCACTGTCCTGGGACCAGTAAAAGGAATTGGCTAGCTGATGCTTCTCCCTGGTCATCCCACAGCCCACTCGTCATTTGGGTGAGAGATGGTAGGATTTTGTGGCTCACCTCTTACTTATATCTTCTTTACCCCTTCCCTTGTCTTTCTGGTCTGTCCTATTTTTTTATGGTGTTTGCTTGTTTTGGTGAGTAGTTGGAAAATTTACAGCGTTTTGAAAAGGGGTTGGGCTGGACTGTTTGAATGAAAGTGCGGTGTTTAAGGGGATGTACTATTTGGCAGAAGCTAAAACCTATTGCATTCAAGTTGGAACTTCTCCCTGCTATATGCAAATGGTGCCCAGGGGTTCTGCCCTCTGGACAGTGATGCTCTTGTGGACTGGGTGTAGGAAACACGCCTGGAGATGTGTTCTAATTATGGCCATAGCACATCTTCCCTGTGACACTCCCCAGACGTGATGATAGCTTAAGTCTCCTGCTATATATATGTGTGTGTTCACTGGAGACAGTCACATTTCCCTGGATTTTTCTCCCTTTGTATTATAAACATCAAACACACATAAAATTAGAGATTGTCCTGTAATGAGCCCCTGCTTACCCATCACTCAGCTTCAGTAACTGTCAGCTCCTTCCTAGTTGTGTTTCATCCCACGTGACCCACTTCCCCCCTCCCTGACTGTTTTGAAGCAAACTCCAAAAATTGTTTCATTTTCTTTAAATCCATGACTATTTCACTGTTTACCTTTAAAAGATAGATTCTTTTTTGAAAAACATAATCAAAATACCATTATCACACCTTAAAAAGTAACATTATTAGATATCCACTCATTTTGTTTAAATTTCTCTGGATATGTCAAAAACCTTTGGTCATATTGAGTTCCAAGTAAAATTCTTTCTTGCAGTTGGTTGATGGGTTACTTAAATCTCTTAATCTCTTAAGTTCTTTCTCCTCCTTCCCACTTTACTTTTTCTTGCTGCTCATTTGTTGAAAAAAATTGGTTGTTTATCTTACAGGTTTTGACAGTCTAGATTTTGCTGATTGTACCCTGCGGCATCATTAACCAGTTCTTTGGTACGCTGTATTTCCTATAAATTCATAGTTAGATCTAGAATCTTGATCAAACTCAGGTTTAATTTCTGTCCCCCCTTGAATTTTGATTCCATTTCTGCCAAATGGGTCTCTGACTTTGAGCCGTGTCTTAAACATGGAGAGCTTCAGTTCTCTCGGTGAATAGCGGATGTTTTATGTGGCTAATAGGAGAATTAAGTGGGATACGGTGTAGAGTGAGCCCGTCACAGTGCTTCGTGTGTATCAGGTTTCAGTAATAAGTTCCCTCCCTCTGCACTTCCTTCTCTGTGCGAAGGAACAGTTGCCAAGCCTCTGTATGTAGGAATTTCCCAGTGGCCCTCCTTACAGTGTGATCTTAAGAGTCAGTCCTTAGAGTAACGTTACAAGAGCCTTCTCTGATGCAGCCTCCTTAGGTTCACAGTGCTGAATTCACACGGGAGGGGCCTGTGACTCCAGGGCCTGCTCTGGTTTGTTCCCAGCCTGTGGTATGGAGGCCCAGGGTGCAGGAAGACTCTGTCCCCAGTGTGTGTGTGGTTGAAGATATTTTAGCTCAACTCTTTATGGACATATCCTGTGGGTAGGTTTCTTGGAGACCACAGTGCAGCTGCAGTAATGTTTCTTCTGGTTGTTAGCTCTGTAGGGACAAAAGTGCTCTCAAAACTGGATTAACTTCTAAACTGGAGGGAACAGATCATCCTTAAAACTCATGGCAGGAGTTACTTGTTAAAATGAATGTTGATTTTTTTTTTTTTTTAAGATTTTATTTATTTATTTGACAGAGACACAGCAAGAGAGGGAACACACGGGGGAGGGGGTCGGAGAGGGAGAAGCAGGCCCCCAGCAGAGCGAGGAGCCCGATGTGGGGCCCGATCCCAGGACCCTGGGATCATGACCTGAGCCGAAGGCAGAGGCCCAACGACTGATTTTTATCAAAGTAATTTATGACCATAGCTTTAAAAATCAATTAGTGCTAGAATGCTTATTTGTAATTTTTTAAACCACAGGCTGAAGCCCCCTTCTTCACCCTCTTCCTCTGTTTTCCAGACACAACTCGATTCTTATTTATTCTTTTTCTTTTCCTAGTACTTACGTCCACATTTATGAACACGTTTATGCTTGATTAGTTTTAGAAATCATCCATACACACTCACCTTTTCGATATACAGTTTTTGTTAAATCTGTTTTTAAAGTTTTTATTATTATGACTGTGGAAAAATGTTCAATGCTGGGGTAAATAAGGTACTATGATAATGTCTCCTTTCTTGAATTTTCTATTTTTCTTGGAGTTAAAATTGGTTGCCTCTGTCTTTTCATTTGCTTTTTTGTTTTTGTTGCTTTGTTTTTTGATGCTGTGGCTGTCTTTTCATGGCTGACAACTCTAAAACGCTGTTTTAATCACAGTTTGCCTGTTGTCAAACCTGACCCATCAATCCTCAGTTCATTTTTTTCCCTTCCTCCTCCATGCCTGTGTATAACTGTCCTCTTGGGAGTTCCCTTTGCCTTTGGACAAAGCTTGATCCTCTGTGTTCTAGATCCTGACAACTTTCTCTGTCTTGGTTTACACACTCACACTTGGCTCATAGTTCCCCTGGGTTGAAAATTATTGCTCCGCCAAGTTTTTCCTCAATAATGCTGCCACAGATAAAACCGTCTCTTTCATTCAGACAGCGTGTTGAGTGCCTGCTACGGGCCATGCACAGAGAGAGTCACAGTAAACAGTGGAAGGCTCCTTCCCTTGTGGAGCTTAATACTAGTGGACAGTGTCCTCTATTTTAATCACCCCTTAACTTCTGTTCTCTGACATGTGCTCATTTTGAGGGTCTCCTTACAGGTGACAAGGTCTGCATTTTTGGACCTGACCTCCACCAGCGTCCACAGAGGAGTCTGTGGCCATTCCTCAGCTTTTATTTCATCAGATACCCATTGTAGTATTTCTAGGTCATCCCTTAAAAGTTAAGATATCCTAAGAATCTTAGCAGACTGTATCCTTGGTTCTCAGAACCAGTACCTTGAGTGGGGATTTGATTTGTGAATGTGAGCAAGCTGGAGGGAGAAATGCCAGGTAAGTGTAAAAGGAGAAATTGTTTACAATATCTGTTGTTCCTGTGTTCCTCCTGGTAGGTTTTTTTGAGTACTTTGTGATAATTATCGGCTAGACCCTGAAGACAGTGGCATCTGTAGAACACAAATTAGCTTCCTTCCAAAGAGCTTTCAGTCTATCTGAGAAGATTAAAGGGAAAAAAAAGATTAAAACGATGTGATGAGGGCGCCTGGGTGGCTCAGTTGGTTAAGCGACTGCCTTCGGCTCAGGTCATGATCCTGGAGTCCCTGGATCGAGTCCCGCATCGGGCTCCCTGCTCGGCAGGGAGCCTGCTTCTGCCTCTGACCCTCCCCCCTCTCATGTGCTCTCTCTCTCTCATTCTCTCTGTCTCAAATAAATAAATAAAATCTTTAAAAAAAA
>NC_138373.1:3865416-3889113 GCF_054177405.1 Leptonychotes weddellii | reverse complement strand
TTTTTAAGATTTTATTTATTTATTTGACAGAGAGAGAGAGAGAGACAGCACGAGAGGGAACACAAGCAGGGGGAGTGGGAGAGAGAGAAGCAGGCTTCCCGCGGAGCAGGGAGCCCGATGCGGGGCTCGATCCCAGGACCCTGGGATCATGACCTGAGCCGAAGGCAGACACTTAATGACTGAGCCACCCAGGTGCCCCTGCCCCAGAGTATCTTAAGAATACATTCCTCGATGTGCTTTGGATGAATCAAAGTACCTAATACTTAGGTACCGTGTTATATAATGCCAAGTTTCTTCCATAGTGGTTGTGTTGGTTTGCATTCTCACCAACAAAAGATGTTGTCAAACTTGGTTTTTACCCATTTGGTTTATTGTTTGCTTATGCTATTCTTTGCTATTCAAAAGTGTTGTTATGTACTCGTCTTTCCCCTTATTCCTTCTACATTTTGAGTCAGATTCAAGAAAGCGTCCCTCATATTTTCTAGTATTTGTTTGGTTTCCTTTTTTTATATTTAGCTTTCTTGTGCATTTTAAATTTACTCTGAGGTACCTTTTTAAGCTACTAAACTGTGTAACTGAAGAGATGATTATTCGTAATAGAGTTCTTTTATGTTTATGGAAATAAATGCTAAATGTTTGTGGCATCTTTACTAAATTTGTATCTGCATGTATTGGTTTTGTTCTTCAGCATGAAGACTTTTTGCTTGCCCTGCAGATGAATGAAGAACAGTATCAAAAGGTAGTTTGAAATCTCACTAATTCATTTATTCTGGGTATTTATGTGACCTGTTTTTCTTTATCAATTCCTGGTGGCAAATTGCTTCCTCTATAACTTCTGTTGATCTGCTGGGTTTATGGTTCAACCAAGTTACAGTTAGGTGCTTGAACCATGATGGGTACTCCTAATGCCAGACTGGATCAGAACTGAAGCACAGATAATGACAGAGTTGTTTCTCTTAAAAAAAAAAAAAAAATTTCCTGGAATCCATTGAATAGACTTTTAAAGGAAAATTTAGAATTCTGGTGTCAAAAAGTTGGAAGAGATATGTCTGACCACAGGACCAGGTCACTTTTGTCCACTATCTGCTGTCCTCACCTCGTGGCCTTTTCTAGCATAGTGGGAATGGATTGGGGTCTGGGTCTGTCTCTGCCAATGAGAAGAGCAGGTTTTATGGTGTTCAAGTACTGGAGTAGGTTATGCTCTAGCTAGCTTCATGGTCCCGTAAGATACAGTGTGGGCTGAGACACAACCCCCTCACACTCCTGCCCTCTAATAAGAGCAAAATCCAACTTTGGAAGCTTTTTGGAATAACATCTCTCATGCCACTTGTCCCTGACTCTCATAGTCATATTAGTATCTGAGTATAGATGTTATGGTTCTGTTGACACCATGGAACTCATGATATGATCACTTTGTACAAAGGATGACTCTGAAGAATAAAAACCCATGAAAATTCTCGCTATCTTTAGTTATATATTAATATCTGTACTAGCACCTCAAGCTAGATGTACAGAGCAGAAAATAGCTCATCGATATCTTATGGCTTCTAGAGGTGGCTTTTGACCTCAGCGTGTGTTTGGGAATGGGGGAATATGAAACCTAGCTGCCCCTCTGCTTCAGTGTACAGCATCTCATGTGTCTCTCACGGCCCGCAGGACGGCCAGCTGATTGAGTGCCGCTGCTGCTATGGGGAGTTTCCATTCGAGGAGCTTACTCAGTGTGCGGATGCTCACTTGTTCTGCAAAGAATGTCTCATCAGATATGCCCAAGAGGCGGTCTTTGGATCTGGAAAGGTGAGAATCATGTAATATTCCCACACAGGAAATGTTCACAGAGTATGAGACCCCATTCATAGGCAAGTGGAAATGCCTCGTCGAATTGCTCTTTCTGGGGTGAGCTGGAGCTTTTAAGACATGCTGGTATGTGTGTGATTCCTAGACAGCCCCTGGCTGGTGTGATTGTGTTGGTTGTAAGCAGAGTAGATTCCTTCTTGGGGAATGGCGCTGTTCCTCTGTGCCCCCATGCCTATGCCAGGAGCACCGACTTCTTCACTCATCAGTCCTTTTTGTAATAAAAAATGAAGAGATCCTTGCAGCTGGACAGAGACTGAATGAGAGTGCATTGTTGGGGTTTTTTTAAACAAGATTTTTAAAGGATTTTATAGTTGTATTAAAATGAATAACTATTGGGACACCTGGCTGGTTCAGTCAGAAGAGCATGTGACTCTTGATTTGGAGGTCATGAGTTTGAGCCCCATGTTGGGTGTAGAAGTTACTTAAAAATAAATAAGTAAACTTTAAAAAAAGATGAAAAGAACTACAAGCCTTTAAAAAAAAAAATGAATAACTTTCCACGATCATATTTCTCTGTGCAAAGTTAGTGTCTGTTGATACCAGCATAACATAATATGAAAAGGAGTTTTGTCTTAAGGAACGATTAAAAACCAGAATTACTTTTCTTTTTCCTTTTTTTTTTTTTTAAATTTATTTGACAGAGAGAGACACAGCCAGAGAGGGAACACAAGCAGAGGGAGTGGGAGAGGGAGAAGCCGACTCCGGCCGAGTAGGGAGCCCAATGCGGGGCTCAATCCCAGGACCCTGGGATCATGACCTGAGCCGAAGGCAGAGGCTTAACGACTTGAGTCACCCAGGCGCCCCCCAGAATTACTTTTCATAAATGCCTGACCAATAATCAAATCATTCAACATCAGTTAGTCTAAAGTCAGTTGCAGTTTAGTCAAGAATGGAGTAACCGTTACAAGCAGAATGGTGTGGCAGGCAGAATAATGGTCCCCCAGAGATATCCCCGTCCTCATCCCAGAACCTGTGGATACGTTACCTTACATGACAGGGGAATTAAGGTTGCTAGTTGGGTGGCCTTGAAATGGGAAGAGTAGCCTGGATTATCCAGATGGGCCCAGTGTAATCACAGGGGTCCTTAAAAATGGATGAGAGAGGCAGAAGAGGAAGTTGGACTGATGTGGCATGAGAAGGACTCAGTGTGCTGCTGATGCCTTTGAAGATGATGGCCAGGGCCCCCTGGAGCAGCTGTCCCGGAGGCTGTCTTCCTTTCTCTTGGAAGAGTGTTAGTCCCTTGACTCCATCTGAAAGGAGTAAGATCCAGACAGAGGCTTTCCAAACAACCCCCTTGGTTTTAGTCTGTATTCCTGTCAGTCTCCTCTTCTATGACTCACCTCCGCCTTCCCCAAGGTCTAGACCTCCAACCTTTTCAGGGTCCCTGGAGGAAATCAACTCACTTCTCACAAATATCTCCTTTTCAGACACTGCGCCATGACCTTCCTTGTTGCTCTCCACCTTACTTCGGTTTGGACTGATAGAGGCCCTCTGGTGCTATATCAGAGATGGACTTTGTGGGGTTTTATCACGCTTTCCTTGTTTTGAGTGTCGTCACTTTCTTAACCACTGTTTATCCACTTCCCATTGAGGGAGGCTTTGAACCACTGAGGCTTTTGTTTTTCTAAAAATTTGGTTGAAATTTATTTCTTTCTTTCTTTCTTTTATTTAATTTATTTTATTTTTTTTTTTTTTTTGCTTCCTGACCTTATAATTCTAGTCAGAACTCAGCTGCATGGAAGGCAGTTGCACATGTTCATTCCCAACTAGTGAGCTGGAGAAGGTGCTTCCCCAGACCATCCTGTATAAATACTACGAGCGGAAAGCTGAAGAGGAAGTTGCTGCAGCTTACGCCGATGAGCTTGTCAGGTGAGTTCTCAGAGTTGGAGAGTGTCATCGGTCACCTCATTCCCCATTATGAAGATTGCCTGAACACTTTCATCAGATGATGAAAATCTATAACAAAGCTGGATCTTCCAGGGGCGCCTAGGTGGCTCAGTTGGTTAAGCGACTGCCTTCGGCTCAGGTCATGATCCTGGAGTCCTCGGATTGAGTCCCGCATCGGGCTCTCTGCTCAGCAGGGAGTCTGCTTCTTCTGACCCTCCCCACTCTCATGCTCTCTCTCTCTATCTCACTCTCTCTGTCAAATAAATAAATAAAATCTTTAAAAAAAAAAAAAAAAAAAACTGGATCTTCCAGATCTTCTGGCATTTTCTTCTGAGCAGTAGGGAATAATTTTATTAATGGGAAAATCCACATTTCACATTTTTACTCACATTCCTTGGTACCTCTTAATCACTTGGCTTATAGGTACAATCGTTACGCACTGAGTTGGAGGATGGAGGAAAGGTGATACGTGCAAGGAGTTCTCACAAAGGTAGGGGTGTATATTTATTGAGTGGTTTGCACTGAGGCAGGACCCAAAATGGCATCTGCATTTCCTGGTAAGAGCCAGCACAAAGGAGAGCCTCAGTCTTGTTTTAATTAAAAAGGAGATATGGCTGTCCAGCTTAAAATTCCATTATTAGTGTGAACATGGAACCAATTTAATATTCTGAGTAATATTCCTTCTGCTGTTTTGATTGTAGGTGCCCCTCCTGCAGCTTTCCTGCTCTGTTGGACAGTGATGTGAAGAGGTTCAGTTGTCCTAATCCTCGCTGCCGAAAGGTAGGGAAGCAAATTTTTTTCTAGATTCATTTGAATTTTGGTGTTATAGACTACACTGATGCCGTGTATCTGCCGGTTATCTGTGTGCTGACCTGTGAGAAGGGTTTGTGTGCTCTCCTTTTAATGAAAGCAAATGAAGATCAGTACTTGGTGAATCGTGGTTGACATGGTTGCAAAGATGGGGGTCACCTGTGGAATTCCAGTCATAAAGCTCTAGATTCCTGTTGTAGGCCTTCTTCCTATGAGGGCAGATGTCATAATGTAAAATATGAAGGGTTAAAGGCCTGGGTATCATGGTGGCATCTCTGTCGCATCTGGTAGAATATTCACTAACTGTTCTTATAAGAACTGATTGTGTTGGGTGCCAAAGCCATCAAGTCACCTCGCTGCTGAAAATCTTTTTTTAACTAGACTCCCCTGTGAGCTAAGAATGTCTTAAAAT
The DNA here is from genome assembly GCF_054177405.1 of Leptonychotes weddellii. Taxonomy (NCBI): domain Eukaryota; kingdom Metazoa; phylum Chordata; class Mammalia; order Carnivora; family Phocidae; genus Leptonychotes; species Leptonychotes weddellii. The sequence goes on along the minus strand of NC_138373.1, from coordinate 3,884,150 downwards.
GTGTCAGCTATTTACAAGCCACTTAGAGTTTTTAAGCGTCTAGCATCAACCTAGACAAGTATGTTTTAAGCCATTTTTCTAAAATAGCATGACCAGGGCGCCTGGGTGGCTCAGTTGGTTAAACGTCTGCCTTCAGCTCAGGTCATGATCTCAGGGTCCTGGGATTGAGCCCTGCGTCGGGCTCCCTGCTGAGCAGGGAGCCTGCTTCTCCCTCTCCCTCTCCCCCCACCTGCCTATGCTCCCTCCCTCCCTCTCTCAAATAAGTAAAGTCTTTAAAAAGAAATTAAAAATTAAAAAAAATAGCATGACCAGAGTTGAACATTATAATACCTCTGCCTTACTGCAGGAGTGGAGAAACGAAAGTAGTCATTGGGAAAGGAGGAAGAAACTAAACTAATGGACTAAATTTTATTCCTTTTGTTTTCAGCATTAACATTTCTTTGTAAAATCTGGGTGTATTCTTAGAATTTATGTGTCCATTTAATAATTTGTCCCCACCCTCAGGCTGTTGCTATAACAATTTTCCCAACAGTCTCTGGCTTTTGGAACTAAGTGGAGCACGTGACTGCCCTGTGTGCTCCCCATGCACCCAGCACTGGAATGCCTGGGGAGGCAGTAGCCAAGGGAAGGAAAGGTTAGGTGGAGGAAAAGTGAAGATGTTGGAGTGTTTTTAGGTCTGAAGATGAGTAGCATCCTGAAGGCTCACCAGCTGGGTGGGGCCAGGCTATGCAGATCTTGAGCACCAGTTTAAGGTGGCAGAGGGGGAACAGCAAGGGGACTGAGATAACAGGGAGATCTCTTCAGCTGTTATAGTCCAGGTCAGAGATGCACATCACTGCCACCTCCTGTGGAATCTCCGTGAATTGCTAAGATGGAGCTAGGAACTACATTTCCTCCAAGAATTCCAAATTAGACTCTACCGATAAGTGTTCATAGACAATTTGGAAGGCAAAAGAGAAGGTGAGGCCATTATTCTCCCAAGACAGTTACAGGCAGTCCTAAGGACACGCATGAGTCTGAAACAGTGTCCTGTGAGTGTCTTCAGAACATCAACCTGGGATGTCAGTGAAAGGGTCCCAGTGGCTTTTAAGATCTGAAGGAGAAACATCAAATATTCGGCTTCCTCTCTGTGGAAGGGATATACATGCCTTGTTGAACTTGGAGGTGGCCGTGTAGCTTCTTTTGGTCAATGAAATGTCAGTGTGGATGAGATCAGTCACTTGCAGAAAAAATGGTAAAAACATGATTTGGGGTGATGTCAACAAGCAGACAGCCCCAGACCCTCCTTCCCCAGCCCCCTATGGAGACACTGATCAACATTACACAGACCAGTTCCCTTTGTGAGAAATTTAGAAACCAGGTAGGAGGCCCCTGCATTCCAGACAGTGCAAAGCCGGCTGCATTGAAGCCTGTAGGAAAATTCACGGAACTCACTTGCCAGAGACCCTCCCATCTGCACATGCAGGAAACATCTAAATCCTCGCTTCCCCACCCCCACCCCCATCCCCCGGGGGGAGGGAAAGGGAAGACTTGAACATAATCCAGCATTCAGTCTTCTTGGGCAGCTGCCCAAGGGGCTGGCTTTTGTCTTTCCTGACTCTAAGCAGCACCAGGTTGGAGATTGCTGAGAACAAAGGCAACGTTTTATATATTTACTTATTTTTATTTATTTTAAGGAAGCTCTATGCCCAACATGGGGCTTGAATTCATGACCCAGAGATCCAAGAGTCACATGTTCTACCAACTGAGCTGCCAGGTGCCCCCAAAGGCAACATTTTAAGCTAACATACACTACCATTGCCGTTCCCCTCAGTTTAGTGTGCAAAGAACTGGAGGAAACCCCCAACTCCCAGCTTCTCCCTGGGGAGGGAAAGAGTTGGAACATGTGTCCAGGGTTCTGGCCTTTGGGAGTACTGCCTAAAGGAGTTGGACTGCTCCAGAGAACCTGCAGTACTATAGACAGACACCAGAGGGAGAAAGAGATTATAAGCTCCTAAAAAAAGAAACTTAGCGAAACCTCTGTAATTGAGAATTTACACATGTTAAGTCCAGAGAAGACGCCTCCTAAGTAAAGGCTCCCAGAATCTATAGCTAGGCTGGCTGGTGAAGGTCTTTCCCTGTACAAAGCTATTGTGTAAAAACTGGGAGAGGTGACTGTTTCTTCAAATATGTGGATCCTGCCACAAAGCAACAAGGTATAGGAAGGAATACAGTCCAACCAAAGGAACAAAGTAGATCTCCAGAAAGGACACTAAAGAAAAGGAGATATGTATGTGAATTACCTGAAAATTCAAAATAATCATCATAAAGATGTTCAACAAGCTCGGGAAAATGATATGTGAACAAAATGAGAATATCAACAGAGAAAATATTGAGAAGAGTCAAACAAAATTGGAGCTGAAGAATACAATAACTGATGGAAAATTTCACTAGAGGGATTCATCATCAGGTTTGACCAATCAGAAGAAAGAACCAGTGAACTCAAAGACAGGTCATTTGAAATTATCTAGTCAGAAGAACAGAAAGGAAAAAAAAGAATGAAGAATAAGGAAAGCTTGAGGCACCAATGGGAGGGACACCATCAAGTGAACCAGTGTATGTGCTGTAAGAGTTTCAGGAGGAGAAGAGAGAAAGAGACAGAAAGCTTATTTGCAAAAATAATGGCCAAAAACATCTAAAATCTGGGAAAGGAGAATGGGTATCCAGATTCAAGAAGCCAAATAGGCCCCAATTAAAACGAACCAACAGAGTATAGGGGAGAGTTAATATTGTCAAAATGTCATACCTATACAATGCCATCTGTAGATTTAGTCACAATTCCTATGAAAATACCAACTGTTTTTTTGAAGAAACAGAAAAAAACAGTCCTAAAATTCATAGAGAACTGTGAAGAATCCCAAATAGCCAAAACAATCTTGAGAAAGAAGAACAGAGCTGGAGGCCTTATACTTCCTGGCTTCAAAGCATATTACAGAGTTATAGTAATCAAAACAGTATGGTACTGGCATAAAGACAGACCTACAGACCAGTGGAACCAAACAGAGAGCCCAGAAGGAAGCCCACACATCTGCAGTCAGGGGCACCAAGATTACACCTTGGGGAAAGGTCGTTCTGCTTGACAAATGGTGCCAGACAAACATGACTGCCTGCAGAAGAATGAAATTGGATGTTATCATACACCACAAAGATCAACTCAGAATGGATTAAAAACTGAAACATAATAGGGCGCCTGGGTGGCTCAGTCATTGGGCGTCTGCCTTCGGCTTAGGTCATGATCCCAGGGTCCTCGGATCGAGCCCCGCATCGGGCTCCCTGCTCGGCGGGAAGCCTGCTTCTCCCTCTCCCACTCCCCCTGCTTGTGTTCCTGCTCTCGCTATCTCTCTCTGTCAAATAAATAAATAAAATCTTTAAAAAAAAAAATTAAAAAAAAAAACTGAAACATAACAATCTAAAATTCCTAGAAGAAAACATAGGAAGCTTCCTAACATTGGTCTTTGTAGTGATTTCATGATTGTAACACTAATAGCACGGACAACAAAAACAAAAATAGACAAATGGGACTGCATCAGACTGAAAATCCTTTGCACAGAAAAGGAAACCATCAACAGTGAAAAAGTAGCCTATGGCATGGGAGAAAGTGTTTGTAAATTATTTCTCTGGTAAAGTGTTAATATCAGTAATAAACAGGAAGTCCTATAAGTCAGTAACAGCCAATCAGAAATAAGCCAATTAAAAAATGGGCAAAGGACCCGAATAGACATTTCTTCAAAGAAACCTACAGTTGGCCAACAGATGCATGAAAAGGTGCTCAGCATCACTTGTCATCAGGGAAATGCAAATCAAAGCCACGGTGAGGTCATTTCACATCTAGGATGCTCACCAACACAAAAAAGGAAAAAAGAAAATAAGTGTTGATAAGGATGTGAAGAAATTGAAACCAGTGTTCATTGTTGATGGGAATGTAAAACAGTACATCCCCTATGGAAACTAGTATGGGGAATGTCCTCAAAAAATTGGGACGCCTGGGTGGCTCAGTTGGTTAAGTGTCTGCCTTCGGCTCAGGTCATGATCCCAGGGTCCTGGGATCGAGCCCCGTTATCAGGCTCCGTGCTCAGCGGGAAGCCTGCTTCTCCCTCTCCCTCTGCCAGCTGCTCCCCCTGCTTTCTCTTTCTGTCAAATAAAATCTTTAAAAAAAAATTTTTTTTTAAATAGGGGCACTTGGCTGGCTCAGTTGGTGGAGCGTGTGACTCTTGATCTCAGGGTTGTAAGTCCCAGCCCCACATTAGGTGTGGAGATCACTTAAAAATGAAATCTGGGGGCGCCTGGCTGGCTTAGTTGGTTAAGCATCTGATTCTTGATCTCAACTCAGGTCTTGATCTCAGGGTTGTGAGTTCAAGCCCCACATTGGGCTCCACACTGGGTGTGGAGGCGGTGGTGTGGGGGTAAATAAATAAAATCTTTTTTAAAAATTAAAAAAACTACCATACAATCTAGTAATCCTACTTCTGAATATATGTCAATTGAAAACAGGATCTTGGGGCGCCTGGGTGGCTCAGTCGTTAAGCATCTGCCTTCGGCTCAGGTCGTGATCCCAGGGTCCTGGGATCAAGCCCCGCATCGGGCTCCCTGCTCGGCGGGAAGCCTGCTTCTCCCTCTCCCACTCCCCCCACTTGTGTTCCCTCTCTCGCTGTCAAATAAATAAATAAAATCTTTAAAAAAGAAAAAGGAAACAGGATTTTGAAGAGCTATTTGTACTCTTGTTCGTTACATTATTGTTCACAATAGCCAAGATATAAAAGCAACCTAAATGTCTAACCATGGATGAATGGCTAAAGGAAGTGTCTTTCTATACAACGGAACATTAGTCAGGATTTGAAAAGAAAGAAATCTTGTCATGCTACAACATGGGTGAACCTTGAGAAGTTATGCTAGTGAGATAAGCCTATCACAAAAAGACAAATTCTGTGTGATTCCACTTACTGCAGGTATGTAGTCACTTACAGAAACAGAAAATAGAATGGTGGTTGCCAGGGGTTAGGGGAGGCGGAAACAGGGAGCTGTTCCACATGCAATGGGTGTGAAATTTCAGGCACCCAAGATGCAGAAGTTCTCGAGACCTGCTGTACAACAGTGCATATATAGTTAGCAATATTGTACTGTACACTTTAAGATTTGTTCATGGGGTAGATTTTATATAATGTATTTTTTTTTAACACAAAAAGAGAGCTAATGGTTCATTATCTCTTTTCCTTCTGCCAAGATGGACATGTAGAAATAAGTCTCTGTTTTGAGCTACTGAAGTTTGAGTTTGTTCCAACAGCATAACCTAGCATGTCCTGACTGATATCATGAGAACCAAAATGGATGATGGTGGTGGAAAAAAGGAACAAATTTGAAAGATAATGGGGAGATAGGATTAGGGAGATACTCTGACTGTAGGGGTGGGGAAAAGTCCAGATGACTCACTTCTCTGGTTTGGGCCACTAAGTGGGTGATGATACTATTCACATAAAATTGCAAGTAGAATAGAAAAGCTGGATGGCTCAGTTAGTTAAGCGTCCAACACTTGATTTTGGCTCAGGTCGTGATCTTGAGGTCATGAGATTCTGTGCCCTATTGGGCCCCATACTGGGCCTGGAGCCTGCTTAGGATTCTCTCCCTCTCCCCTCCCCCTCTTAAAAAAAAGAAAAGAAAAGATTCCAGGAGAGAAGGTCAATCGATTCTGTTTTAAATAGGTAGAGCTTTGAGGATGGAGGTGTTCAGTATGTGTATGTTTTGCTAATGCCTGGCACATAGTAGGTCTCAGTAATTACTTAGAAAGTGACTAGGGTCAGGAACATGAGGGGAGATCTAGGCTAGAGGAAAATTTTGTAGTCAGAAGTAAGAAGCATTGAAAGGAGGGAGCCCTGGGGACAGGGAACACAGATGGGAGCACAGAAAGCCTGCGGCAGGGCATCTAGGAAGTAGGTCACAGGAGTTAGAGAATGCTGATAGCATTTTGATTTAGAATCTCATCAAATTCATAGATGAGTTTGGGAGATTAGTATCAATAAAGTGAGTCCTGATAAGTTCAAAGTATATATTTCCATTTATTTCAGATCTTTTTGTGTCCCTTAGTAACGTTTTCCAGTAAAGAGAATGCATCATAAGGCATTCTCAATGATCGTATGCTTCAGAACTTGACCCTCCCTGCAGATGAGAGCATCCACATTCTGGACGCTTTCCACCATTAGGGTAAGGTCTTCAGAGTTTGGCCCACCATGGAAAATAAAGTGAAAACTGTCTCTTGGGAACCTGAGGCAGGGACAGCAGGTTCAGAAGTTCCCGCCCTGTTCTTCACAGGGAAGGGAGAGCTAACTTGGATTTAGGTCTAAGCTGGTCCCTCCTTATTAGGCACTATGGTGAGTCACCACTAGGTGGCACTGATACTCCATGAGGAACGGTTTTCTCTTGAGAGCATTTCAGAAGTATGTCAGTCAGCAAGACAGTGTCTCCTAAACAGAATTCTTTTAGGCTTAGTACCAAAGCAAACCACTATGTGCATTCAGAATTTAGTATCCGAGATGTCAGTGTTTTTAGAACCTATGCTTTTACCTTTTCCACTTAAACAAATTTTCCTTATGACATCGTTTCTTTTCAGCTAGATGGCTAAACCCAACCGTTAATCCTTGAGGATTACTAATGTTTAAGAAATGAGCCACAAACTAATTTTTGGCCCGTGTGAGACTAAAGGCATCTGCTTCCTCATTGCAATGTCTTTGCCAGGAACCTAAACTCCAGTTAGATTTCCAGGAACTTGTCACTCTGAGATGAGGCATTTATATTAATATATTATCTAGAGGCGGGCTTGAATGCCTGGAATCATTCCTCTAAAATCCCTGAAGAGAATAAGATACTGTATCTTTGATGAAATGGGGAGAGAGTCTTTGTTTCATTGATATGACGGAATGCTTTTGTCAAGGCCCTCAGCGCCCTGTGTGTTTGCAGATAAAGGATTCATCAGTTTGTTTTCAGCATGGTGCTTTTAGGAATGAATTGGATGTGTTTGGTGTGGGACTGCAGTGTGTTAGATAAAAGGAGATTTGTAAGTGATGCTTCTGGAATATTTATTCTGAGGGTCAGAATTTCCCTGTTGAGCCTTTCTCTACTTTTCTAGGATCATAGCTTTGCTCCATAAATTCAGAGGTTTTTACGTAGAGCTTTCCAGAAAGGCAGCCAGAGCTACAAGGTGGAGGTTTAAGACTATTCATGAAGTAAGCGCTAACGGAGGGAGACCCATCAGGTGGTGAGACTTTAGTCCGAAGAACTGTGAAGGACACCTGGCTTGGTGTTCCTTAGTGAAACCAAGGGGGTGAGTGTGGCTGGACGTCTTTTCCCGGTGTCACTTGTGCTTGTTTTCCTGTGTCTTTCTCACCTTTCTTTCCTGTGTTTCTCATTTCTTTTCCCTACTCCTCTTTTTCTACCATTTCCAGGCCCCATCCTATCCTTTGTAGCATTCAGTGTTACTGACTCCACAGCAGTGAAATATAACCAGAATTCACATCTGCAGTGAACCAGTTAGTTGCTAAAAAACAGGCATCTGCAGCCGCCTGCCGTAGCTGGACGGCCGCGTGAAGAGAATGTAAATGAGCCTGGACCAGCTGTCAGTGCCAGGGCGGCTCCAGCTGTGACAGTGGACGCTTGGCACTTACTAGCAGCACTATCATTTGAGGCCCAGCCCGTCAGCTGACTCCTGTGCTGAGCACAGGCGTTTACATTTATCTAGATCTGAATGAAGCTTGATCCTCTTGTTCCCACTATCAGGGAGGATCTTTATTCAGGAAGTTATGTTGACAAGAACTGAATGTTTGGGTAACAAAAGGATTTTTTTAAGTCCCAGAAGGAGCACTCATTCTCTGGCGTGGAAGTCCGTGCTTCATAATGCAAGTCCACAAAAGAGGTGGGGTGGGGTGGGAATTCCCTCCCGGGGATTTGGCCTGCCCCTGCTCACAAGGTGAGTCACTTCCTTCAGAGCCGGAGGGTTCTGGAGGGTTCTGGCGGAATAGCTTAAGACCTCAGGCTGTGTGGTATGCAGGCATGTTGGGTAGGTGCCATTCAGGGCTCTCAGCTCCTGGCATTCCCCCCAACCACCCTAAAAAGTGGCCTCTGAGGTGTGGAGTGGAGTGACAGTATTTACCCAATGGTGAGAACCCAGAGGGAGGCCTCCCCGCCACAGACACAGTCCCAGAGGAGATCCCAAGCAGCACCGCTGTGAGCCGCCCTCCCGTCAGTCTCGGGGTAGAGCTGGCATTGTGGCAATGAGGTTTCAGGATCTAACTCTGTTTTTAACTTAATAGTCATTTTCCAGTTTTTAAAATTCCTCATAGCAAACAGCATAGTGAATGTGTTCATCATAGGCTTCTGATCCTTGAAAGATTTTGGTTGATAATTACACTTCATTACTTATCATCTTCACACACTAATAATATATGATTAGAGAACCTGGAGGGGGGGGAGAAGGGTGGGGGGTATGTTCCCAAGAAGAATAAAAACAACAAAAGGCAAATATTGCTTACCTCTTTTCCTATCCTGCCTTCCTAGTAAAAGTCCTATAAATACCGTATCTGCTGTTGTTTGCAGCACTTAATTTGAAAGGGAGCTAGATATCTACCCAAGGGGAAGAAAGGTAAAATATATACATGGGGGGCCGCCTGGCAGGCTCAGTCAGTAGAACTTGCAACTCTTGATCTTGGGGTCTTAAGTTAAAGCCCCACGTTGGATGTGGAAGTTGCTCGAAAATAAAAAATCTTTAAAAGTACATACGTACACGGTTCCTGGGTGGCTCACTTGGTTAAGCGTCTGCCTTGGGCTCAGATCATGATCCCTGGGATTATGTCCTGCGTCAGGCTCCCTGCTCTGCTTCTCCCTCTGCACCTCCTCCCACTCGTTCTCTCAATCCCTCTCTCTCTCAAATAAAAAAAAATCTTTATATATACACACACGTATACATACGTATACAGGCACAGGTTAAACGACAAAGCGAATATCAATAAAACAGTTATTTTTGTTTCCCCATAGTCCTACAGGAGTAGTTTCTATTCCTATATTGCACCTTTTCTGTCCCTTGATCCTGGGCACTGAGTAGTGAAAACGGCTGCAGGCCTGGCAGTGCTGCGGGGCGGCCCCCCCACCGGACAGGGGAGTGCACCTCAGAGCCCAGGCGGGCCAGACAGGCTGAGCTGTCGGCTGGACTTGGGTATTCGCCTGTCCTTGACACCCCGCCCCCCGCCAAGGTGGGTGTTACTCTGCCTTGCCCCCAGAGAACATTCCGGTGCTTCCTTTCTCACCCAGGGAAGCTGCTCTAGAAGGTTAAAATGTTGCTTTGTGTTCCACTTGTGCTGGGCTTCGTTAGTAGGTTCTGAGTTTGGGGGGTTCCCTTGAAGACCGCTGCGTGAGAAGCCCTTGCCGACCTGCCGCCCCGGAGCCAGCCCTGGAGCCAGCCCTGGGCTGGGCGCCGCCGGGCGACAGGGAGCGAGGTGCCTGTGGCCGCGCTTGTGCTGCAGCTCGGAACACAGTCTGGCGGCGTGGGGAAGACAAGGGATTTCGATGTTCAGCCGGCTCAGGCTTCCGTTCCAGCTCTGCCCCTTCTTACCTTTGTGACTGAGGGTAAATACATCCCCTCCCTGAGCCACAGTTTTTAAATCTGTAAAATGAGAGCAGTGGCACCTACCTCGCAGACCTCTGGTGAAACGTCAGTGACGTGTGGGTCGTGTCTCATAAAGCGGGGGCGGAGGCGCAAACAGCCTGATGTAGGGAAGCGTCGGTGCCTGGCACGTCTCAGGTCAGGAAACAGTAGCTGCCGCACAGGGAAGGCGCAGACTGATGCCAACGGTGGCTGCAGGTGGGGAGTTCCTAGAAAGGAGGAACTTCTCCCAGATGTCTAAAGTCTCCCACAGGAGTGTGGAATTCCCCTAAGGTGGGCAGATGTAAAGTCCCATCAGGGACCTAAAGATGACTCTCCCAGACCTTAGCTTTTCAAATCGTGGACTCAGAAAACTCTTCTTACTAGCATGCCACAGTGGAAAGGGGATGGATTTTTTTAAGCTAAATTGTGTGCTGATATATTCTGTAAGAAATGACTGCTGTCACTTTAGCCCACATTGTTCAAGTTCAGAGAAGGACCCGGGCTACCCTGGGGAGAGCTGTGTCCTAATGAAGGCTACCTGTGCCCTGCGAGTCTCAGTTGCTTGGTCCACAGCACTGCTGTGTCCCTCCTTTTGGATGTCTCATTGGTTTTTTTTTTTTTTATCCCTTTCTGAAAGGTTTGGCATCTCAGGGAGTATTTCAAGAGATGAGTGTAGGAAGGACCTAGAAAAATGATTGATTGTTTTACTAGAGGACTTAGAATTAGGGACAAAGTGAAAATGGCCGTGCTTTGTCTCCATGACTCATGGGTTATGTTTTTTGTCTTCTTAGGAAGGTGCCGATCTTTGAGTCTTGACCACAGCACCCACCCCCAGTGCAGCAGGGCAGGCCTGGAGGCCGGGACTGCTCACCTTTCACTGTCCTTGTACCAAGGACATACCTCCTTGTCTCTCTTTTGTTTGGGTCTCTACTAAGATACGTTGTCTACAGTATGTATAGAGACTGTGAATTTTTAACAGACTTGGATGGGCACATTATTAAAATTGAAACTGACCCTTTCTCATGGTTTTTGTGGCCACCCTGAGCCATTGCTTATCAGACTCACCACAGCCTAGCCCTGTTCACAAACCATACGAGGATCATAAGCTTTGAGTGCCTATCTTTCTGGAAACCACATATTACTTGTTTAGTGCCTTCATATGTTTTGTTAAAATAACTTAATTTTTGTGTGTGTGCCTGTGGCCTCATCAAAGGAGAGATGCATTTTGATTCAAAGTCTTTAGAAATCTCACGTTAAAAATCCCTCAAGAATTGATGTCTACAAAATACCTTTGTAGTCATTTGCCGCCTTCTTGTCTATTCACTAATTAATTGTGTGACCAGGTGTCAGCATTTTAATTTAATTCGTTTTACTGGTTCTCATTGTAGTGTCCTTGGAGGAGTGTGTGCATGCATCACACGGGCATGTGTGTGCATCGTGTGTGTGTGTGTGGTATACATGTGTGTGTTGGAGCGCAGAACCTTCGTGTCCCCTCTTTGCGTTCTCAGCACAGAGCACTGCAGGGCTTCCACCCTTGCAGGTAGAAGAGAAATTGTTGCTATGGTAATAACACAGGCATGAAAACACCCCATCTCCCTGTGGGTGTCTGTGTCAGGGAGGAGGAATGTGGGCAAGGGAAACAGGAGCAAAAAGGAATGCTTCAAGCACAGAGTGGAGCCATCGCAGGGTGGAATTTCTCATTTGTACTGTTGGATTCAAGGTCATTTTCCCATTGCTGTGTAGTGCCTGAGCAATGTAAATGCCGTTTTACCGCTCAGTGTCCTCCCTGACTTTGAGACAAACATACAGAGAATGAGGACTTCTCTAGTCCCCAGAGGCTGCATGGCCCTCTCCCAGACCACGATTAGAAATGCATGTCTGTATCTGTGGGCCAGTTTACAGTCCTAAGTGGGATTAACTGCCCAGACCCAGAAGCCATTGCCCTTTGTCTCCATGGTAACAGGCTCAGTAGCCAGCCCTGCCATCTCTTGAAACCTAATGGCATCTGTGTGCTCTGTATCTGCACCACATACCAGTGCTCCTTGAGAAAACGGGCTCAGAATGACCTTGGTGACTAGGATCAGCACTGACAAAGTCCAGTCTGCCGAGGTCAGGGTAAGAAGCACAGCCACAGTTCTTGTGCTGTTCTATCAGAAAGAGCAGAGGCAGTTAGGGTCCTGTGAGGTGGGGGTTTGGCACCTTAAACAGGCAGATGTTGAGGGGCCTGCCAGTGGACCTCTTACCAGTAGCCTCTTTAGGGACTTTCTGCTCCTTGTCTGCTCAGTCACAGCTAACAGGGGACATCAGGAGTCAAATCCAGGGCTGCCTTGCTTGGTATTATGTGGTTTTAGGTGTGATTTGGGTATGGTTGGCTGGTTTTAAGAGTCCTTATCTTTTAGAGATACAAACTGAAATGCTTAAAAATGAAATGATACATCATCTGGGATTTGCTTTAAAAATACACTGGGCAAGAGAGGATGGGAGAGTAGATGGGGTACAAAAAGGTAATTAGCCCTGAGTTGATAATTATTAAACCTGAGGGATGGGTAGGTGGGGACCCATCACTCATGTTTATTGCCTACTTTTTTGTATATTTAAAAAGTTAATTTTTAAAACACCATATTGAAAAAACATAGTTTCACTTGAGTTTTCTATTATCTGTGTTCTTTCCTACTTTGTTGCTTTGAGGGCATCTCACTTTTGGGACCTGCAGTGACCCATACTCAGATGTCCAATTCTGTGGCATGGTCACTTTTTTAAGAGATGAGGGAAATTTGTTACATAATAGGAAAATGTCAGCAGCTCTTCGTGGGAGGATACAAGGGCTGGTCATCTTGGAGGAGGGAAGGTTTTGTGGGTGGGGGGCGGTTCTCGACTTGTACAAGATTCTTCTGTAGGAGTGGTTTTGACTTGGTGTTTCCAGCTTCCCTGAGTAAAAAGACTTCAGCTACCCAGAAGGAATCCAAGATGGATCCCTAGACCGTAATGTAACCAGTGAAACAGGTTCTGGGAACCTGGGGCCCTGTGATGAGGGCCTACACCGAAGCCCTGCTGGAGGCTTTTGGACAGCTCTGGATAGGCTCCTTTTCTCTGGAGTGACTTCCAGCATATGGTGCAGCTTCAAGGCCAGAGAAGAGACCAGATGGCCTTTCAAGTGTCCTTCCAGTCCAAAGTCCCTGGTTTCCAATACTGAAGGTTTTCAAAATGGTGTTGGTATTTGCTTTCCAAAAAGAAATAGGCTAAGAGTTTCTCAGATCAAATCCCTGTGGCCTCATAAAAGCACTTCAGTTTTATTTTCCATCAGAAATTTGTATGAGAAAGGGTTTTAAGTTTCAAAAGTTCCCTATACCTGAGAAGCTGATTGAGATTCTAGCCCAAAGAGAGTGATGTAGACCACAGTTTTTTCTTCTCTTGTTTTGACTGTAGTTTGTCCTTTCCCCATCCTGACCATCTTCAGTGAGATTTTGCTACTCCAAATATCTCCAGTTGCCACATTCCTCTTAGCGCCCAGGCCCTCTCACCTCCCATAAAAGCCACCTCCTCTTCTCTCCCAAGGCCCGCGCCCGCTCTAACCTCCCCTTAGCTCGCCCAGCATGGGTCTTCTCTCCAGGTAGACCCTGTGCCCCTGAGCCCTGTCACCAAGGCCCTGTCTGCTGTGCAGTGCTTCCTTCTCCCCTGCCTTCTTCCTCTAGACTCACTCCTTCCTAAAACTTTTGCCTTGCTGTCTTAGCTGCTCCCTCAGCATAGGCTTGTGCCAACACAGGCTGGTTGGCCTTGATTGGAACTTGGTCATTCGTTCAGCAGATTTTTATTGAGTATTGCTATGCCTGAAGATACAAAATAGGCAGCGACAGCCCTACTCAGATCTGGATCAAGGGAGGCCAACTCCTTGTGCAAACAGCTAAATGGATGGTGATGGGAACTGCTGGAGGGAGCCAGAGGGAGGGGACAGTCCCTTCAATTGGGCGCAGTCCGGAAACACTTCATGAAAGAGCTGGATCTTGACCTGACAGAGTCCTAACGGCACCTGATGGGTGCAGGTAGACCGCTATTCCTGGCCAGGAAGTGACGCAGAGAGAGCTGTTCAGGGGTCAGCGGTAGACCTGTGTGACGGAACAGGAGGAAAGTGGACTAGGAGGATGGATGGACTTCGGTTCGAAAAGGACACCCCAGGGAGCTGTTGCAAGCCCGATGTAGGGATGGTGTGATCAAAGTGCTGGTGGGAGGGTGGATCTTGTAGAGCCACAAAAGAGGGCATGGGGGTGGGGAGAGATTAAATGGGGGGGGGGGTGGCAGCTGGAACATCTGGTTGTTTCTGGTGACCTAGTGACCCAAGACCTGGGGATGCACAGTGCTCTTGTGGTCCTTGGTTAACAAAACCTCCAGTCCCAAAACCCATTTGTGCAGTGCTGTGGACCTTTGCTAGCATTCTTTTAGCCTTCTCCAGAAGGCCTCGGTGGGAGTGAATTGGCCTGGAGAAACACCAGTCTTCTGAGGGCTGACTGGGGGGCCGGAGGGGAGTGGTGGCAACAGTTGAGAGCAACGGTAGAGGCAGCCAGTTCAAGGTTGGCAATGGATCCTGGGAATATGTGTACAGGCCGCCGGCTGTCCCTGGAGCACACCCCCCTGCTGGTAGAGAGGGGTGGTCGAGGGGATGCTGTGGTAGGGGGTTCTGCAGTGCTGGCTGCAGGAAAACTGGACATTTGGCCCCTCATTTAGTGGCTGCTACTTTGCTCCAGTTCCATGGCCAGCGTGTTTTTTTAGTCCTTGGATGCTTTAAATACGGAAAAAACCATGTAAGCATCACAAGTTTTCCCCCACCCATTTAAAAAAGGCTTGTTTTCCAGCTGAAAGCATGTTGGATAAGCTTAATTTCTCTCACTCAGATAAGCTTAATTTCCCTAACTCCGATGTGCATACAGAGAATTGCCTAATTTTCCTTTTGCAACATGTTTTCCCAGCTGCTGGGAGGCCTGTTTTTGTTTTTTTTTCTCTGAGCCTCCTGACAGAAATGCAAACAATTTAAGGCCCTCTGGTACCAACTGCTGTTTATTACCCCAGGGACTTGGATATTGGTATGTTTTCCCAGGAATGTATTTATCTGGAGTCAGTGGCTACTCCCCCATCCCTCTGAGCCATTCGGGAGACAGGGATCAGGCTGGGCTGGGCTGGGCTTCAGCAACAGCTGCAGCCCCTCCTTTGAGCAAAGTCACCTCCCTGCCCAGCTCCAGTCCCACAGCCTCGTTGTGCTAGGAAATGAAGCCGTTCCTTGCATGTGATCTGATTGGAATCGTGTTTTCTGGAGCACCTCTCTTAGATCTTTCAGCAGAACACAGACAGCCTTTTTATACCTTGTTTTGTCAAAAGTGCATTTCCACCAGAATAAGGCTTGACACTGTTCATAAGTAAACACATCCCTTTGCAGGCGAGGCAAGGAAGGAATGCATCTGGGAGCAGTTGGGCTGGGTCTGCTTTTCCCCTGCTGAATGCCTGGCGAGCACTGTCCATCCAAGGGTGGCTGAGAGGAGAACGCTTTATTCTGTTGCTGCCAAAACCACAACAAATGACAACTTTCCGTTCTGTCATCTCTCTCAGCTTCACTGCTGGGCAGGCAATTCATTTTTCTACCATAAAAGGGCAACGAAGCCTGTGTAGAGCCGGGGTGCCTTCTGCACTGCAGTGAGAAAGTAGAAGACAGCCGGGGAGAGAGCGCGGCGGGGCTTCTGCCAAGCACACCTCCTGCTTAGGCCAGGCTGCAGGGTGGTGGCAGCAGTCGAGAGCAGGGAGTTGGAGGCGTGCCATCTGATTGGGCACGGTGAGGTCAGATCAGGCATGGGTATCCTTGGCATCTCATGCTCATCTAGGGGGACACATGAATGTGTGGTTCAAACCCTGTTCAGAGGAACTGCACCAAGCCTGCCCGGGTGGCTCTATAATACTGGCATCGGGTTTTCTTGATTTGTAATTGCAGGTACTGGGTTTGTAAGGGGTACCTGGGAGATCGTATAGCCCTGACACCCTCATTGTACAGTTAAGGGGAAGAGGTTAAATGCAAGGTTTACGTAGCTTGAGGAATCCTCCAACTTCTGTCTTCCAGTTATACGTGGACTCTGGATTGTGGGATAGTTCTCTAATCTGTATATGTCCTCAGTTGTCCAGTAGTATACAGTTTGCCTCCGTTAATGGTGGGCCATAGAGACCCGGACTAATAGAAATACAGTTCTTAACTGGTGGGTTCGTGTGTCAGCCAGGGCCTTCCAGAAAGTGTCTATTCTTTGTAATGTTGTTAGCTGTAAAATTCATGGACCCTTTAGGTGATTGTAAATAAATGTCATTCAAAATCAGTACAGGGGTAGGTAGAAAGCAAACATTTAGCTATTTTGACAACATCAGAGTGGCTGCAGAACTCCCCCCCCAACCCACCCATACAGCCTGGTGAAGAAACCAGAATACCAGGTCAGCATCCATTGAGCAGGAGCCCCACACCACAACATGGCCACCGGCGCAGAACTCTGCCCTGGGCCTCCGCCTTCTCTTGGAGCGCCACTGCCCTGGAGAGAGCAGGTTCTCAGATTGAGCTGAGAACTGTGCTTTTTGCCTGACTCCCTTATAGGTTTTCCTGTAAAGAACTAAGATTTGTCATTTACACTTACCTTAACTCTTTTGTTTTTAAGATTTTATTTATTCCTTTGAGAGAGCACACGCAGGAGCGGCAGAGGGAGAGGGACAAGCAGACTCCCCACTGAGTGTGGAGCCCTACGCAGGGCTCTTTCCCAGGACCCTGAGATCATAACCTTTGCCCAAGTCAGACACTTAACTGACTGAGCCACCCAGGCGCCCCTACACTTACCTTAACTCTTAACTGCACATCTGACTTCATAGCAGATGCTGGAAATGAACCAAGCACATTCTTCAGGGAATAAAAACCATGTCCAAGAATCTTGCTGATCTGGAAATTTGGGAGGAAAGCAAGGATTTTCAAGTTTAAACTTTATTACCCCAATAGTACTGGTGGTCAGAATGGATTCTCAGCTCATTGGCTCAGAATCAAAAGTTAACTCAGAAGTCATTCCTGGAAGAGAATATCACTGAGTAGAGATGGCAGAAACAAGCTCAGTATGAATGATTCAGTATCACATTCCTAGACCTTGTTGGAAACTGTAAGATGAGCTTAAATCTTACCATTCCAGCCAATAAAAGCAATTGGGTAGGCCGTGGTAAAATGGAGCATTTACACAATTCTTTTTTAGCATGACCTGTCTAAATTCTTTTTTTCTCAATAGCATAAAACTGAGTATCTTAATCTGTTAGAGAGCTAATTGGTATATTTTTCCCTGGTACTTCTCAAGATTTTCACTACCCTTGGAATAAACAGAATAACACCCAAAAGAATTTGTCTCCACTGCCTGTTTCACAGTCTTTCCTTGTAGAAACCTTTGAAGCCTTTGTTTTGTTGTCAGTAGCAGCAAGAGAATTCCGTCTTACAGAACAATTACTCTTATTAAGTGTAATTTTTATAAGGCTAATTTCTCAAGCAAATAGCATTTCCTTCTTGGATAGAGCCTCTCCCTCCCATCCATCACTGTCTACACATGCTTGGGCGTCTTGGCCATGTGGTGACCAGCTCAGAGACATCAGCCTGCTCACTTCCTAATTTGGTCACAGTATGCTTCAGGCAGCCTTGCCAAACTTAGAAAAACACAAACACAGGGAGTAGCTTTGATATAGCAAAGGGGGATTTCCTCTTATCAAAAGACCTACAGTTCGCCTCTTGCTTCCTCTAAAAAGAGGAAGTGACACTTTGGGAGGTTATAGCTCACCCTGAAGTTCCCTCTTTAAGCCTCCTCCTCCATGCTGGCCTCTTCCCAGCCAGTTCCTGCTCTTCCTTTCCTCAGCCTTCTTAATGCCTCTCAGAATTTTCAGTTTAATTTTATTCTTAGGGAATTTTAAGGAGTAAGAAATTTTCTTCTTTTTTTTTAAGATTTTATTTATTTGAGAGAGAGAGAATGAGAGACAGCATGAGAGGGAGGAGGGTCAAAGGGAGAAGCAGACCCCCTGCTGAGCAGGGAGCCCGATGCGGGACTCGATCCCGGGACTCCAGGATCATGACCTGAGCCGAAGGCAGTCGCTTAACCAACTGAGCCACCCAGGCGCCCCAGGAGTAAGGAATTTTCCACTTGAATGTCCAATGGGAAACGGGTTAAATACGTTTTGGTGCAGCCATACAGTGGCATACACCAGAGGATGGCAGGCTTTTTCTAGAAAGGGCAAGATAACAGACAGTTTAGGCTTTTCCAACTACATAGCCTGTGTCGCAGCTACTCCGTCTTGCCTTCGTACTGCACAAGGAACCCTAGACGGTGCGCGAACGAGTGAATGTGGCTGTGATCCAGTAAGATTATGTTTATAAAAAGAGGCAGCAGGCCAGATTAGGACCATGAGCTCCAGTCAGTCAACCTCTGGCATATACAGTAAGATTTAAAAGGATGACATGGGTCCAGTAGTGTCAACACGGAGCTGCCCCCAAGATGTTAAGTGAAAAAAGCCAGGTGTGGAGCAGGGTGGTGGGTATGGTGTGTTTATATTTGGGTCTCAGACGAGTGGAGGGGAGGTGTGCTGACGTGTACGGAAAATCCGTGTGGAAGGGCAGTTTCTTGCACTGGTACCCAGGAGTTGCTTCAGGGGTTCATCAACCCAGTCAACTCCGAAATTTTAAAGCAAAAAGATTTTGTTGTGTTGGTGTTAAGGGAACTTGAAAAGAAAGGTAGAAATGTGATTTTTAAACTGTGCTTATGTATTTTCAAGCCCATAGCCATTTCTCCTGAATCGTTGTGGGGGCTGACTTCACCTCCCTCAAAAAGAGTGCGTGGCCTCAGATTATAGGTGAGGGGCTGGGGTTTCAGGGCAAGCGGAAAGAGCTGGAACTCGGCAGGTCTGCCTTTCTTCTCACTGGGCTTCTGCAGAAGCCCCGTCGACAGCACGTGCCCAGGAGCTGGCGGAGAGAACGCAGCCAGTGGGAAAACCATGGCCCCAAGGTCAGCCCCGGCGGGGGGGGGGGGGGGGGGGGGGG
>NC_138373.1:3848435-3865316 GCF_054177405.1 Leptonychotes weddellii | reverse complement strand
AGGGAGAAATAAAAGGTTTAGTAGCGAATGCTTCTCTGTTTAAAAACAAAGACAGTAAAGATAGGAGCAGCTCAGGAGTCAAGGATGGCGGTCAGCCTTGTTATGTGGCCCTTCCCCCACCTACCAGGCAAATATTTCTCAAATAGCTGTTTTAATCCTTTTCCATGCATAATTTGCAGGCTTGTGTGTGGTCATTCCGTTCTTCTACGAAGCTCTTTGCAGGCATGTCGGATATTGTACCTTTTGAAATCCCCCTTGGAGCCATGGTGTTGTGGGGGCTTTGCAGAGATGAGGAAGCAGTTGTAACAACAGTCTTGTCTTCCACGAGGGAGGGCCTGGCTGCCAAACCCAGGGCCTGTTCTGCATCACTTGTCTTGACTTTCCTTTAAAAGCATTAAGTGGGAAGGTACCAGTTCTGCTGAACAAGCAGGCATTGCCTTTTACGAGAGAAGTCATTTAAAACATCGAAAATATGTTTGAAAGATACTGGTGTACTTTTCTCTGACCTCAATTTCATACACTAGTAACTCTCCTGTGCCAGAGACTTAGCACGACACACTCCCTGCCAGGTGGCCAGAGACGTGTGTCCACTCCAGAAGAGAGAGCGAGCTTGATCGAGGACACTAGGAATTTGTGCTTTGCCGTACGTGTTGCCCTAAAGGGAAGCTGCGCGTTTCAAAAAATAGATTTAAATCTCTCTCTTTCTCTCCATCTCTCCCTCCCTCCTCCTTCCCTCTCTCTCTCTCTCTCTCTCTCACATACACGCATCCTCTCCTCTTCCCCTACCACCACACCTCCACCCGCCGCCATAGCTATCCCCATTACTGCTTTTAACCTTGAAACCTCTGTTGTACACTTACGCATCCATCCTGTTCCTGCTCTTGCATTATTAATGGGCCTGGAGCAATCCGGCCAGAACGCTGACATTACTAATTACTGCTTATAACCGAGAAGTAAGGAGCAGGGAGTAAAGTGGGTCACAAGACAGTGTCATAACAATAAAATACTGCTGTCGGGCAAAATTGCTTGGTGTCTGTGCTCTGTTGTTCGGGGTGGAGGTGGGCTTTCACCACAGGCTGACCCAGTAGAGACCCTGCTGCCGGGAGGGGAAGTAAATGCTCTTCACTTCGGTCACCCCGGGCTCTTGCTTTCTGTGCACAGGGTTAGAGAAGGGGATTTGTTTGCTTTCTATCAGTATTTTAGGTAAAAACATCCAGAATTCTTATTCTAGCCAAACAGCCTTTTGAAAGCAGGCTCTTTGCCCTGGTGGTGCGAGCCAGAAGGAAATGCAGCAGAGCTGCGGGGAGAGTGCAGAGGGCTGGCTTCGTCCTCTCAGGGCCACGTGCTGTGTGCCCTGTGCTTGCGTCAGCCCTTCACTTCCAGGTCTGAGTCTGTTCGTCTGTTAAGTTCCCTCCAGCCCGACTCCTTGGTGAGTTGGTACACTTCCGTGCGTTCTTTTGTGCTGTTAGAAGATGTGAGCTTGGTGGACCAAACACATGCACTTACCTGACTCTCAAAATACTGGGCAGCGGAGCATCATCATCAGAGAAGGGTCCTGAATTTAACTCTGCCCTCAGCTAGCCAAGGCCCTTCCCACCACCTTTCCTCTGTGGAATGAGGATAGCACCAGCCCCGCTTACTTGGAGGGGTTGTTTGTTGCTGGCAGATGTCTGTGGAAGACATGGGTTGACATGCCCGATGGGAGCTGCGGTGGCAGTTTCCTCCTCCCGTGGCCTGAGCGGTGTGTTTCAGGGAGAGGAGCATTTCACTGCGCCACAGCCACTGATAAATCTTAGGCCTTTAATGTCACCTGGGAACCTTAGCCAAAACCCGCCTGGCTTCTGAGGAACAGTGACTGTGTCTTCTAGAGGAACAGGAAGTACAAAGGGACTTTAAAGATGTGAGTAAAATAAAGTACAAACTTACCTGGCCCTTCGCATACCACTTTACTGAACTCTGCATATGTAGATTATTTTACTCGTGTACTATCATGGAATTACAGTCCTGAAACTAGATTTCTTATACTGTGGAAATGTTGCTTGTAGAAAGTCCAGGAGGAAAGGAAAAGTACTTTGAAATAATATTTTCTATTTGTTTAAAAGCACAAAAAGTCATTTTGAGAGACCACAGAGCTTAGATTTTTTCTTGAAAACGGTTTCATGAAAGAGGAATTATTGATCACTTGACAGTAGAACTGAGAGGAGGCAGGTTTCTCAGTGCCCTGCCTCCCGGTCTTGAGATGTTTTGCCTTTCTCTTTTCTTTTCCTTCCTTTTTTTTTTTTTTTAATACTACAAATGCACCATAGTTGACAGAGCATTGGGGTGAGTCACAGTTCTCAAAACTGAAAGTAAATCCTGTTGCTTTTCCCCATGTGTCACACACCAACCAGGTGCTTAAAGCGGGTTGTGTGAGAGGGCGGGCATCCCGAGGCTCACTGGTGGCCGAGCCCTGCACTGGGAACTTCTTGTCTCCTCGCCTTGCCCTCCTGTTCTTCCACAAAGGATGGAGCCACAACAGAATCCTACATACCCTGAGCTTTTCAGATCCACTTGATGAAAAAGGGCTATTTCCTTTATTCGGTTCTTTGAACTCTTTTTCTCTGTTTCCTCATTTAATCAACGTTCGAGTTCAGAGTCTGTTAAATTTTACTTTAAAAAGCACAGTGATTTGTATGGTAATGTTAGCCATGGTCATTTTGGGGCCTGTGTCATACTTTAACAAAAGCAACCCTTTTTAATAAGAATGTGAAATAGGGGCTCCTGGGTGGCTCAGTCAGTTAAGTGTCTGCCTTCGGCTCAGGTCACGATCTTAGGATCCTGGGATCGAGCCCCATGTTGGGCTCCCTGCTCAGCAGGGAATCTGCTTCTCCCTCTCCCTCTGCCTACCGCTCCCCCTGCTAGTTCTCTCTCTCTCAAATAAATAAAATATTTTTGAAAGGAATGTGAAATAGATAAACTGAGAATTACCCAGTGCTAGAGTCACCAACAAAATTTTACATAACCCATCCCCAAGAAATAAGATTGATCTGTAGGTACTGATCAGGAAACCTCTCCAAGAAATGCACTATCAAGTGAAAACAGCAAGGTAAAGTGTGTGCAGTCTGAGTGTTTGGCTCCTTTTGTATAAATGTAAAGAGTTTATCTGTTAAGTATGTGTATTATTTTTTTCTGGAATGAAACACAAACTGCTAAAGGAAGGCTTAAAACAAGAGGAGTGCACTTTGTCTTCATCTGTGCCCTTTGTGTTTCTTAGTAGCTTGTACATGGGTGTCCTTGCTCTCACCAGTAATCTCTGTATCAACAGAGATTAAAACAAAACACCCAACAACTCCAGGACAGAAAACGGGTTTTAGCCAAACCCTTTCTCCCCCTGACATTCAGTCTGTCTGGAAAGAACCAGTCAGTAGCTCCTGCTTCCATTTCTTTATAGCTTTTGGATATGTGAGTGTCTGGTATTATATACAGTTCTCACCCTACTTCATTTACCGTCTTTTTATAGCTTTTTACGCTCTTCTCTCAATGTAAAATAATTGAAAGAAGACGAATCATTGCTAGAAATGCTTTTCAGTTTTTCAGAGTTCTGTGCTTTTAACAGCAGAATGAGAGCCTGGTGTCCTCGCTGCCCAGTGGTGGGAATCCAGGACTTGAAGCAGGAGTGTCTTCTGTTAAGAATACTCTCGTGACTGTTCCAGGAAAGCTTGGCAGAGCTTCATGCAGTTTCAGTGGTAAAGTTCCATCTTACTCATTTGAACTGCATGGCTCCCTCCGTCTGTTAGACCTAGATTTGTGTCAGGGTCTGTATTTGTAATCATGCAGAAGTGAGATTCACGTAGCAGAAACTTTTGATGCTAAAATCTGTGTTGTAAGTTTTCTCAATTAGGGAACAAAATCAATAAACAGAAAACAGAGACTTTGCTGATTGGATGTACCCATTCCTCTGATAATTATTTACTGCTCGAATCACCTCTCTAGTTTCATTTCTAAAAGCTAGTACCTTCTATCAAGCATAAGTAAACTTGTCAGAACAGCTGCTTTTTCCTGCTAGAAAACAGGAAACAACAGGATGATAGGATGCTAATTATGGAATGACAGTAAGAATTCTGGGCATAACCTATGTAATCTAGGCAAGTTCTTCATTCTCTTAGTAACTTGGTTTCCTCATCTGTAGAATGGGAATGATGACACCTGCCTGTCTCTCACTGGGTTGTCTGAGGATTGAAGAAAGGGATGTTTGTAAGGTTCTTAGGTGGCACCTTTCATCTTCAGAAATTGGATATCTTCCTTCCAAGACACACAGTAGGTTGGGGTGACCACAGTCTCTTCAGTGGTTGATTATCAAAGAGAAGGTTATCCCTGGAAGATGACAGAAATCGATGTGTTTTAACAAGAAAATAAAATAGGATCCCAGGACAACAGAAGCAAAGAACTTTTCCAAGACCTGGGGGGCGGGGGGGGGGGGTAGCTGCCCTGTCAAGACCCAAAGTGAGGACCAGGGAGAGTTAAAAAACTAAGTGGGGATTATCAATGGGCAAATGATGTGGAGCCTGAAAACAGTGAAGATGTTTATCAAGGCTCATTTTTCTAAAGCTCAGGATGACCAGAGATTCTAGCTACGTTCTTCCTGCCATGTTTTTACGTGTACTTCACTGAATTTTTTACATAGTTTTCTACAAGATCAGTACTTAGAACGCATTATAATGCTATGAATGTAAAGAATTCACATTTTGAAAATGTTTTGCCTTTGTCCAAGCCTTCTTAACATACATATTTAATTACAAGGCATAAGGATTAATGGGGCTTTGAATATTTAAAGCTCTTTTCCCAAGATTAATTTGATTTAATTACCCCTGAGCTCAGCATTTGCAGCCTTGGTGACTTGCTGTTGGGATGTGTCTATGAGAGGAGAGGGGCTCAGGCAGGCTTCCCTACCCACCAAGCCCCTTTCTGTTCATTTTCAGCTCATCACTTTGTCCTTTCAGTGGGGGGAAGAAAGGGAAAGGTAGTAGAAGTTGCCTCAACGGAGTTCATCTTATAGCTTGCTGTATTTTCAAAGTAGCAATGTTTAGTGTGCATCCCTTGGCATCCAGGACAATAAAATAACAACAATTTCTACAGCCCTGCTCTTCCAGAGACTTAAAAATCCTCTCTTGAGCCCTGGGTCCTTCAACCCTGCTGGCCGGTGTGAAGAGGAGGAACAGGCACAGGCCCCAGAAGAACTTGGACCCCAGACAGGGGCCAGTGGACATCTCCTCTCCTAACATGGATCACAGTTACCTGTCTAGTTGTGAAGGCAGAGGAGGTCCAAGGGCCTGTGGAGCAAAGAGAAGGAGGCATCTTTGTTCAGAGTGACTGTGTTCTTTCTGTCTCAGGCTGCCACCACCAGCAGAGCCACCCTTGTGTCCACCTCTTGGTAGATGACAGTTGTGGGGAGCTTCCCTGGTTCCTGCAGCCCAAGACCAGTGACTGAAGGCTCACCCTCTTTCTGCTGTGGTCTGGCTCCCTATAAGAGGCAGAGTGTGGAATGAGCAGCCAGTAACAAAGGTGGCAGGGTTGAGGGGATGCACAGGTGTAGCCTAGCGGAAGCTGGCTTCCTCCAGTGTGCCGCTCACTGGTAGCGGGGCCGGGCACTTGTGCTCAGCCTGGGCAGGTGGACAGGGTATTGAATGATGGCCCTTCCCTGCACAGCCTGAGCCTGGGGTTAGGGAGCATCAGTAGACTGCCCCAGCAGGAATTCACATTTCCTTCCTGTTGCAGGACAGGACCCTACAAAAGCTGCAGTTTTGTGCCTTGAGCAGATGCTGTTCGGGAGCCCATTGGAATAGCTGTTAAGGTACCAGTAGAGGCTGCCCTGTTCTCCTCTGCTCAGCAGCCAGGGCACAGGCACCCAGGCCTTGAGCAGACCTGAGAACATGACACAACTCCTTCAGGTGATCTTCACTGCCACTGACACAAGCCGGGCTTGCTTTCCAGAAGCCCCAGGGGCATCACACTCCAAGAGTGGTGGCTGGTGCTTCCTGCAGCAGGTCAGGAATAATAAAGACTGGCAATAGTTTGGACATCAGGATGGTTTTATTTGTTTTTGTTTTTGCTTTTTTTTTTTTTTTTTTTTTAATGAGAGACAGAGAGCATGAGAGGGAAGAGGGAGAAGCAGACCCCCCGCCGAGCAGGGAGCCCGACGCGGGACTCGATCCCGGGACTCCAGGATCATGACCTGAGCCGAAGGCAGTCGCCCAACCAACTGAGCCACCCAGGCGCCCCTTGTTTTTGCTTTTTAATGCACAGGCTCAGCTTAGAAAGCCCAGCTAGTGGAACCCCATGTTCAGCCATCACATATGTGTGAAACACTGGCCAGGCTGAATTGCTTTTCTGCCCCCTTGTTCTTCACACATCACCGTCTGCTTTTATCTAGTCCTTAACTCAGCCACAGCCAGCTTTCTCACTGTATGTAACTTGTCATATCATAATGTTACTATTTTTCCTTAAAAGCTTCCCTGCCCTGTCCTGCACCCCACATCCCCCCACAATAACTTTGCAATTCATTGATTATCTGCTATTGTGCTAAGCTCTTTAAAAGCTATCCCCAGGGGGTGCCTGGGTGGCTCAGTTGGTTAAGTGACTGCCTTCGGATCAGGTCATGATCCTGGAGTCCCAGGATCCAGTCCCACATTGGGCTCCCTGCTCAACAGGGAGTCTGCTTCTCCCTCTGACCCTCCCCCTCTCATGCTCTCTCTCTCTCATTCTCTCTCTCAAATAAATAAAATCTTAAAAATAAAATAAAATAAATAAAAACTATCCCCAGGCTTTAGAGTAACCCTGAAAGAGGTATCATTACCCCCATTTTACCAGATGGGGACACTGGGGCTTGTGAGGTGACCCGATCAGGTGGGGGCCACTAGCGCAGATGGGTGGAAGGATTCACCTGAGGCAGAACAAAAGAGATAAGAGTTTACTGAACACACTGCAAGGGAAATGTGGGCAGGAGAGCAGAGGGGAGGCTGTCTGCCAGGACGTCGTGACGGGGGGCTAGAGTTAAGAGGGGAGTGAGGAGGTGTGGGCACACACAGAATTTCCCTTTTGTGGTACCTGTGCCCGCTCGTAAGTAGCCCATTGGTGGGCCTATGGCTCTTTCAAGGTGGGTCGCCTGATGGGCCTGTTTGCATTCAGCCCGGTGGCCCCTGTGGGCCCTTGTGCCTTACTCGTGTTTCCGTTGCTCAAGCCTGTTGCCTGAAAGTGGCCTCTACCTGGCTCAGAGGTTAAGTACACACCCACAGACGGCAGAGCCAGGATTGAGGCCAGCACATTTGTTTAGTATGTTCTAGTGACATAGTTAAGATAATGATGCCTGTGGGGCGTCTGGGTGGTGCAGTCAGTTAAGTGTCCAACTCTTGGTTTTGGCTCAGGTCGTGATCTCAGAGTCCTGAGATCGAGCCCTGAGTCAGGCTCCACGCTCAGCATGGAGTGTTTAAGACTGTCTCTCCCTCTTCCTCTGCCCGTCCCCACATGCATGCACATGCACTCTTTTTTTCTCTCTCTCTCAAGTAAATAAATAAATCTTTAAAAAAAAGATCATGGTGCCTGTGGCCAACGTTACTTCTTACAGAGAGCAAGGAGATAACATTGCACCTACCTTGGTGTGGTGAGGAATGTGGGAGGCACCAGCCATCCCTCTAATCACTGCGTGAGAAGAGCAGCTATCCTTTATGGGGCGCAGCCAGTTTCTCATTTATCTTTGTGGGGATCCTGCCAGGTACTTGCTTTCCCCATTTTTATTGATGAGGAAGCAGAGGGGGCGGGACTTGCTCAGCCTCACACAGATCCCTCTGGTCCCTGTCCCCCTCTTCCTAACATGTGATGCTGTAATCTTCAGCTTGTGGTCTCGCATTTGCTTTTTGCCACATGATTGTAATTGTTCCATAAGTACCATGTCGTGCCCAGCTTTTTTTTTTTTTTACTTCGCCTGACAGAAGCACCTTCTGCATTCTTAAACAGTTTGTAAACCTGTGTCCAACATATGTGCTTTGGTCGAGTTACATAATGCCCCAAGACCGAGCTAGAAAGTGTTTTCTGCTTTTGCTGCTGCAAATAATGCAGTGCATGGCTTTGTACATAAAGCCTGTTCTTTTTTAGAATTATTCCTTAGGATAGATCCCTAGAGTAGAACTCCTGGGTCCAAGAGAATCCATTTTCTTGAGACTTCCAAAATTCTTTCCAAAAGGGGTGCACATAGTTCTCTTTCCTCCAGTACATGCTGCTTATTTTAAAAGGAAAACTGTTGTAGTCTGTTCTTCAGCTCAGAGACTGGCTGCCCTTCCAGGCGGACACAGAGAGCTGTGAAGGGCTACTTTGTGAAGTAGCTTTTGAGGTGTTTCCAAAGGATTTCATAACAAAATAGGAATTTTTAGGGGCTCCTGGATGGCTCAGTCGTTAAGCGTCTGCCTTCAGCTCACGTCATGATCCCAGGGTCCTGGGATCCAGCCCCCCATCGGGCTCCCTGCTCAGCGGGAAGCCTGCTTCTCCCTCATCTACTCCCCCTGCTTGTGTTCCCTCTCGCGCTGTGTCTCTCTCTATCAAATAAGTAAATATAATTTAAAAAAAAAAAACAATGAGATACACAATGATCTCACATCACTGAGAATGGTCAGAATCCAACACAGGAGTGGAGGGATCTAAGGTGGAGCTGGAAGGACTACCTAGTGGGTGATAGTGTCCTTCAGTGATACAGGGGAGACTGAGAACAGCTTTGTGAGGAGACCAGGGGATCCCGGTTCGTGTTTCAGAAATGTGTAGCCAGGTGGAGCTGTAAACCTGCTGCTTAGGGGAGCCGTCAGAGCCTGGGCCCGATGGGGAGGGACTGATTTTGCCTGGGAGAGTCAGATATCGTGGAGAAGCAGCTCCAGGACTGGACTTAGAAGGCCGCTGTAGGGCTGGGGCAGAGGAGTAGGAGAGGCTCCCAGAAAAGGATGCAGCATATTGAAAGTGTTTTCAAGGGTGGGTAGGGAGATGACGTGGCTGGGAGGAGGACAGTCCCTGTGGGAAGTCCATCCAGGGTGGGAAGTGGGTGTGACATGATCACATTCAGTGTCTCGGAACTTCTGACAGCAGTTTGAAGGAAGGACTGGAGGTGAGAAGAGGGTGGAGGCAGAGAGAGCAATAAGGGCAGCTTGCGGCATGAAGACAGACCGTGCACCTCGTGCAGCCGCACTGCCGCCCTCATCACGGGCCCATCTGTCACCAGCAGGAAGGCAGACCATGGGCGGACCGGCCTGTGGAGCTGCTGGGGAGCGGCTGGCTCTATCAGAGTGTGATGGCGGCAGGCTCTGGATCCTGTGTGTTGCTCTAGCTGTTCCTGGGCCAGTTATTTTTTGGGTTTTGTTTTTTTTGTTTCGTTTTTTTAAAGTAGGCTCCACACCCAGCATGGAGCCCAGTGTGGGGCTTGAACTCATGACCCTGAGATCAAGACCCGAGCTGAGACCAAGAGTCAGACACTTAATGGACTGAGCCACCCAGGCACCCCCCCGGGCCAGTTTTAAAAGCACTCCTGCGGCTGTTCTCGTAAGATCAGGTGTTTAAAATGCACACACAGAAATACGCTCCTTCTCTCAGTGGTTTGCTTTGCTTTGCTTGCTTTTTAAATTGCATCCTGCAACAGCACATTCCATTGGCGGATTCCATGGCAGGAATGTTCTTTCACTTGCTTCATTTCAGTGGATTGATTTTGTGATCCATTGCCACAGCACCTAGAGCTCAGGCTTGTCAAATGACTGATTATGCGGTGCAGACGTCAGCTCACGGAAGCAGGTGGGGAGGACTGCTGAGGGGCTCCCTGGTCAGCTTTCCCACTGTTGGAAGGCCTCTCCCAACTTCCCCTGGAGTCCTCACAGCCTGACCCTCGGAGATGGGCCAGGCAACAGTGTTCCCTGTGCGGCTCCGTTCTGGGCCTAATAAGAGATTGGCCCAAAATCCCTAAGTGGTGGCAGAGCAGGCTGTCAATCTGGCGCTATTGGCGGGCCCGGCTGGAGCAGCTCTGCCCGTGTTGAGACCCTGGCCCCTGTCTCAGTAGCTGTGTGGCCTTCCGCTGCCCACCTCACCCTGTGCTGCAGTCTCCTCATCTGGCAGAACGGGGAGGAGAATAGCATCCTTGGGGGGAGGTCTGTTATCAGGACTGAATGACTTAAGGTAAGAACGTGCTTAGTCCATAAAAGCATTCAGCCGGTACTGGCTGTCGTCACTCGTCCTGCTGCGTATCTAAGCTCCTCCTCTTAGATTTGGCAACCTCACTCAGTGGCTTTTCAATAGCCTATGCTCAGGGCTCCCATACATTTCCTTGTTGCTCTGCTCAGGGCCATTTCCAATCCCTGTGTGGGCGGGGTTATTGGAAAGCAACTGGTAAACAGCCTGTGCCACCCATGTCTCCAGGGCTCACGCTCCACTGTAGCAAGCGGCCTCCTCGGCTGCCTCTGTGGACCTGTCCAGTCCTTTTTTCACTCTCCGTGTTCTGTCAGCTCTCGGTTTCCTTCTTTTAAAGTGAGAGAAGCCAGCTCTCGCTTGGTGAGCTGGTGTCCAGAAATAGGCTCTGTCACCTTCTGTGTGAGGGGCCTCTCCATCCTGATTGCTGGAGACGCCGCTAGGGCAGGGTGCTCTGCACTGCGCAGTCGTGGCCACCACAGTGTACATGCTGGAAGCGAGTTGTCGCATTCAGTCCCGTAGCCCTGTTACACCCTTTTATAGATTTGGACACTGAAACTGGGAGAGATGAGGCACCCACCCACCTGTGGTCACCATTTAGTAAGTGGCCGAGGCAAAGTACCCAGATCTACCCAGTGTTCCTGACCACAAGTTATGTGGGGAGCCCTGTCACACTCCTCTGTCTGAATCCCGCTTGTCTGTGTGACCGAGGTTACCGGTATGTATTTGGCGAGGCTGTGATGCTGATCAGAGGATTATCTCTGGCAGACCACTGACTGTTAGTTCCCTTCCTGACACTGGTCACAAGCCATTGTTCTGCAGATCCTGTTTGTGAGATGTGGATAAAATATTTACATTGCAGGAGCTCAAATGACATAAAGCTGTGTTGTGTTTCTCTGCACGTGGATACTTTAAGTGAATTGAAAGCCTTGTCGACGGCCCCAACATGGGTAGTAGGTTTCCAAGGGTGGTATTAGTCTAGTGAGGAGCTAACAGTTACAGCAGGCAGCCAGCAGAGGACCCCAGAGCCTCACAAAAAAAGCCCAGATTCTGGCCCAGGCTGGGTGCTTGCCAGTTCCCAAGCCAGCGCCCTTTGGCTCAGTAGGGATGCATTTAGTAGGCAAGCCTGCACTGGAGCGCTCATCTCTGAACTGGGAGGAAACCCCAGCACCTCCAGCATCCAGATAGGAATCAAGCAGAAGGTAGAAATTACAGTAATTGTAGAAGAACAGTTGGAGAATCTGGTGACCTGATAGTCATGTGTGGTTTTGCTTTGTGTAGTGCGTGAGATTGTGTGCCATTGTATGTGAAGGAGTAACCCACTGACTTCTGCGGGAACCAGGAAGGGAACAGGAAATCAATTGTTCGACTCCTTCACATTCTGGTATCCCCTTGCCCTGATTTTTACTGGGTTTCTGATTCAGTAACCCTAATGGTCTCCGCATGTATGACCCTCCCTCTGGGCAGATTCTTTCCTGGAATGTTCTGAGCAGCTGTCCCAGGACTGTGGACAGTAAATGCTTGTGAGGTAAGGACAGACACGCCTAGAATGGAATTAGCTGTTTGGCTCTTAACCCTCAGTATTAGCAATTGAATGGCCAGATTCCAGACTGGTTCTTAGTAATTTCTTTCCACGGATCCTGACTAGGTGCTTAGAACAATGCCTTTATAAGGGCTTGTTATTATTATCATCTACTAAATACTGTATATGGAGCTTTCAATCACGGTCTACATCTTATTTTTCTTTTCTAGGTTTTTTTTTTTCCCCTTTATGGTAGAAAATTTGGGGAAATGGTAAGAAAGCCAAAAGAATGGTTATATCATTAGCAGTCACGTCCTACAATGGGTACGACTTCTCTCCTGCACACCTTTAGTGAACATTGGAGGCATTGACGCACATACACCAAGTAGAGCACGTAGTATTCGGAGGCAGGGAAAAATGATCAGTAGAAATGTGTGCTCAGCAGTCTCTAAGTAATACGTGCTTGCTCTGAAATGAACACCCTGACAGTTTAGAAATAATACAAAGTAAAATCTTTTTCAGCTTTCCACACCTTGTAAGCTCTGTCAGAGTGCTCTTAAAATGTTGGGTGGGAAGGCTGTACACATTTAGATTCTGTAGTGATATTTTACTTAAATTTGGCCTCTGGTTGGGTTTCTTCTTAAGGTCATTTAACGGGGTGCCTGTGTGGCTCTGTTGGTTAAGCGTCTGCCTTTGGCTCAGATCATGATCCCAGGGTCCTGGGATCGAGTCGCATCGGGCTCCCTGCTCATCGGGAGCCTGCTTCTCCCTCTCCCACTCCCCCTGCTTGTGTTCCCTCCCTCTCTGTGTCTCTCTCTGTCAAATAAATAAAATCTTTAAAAAGAAAAAAAGTCATTTAATACAGCTTCATTTGGTTTGTCTTTTAAGAAGCAATAACCCCAGGACACCTGAGTGGCACAGTTGGTTAAGGGTCTGCCTTCGGCTCAGGTCATGATCCCAGAGGCATGGGATCGAGTCCTGCATCAGGCTCCTTGTTCAGCGGGGACAAATAAAATCTTTAAAAAAAAAAAAAAAAAGAAGAAGAGCAAGAAGCAATGACTGCTGCCCACTGGAAATAGGGACCTTGGTGAGATTGCGTCCTGCAGTCTCTGGTCCCCTGGGAGCAGCCCAGCTGGACGCACACCTGGTCCTAGGTCCAAGGTCAGCCTTAAAATCACAGCGTGGGACAATGGCTAGAGGGAAAGCACTTAGAGCCTGAGACCTAAGGAAGGCCGGTGGTTTTTCTGTATGTCATGGTTCTTGTATTGTCCTGTGTGTTTGTGAGTCCTTTATTTTTTTTTCCACTTGTTAGGTCTGAAGTGCTATTCTTCCATAAAAATAAGGTCTTAGATTGGACCAGCTTTTTCCGGCTCAGGGCTACTCTTTCCAGGTGTGCCTCTCCCCCTCCCGTGCCCTCTCAGGGTGTCCCAGGAGCACCACTGAAGCTGTGGGAGCCACAAGCCAGGCCGCCTGCACTGAGCAGTGGGTCTGGAGCATATGGCACCGTTTCTGTCTGCGGGGAGCAGCTCACTGGCTCTGTTGCAGGTCGGCCAGGACAGGGCTTGTCTTGTTTTTTACACCTGCCATCAACACTTTCACTGCCAGCTTTGTTTTGTGTTAAAGTTGACATAAACTTCTCAAGTATGGGGCTGGGGAAGAGGGAGTTTCTTTGGAACCAGAACTCGATAGAGGTGGTGCTGTGAGCTTCAGGATCTGTGTGCTTCTGTCTCTCCCCATCCACTGAGACCCAGCCCGGGGAAGTGTCTCTGGAGCACGAGCCTCACACATGGGCCCACGACAACCCTGGTGTTTGAGAGGGAGGATGGGAAGTACCCTGTGCAATCGCTAGCTCGTAACAGACACCGAATAAATGGCGCCTCATTCTAAGTGTTCCAGAGCCATTGCTGCTTTCCATGCTGTTATCTTCAAATAAAAAATGAAAAATGGGGCGCCTGGGTGGCTCAGTTGGTTAAGCAACTGCCTTCGGCTCAGGTCATGATCCTGGAGTCCCTGAATCGAGTCCCGCATCGGGCTCCCTGCTCGGCAGGGAGCCTGCTTCTGCCTCTGACCCTCCCCCCTCTCATGTGCTCTCTCTCTCTCATTCTCTCTGTCTCAAATAAATAAATAAAATCTTTAAAAAAAAAAAAAAAATGAAAAATGAAGCTTTCAGTTAAATTGTGGGATTCTGCCGTGTTACAGCTGAAGCACTAACCGCTTTGCATACACGTTGCTTTAAAGGCTCTCCTCCTTGTGCTCTTATAAGCACAGGAGCGTCAGCACCTCTTTGAACAGTCTTCCCTAGGAGTCCTGGGCCATCAGATTTTTCTCATAGGCTGTGGTTTCTTAAGGTTGTTTGGGTTTTTTCTCTTTAGCCAGTTGGAAGAGGTTCTTCAGAACCTTCCGTCTTCCTGTTCCACCTGGCGCAGAGTCTCATGCTGGACTAAAGCCCTGGCCTCCTGCACTCCGTCCCCAAGTCTCCTCCCTCCCAGCTGTCCTGTAATGCCAAGTCAGCCTTGCCATTCCTTCACATCACCTCGGGAGAACCTGCAGTGGCTTCTAGAGCTCCAGGCTTCTGACACTTTTTCTAGTCTGGCCCCTTCCTCACTCAGTAGTTAAGGAAAGCTAGGTGTGATACCTTTTCAAAAGTGGGCTGGGAGTGGTGAGGACAACAGGGGACCGCCTGGTGAGTATAGCAGTTCAGTGGATGAATGTTTCCTTGGTGCCCGTAACTGTCCTCAGCTGTATCCAGTCCTGGGCCTGACCCGTGGAGTGCAAGCCGAGAAATTGTAGAGTGGACACACACACCAGCCAGATCCAGCTCACAGCCGTGCCTGTGAAGTCCTCACCGACATTATGGACTGGTTTTTAGTTAGCTACCGATACATAAAATCAGATTTTGTGTACAATTCCAGATCTCTGGCTCCTCTTAAATTTAAAAGCTTGGGCAAACGCAATCTCACTTTTGCTTGGCAGCTGTCTTCTTGAATATTACAGTCTCCTGAAAGCTAGGGACAGAGTCTTATTCATGGTTTTATTTCCACTTCCTAACACAGTGTTTGGGCTTGCTTGGTAAATATTTGTTGAAATAGATGTAATTAATCAGACCTAAATATCGTTAGCTATTTGTTGTTGGTACTGGCAAGAGGATACAGTAAGATGGATGCAAATTTAGTTCAACATGTATTTTCTGAGTTCTGGAGACCTCTCTTTATGACCTCTTTTTATGCCCAGAAAATATATTCAGAGTCTCATTCCTGTCGAAGTTGGTCAGTAGCATAAACTATCTCTTCACATTGCAAGCACTCCACTCTTATTAGTGGGTAGGGGTGGTTATTCTAAGGCTGGTTGCTTTGCTCCTCTTTTACTGAATATAGCAAACATAACTCTCCAACCTCATCATTTTGTAGGGTAAGAGTATTTGATGTCATTAGTGAAGACAAAAGTAACTGGGGCACCTGGCCAGTTCAGTTGGTAGAGCATCCAGCTCTTGATCTCAGGGTCCTGAGTTTGAGCCCCACATTGGGTGTAGAGATTACTTGTTTAAAATTTTAATTAATTAACTGATATAACTACAAGATTAATGTTCCCCCAAAGTAAACACATATTTAGAGGCAGCTACTTCCAGGAAGCCATGTGTTCATCTGGATTAGAAATGGTGACATTCTTGGTTTTCTGGGACTTAGTCATAGTCTCTACAGCCTGTGTTTCACATCTGTCCCCCCCAAGAATCATCACTTAGAGTCTCCAGCACGTACGTAGATCGGAGGGCAGCGTGAGGGGACCACGAATGCTCTGGAGGCACCACCATCTAGTATTTGATTAACGTCGAAGGCTACTTTATTCATTTGCTAGGGCTGCTAAAGCCAAATGTCACAGACTGCGGGGCTTAGACAACAGTAACTTATTTCTTCACATTTCCTAATATATTTTGATTTTTCTGGAGTCTCTAAGTCCAAGATCAAGGCATCAGCAGGTTTGATTTCTTCTAAGACCTCTCTCCTTGGCTTGCAGGTGGTCCCCTTCTCCCTGTGTCCTTCCATGGTCTTTCCATTGTGAACATGCATCTCTGGTGTCTCTCTGTGTGTCCAAATCTCTTCCCCTAAGGACACCAGTCAGATTGGATTAGGGTCTGCCCTAAGTGCTTTTTGTCAACCTAATCACCTCTTTTAAAACCTTATTTCCAAGTAGATACACATTCTGAGGTACTGGGGGTCAGGACTTAAGCATCTGAACTTGCAGAAGGAGGCACAATTCAGTCCATAACAGCTACAAATAAATGATATGGTTGGTTGGTTGGTTGTTTTTTTTACTGGGTCAGATAGTTGGAAGAACAATAAAAAGCTGGAATGGTTATGATTGGGCTTATAGTTGAGCCAGAGACAAATCAATTAGAGTATTAGCAAATGCATCCCTTGTGTATTTCCAGGCCCAGCCTTCATCCAGGCACATGGAGCAGTTGCTTCTGAGTCTGAGTAGTGCAGAGCTTGGGGAGCCTGGCAAAAGGCAAATGGCTTCTAGTGAAGTTGTATCCTATTGTCCATCTGTTGTTATTTTGAGCAGTTGCTGTAAGGAAAGAATTAAGGATGAAAACAGATACTAGCGGTGCCAGAGCAGGCTACCCTCTGGCAGCTCTCTGCAGGGCCAGGTACTCACGGGAATCACTGTAAGCCCTATAGGGGAGGGGACGTGGATGGGGTGCGACTGGGGCAGCTCCCACTGTGGACCTTCAGCTCTACCTCCCTGGGCTGGATTCTTGCCCTCCAGGAAAGCTATAGGTGGGCTGCTCATGTGGCCACCACTGCACATTCCCCTAGGTAGGCCCTGTAACAGGAACTGAGAGCCGGGGCTGCGGGTGAATCCTGAAGACAGCTGGGACAAGATGGGAGGGAAGTCACATTTGCAACATGCGGTGTTAGGAGACGAACTCACAATCAATACTTTACTTGCATTTCTGCCTCCAGAGCTCACGTTTAGGTTTTTTTTTTTTTTTTTTTAAAGATTTTATTTATTTATTTGAGACAGAGAGAATGAGAGACAGAGAGCATGAGAGGGAGGAGGGTCAGAGGGAGAAGCAGACTCCCTGCCGAGCAGGGAGCCCGATGCGGGACTCGATCCCGGGACTCCAGGATCATGACCTGAGCCGAAGGCAGTCGCCTAACCAACTGAGCCACCCA
>NC_138373.1:3839206-3848335 GCF_054177405.1 Leptonychotes weddellii | reverse complement strand
TAGGTTTTTGAATGTAAAGAAACTAATGAAAAAGTAGGAGTAGGGATTAAGCATGCTTTAGGATCAGAATGGTAGGGATGCAGTATTGATTTCATTTCTCCCTGATCAAACTTCTGTGACAGTGTTTGAGATACTGGCATCCTAAGGTTTGTTTTATAGGCACTCTAGCTAACGGGACCAAAAACGTATACCCAGGAATAAGCAAACAAGACAGTAAAAGATGGTTTGTCTTCATCCGACAATCGGCTTAGCATTCTCCCTTGGGCCTGAACATCTCCTCTTGGCAGCTTTCCCAGCATGACATGGCATCAGGCAGGCCTGCCTCCCCACATAACTGGGTCCTTCTTGCATCGGCAGGCAGCCACAGTGCCCAGGCGGGTGTGTGCTCAGTGCAAACAGTTTATATACAGTCCTGAAGCTGTGTCAGCGGCGTTTACAAGAGTGCTTTCCAAAACGCATTGTCCGCCATCTCATTTTCAACAGTATTTGCTAAATTTGATCCTGAGTTTAGTCTTTGCTTTACAAACATGAACAGTTGTAGACTTCACTGCCCAGCCCTTCCTGATACCTCACTCTCTAATACCTTTTTGGTGTCTTACTGTTGAATCTGTTGATCACCTTCCACTTGAAGCAAGATGGAGTGATGGTTTCAGGGGCACTGAGTAAAAGAATGGGTAACGGAAGAATATAGTCAACTTCCCTATAATTGCCAGTAGCAAAACTTGATCTTCTGAAGAACCCAGATTGTCTGATTTTTTTTATTTTTATTTTTTTTCCTGAATAGAGGTATCAGAAGGATCAGCAAAACCAAAACCTGTGTAAAAAGAGGTCAGGGCGGGGCACCTGGGTGGCTCAGTCGTGAAGCATCTGCCTTCGGCTCAGGTCATGATATCAGGGTCCTGGGATCGAGCCTCACATCGGGCTCCCTGCTCCGCGGGAAGCCGGCTTCCCCCCTCCCACTCCCCCTGCTTGTGTTCCCTCTCTCGCTGTCTTTCTCTCTCTGTCAAATAAATAAATAAAATCTTTAAAACAAAACGAAAAAGAGGTCAGGGCTTCTTAAAGGTCACTGTGTATCAGAATCACTGGCATTTGTGTCAAAATGCAATTCTGTTTGGTAGGTCTAGAGTGGAGCCTGCTGTTCTGCATTTCGAACAAGCTCCCAGGTACGGACAGTGCTGCTTATCTTTTGAGGAGCAAGGGACTAGATAACTGTCCCCTGAGGGGACCATCTGTAGCCACCTGCCTGCCTGAAATGTTCTACAATGTTCTTTACAGTATGATGTCCCACAGAACTAAAAATCATTGATTAAACCACTCCTCTTTTGAAGGAGAGGACTAGTTTTCAACTGGAGAAAGAGCCATGTGAGCATGTGAGTAGGAATGTAGGAACAGTAGTGTCTGGAGACGTCTGATGGGTGATGTACTAACCAAACAGTGTTGTGCTATTTTCCATAACAAAAATATGTGAAAGACATTCATACCATAACTGGAGTTGTCAAAGCTTGTGAACTGGGAGAATAAAAGGAATAAGGGATTGGAAGAATAGTGGCTTGCCCATGCTGTTTATCATGAAGTGTCTCTCTACTGAGACCAGTGTCAGTGGCCTTGTTGCTATGCCTTCCAAGCTGGGAATCTCTCCCACACACTGCTTATCATGCCACAGTGTCAAGCTGACATTTTTTCCCTCCTTTCTCTGACCACGCACTCTACTCATATCTCCTGTGCCCAAGAGAGACGTTCCTTTTTGTCGTACTTCAGTAGTAGCAGGAGGGAATGAACGAAAGCCCACCTTTGCTGTTTACTCTGAAGAGGGTTTTTTGATTTGTGGGTGCATTTTACAGGGCGAGAGGGTTGTTTTGTTGTTGTTTTTAATGAGAAGGTGAAAAACTACCAGTGTGGACAGCAGCTTTCTCTTTGCAAGCCTGCTACATAAATGGCACTTGTGAAATATGGAATCACCCTGGCTTCCAGCTAAGGTCAAGGACAGGAAGGTCCTGTCTAGAGGAGGGGGACTGTCATCTGCAGCACATCAGCAAGCCATGTTACTCTTGGTTTTCTTATCCTGCTTGACAAGAATTAAACAGCCCATCATTATACCTCCTCAGTTGATACCAGAACAGAATTAGTGAATTTTGAGGTGGCCAAGAAGGATCAAAAGTGATTACCTTTTTTTTTTTTTTTAAGTAGTCTTCACACCCCATGTGGAGCCCAACATGGCTTGAACTCACGACCCTGAGATAAAGACCCAAGCTGGGATCAGGAGTCAGATGCTTAACTGACTGAGCCACCCAGGTGCCCCAAAAGTGATTACACCCTTTAATTTGCTTTACCTTTGTTCTTTCTGGGAAGACAGAGTTCTGTCTCCTCATGATGTAAATTTGAGAGAACTGTGAATTCTTTGGAGGAAAGTCATCCTAAAAACCTTTACAAGTGTGTGATCCCCTTGATTCCCGTCCCTTTTCCAGGAGCTAACTGTGTGGCTGAGGGCACATGAATGGTTTATAAATGGCCTTCCACTCCCTGGGCAGTGAGGAAGACCCTGAACTCAAAAGAAAAGAGCTTTGTGGTCAAATGTAGTCCAGGCAGAGTATTGCCAGGGTTCACAGCTGAAGGATTGGGCCCTCTTATGTGGAGCTATTCCTAATATTTGAAGCCTGAAGAGAGCGTAAGGTTTGATAACATCAAGCACTGCTGACAGCACCCGGCACTCTGCTTCATCCTCAGTGGGCACTTAGTAAATATTGTAAGTGGATGGTGTCATAGAAGGTGCCCTGCAAACCATATGAGCAAAGAAAGAAGAAAAAGAAAAACAGACACACACTCAGATTGCACTACGTGCAAGTATAGAAAACAAGCCCCGGGGAACATCAGGCTTGTTGCTGATGTTCTCATCCTTAGAGAGTTGGAAACAGAAATGGTAAAGTAGTCAGAGGTATCTCAGGAAAGTGGAGTCCACTCGGGACATTAGCATTCAGAGGGGCCGCTTCTGAGTGCCAGGCATCATCCCCGAGGCCACATATTTTCTCATTTTATCTTTATACGCCTCCAGGGAGATCTGAAGAGTAGGTCTCTGAGAAGAGACCAGGGAGCCTGCCCATAGCATAAATAGCAACAAATCGTCTTAAAGTCTAAAGCCTGGGCTCCTTCTGCTATATTGTGTTGTCTTCATTCCTTTCAGGAGTTGGGACAGCAGGTGGGAAGGCCGGTGATCTTTAAAAATAAAAATGGAAGGCAGTCCAAGGGAACTTTCCAGTTACCAGCCCAGAAGTGCACCTGAAAGCACACTCCAAAGCCATTTACTTAACTTCCTATGTCTTTTTTTCCTCCAATTCTGTCTACCCAGAGTGGTGAGCTGTAAAATCCTTTCAAAGGAATGTGTTTGTGTGACTTTCTTCAGGCACAGGAACCAAAAGGCAACTAGAGAGATTGCACTGTTCAACAAAGAGTGAGTGGGGGCCACACTCAAGGGAAAGGCCTCTGCCTCCTCATAAAGTCCAGTTCTGAAAGGGGAAATGAACATTATTAGAGAAAGAGCAGGATTGAGGGGTCGGCAGGGAGGGTATCAGGAAGATAGAGAAATGCAGATGCGCAGGGCCTGTCCCAGGAGTGCCAGGGAGAAAGCAGCCACTTCAGAGAAAGGATGTGGAACGCTCTCTGTTCACTTTGGTTGTTTCCCACCCTGCCCCCAGCCACTCCTTTAAGAACCTATTCTCCTGTTCCCAAGTTTTCCAGAAGTCACTGTCCAGTCTCGGTGTCAGAAAGGGTCATCACGTAACCCACTTTTAACAACTCGGTGGAGGCTCCGTTCTTCCTATACATCCACTCCCAGGCATGACTGCGTGCCACAAGCCCAACTATACCGGAAAGAGCATATTGATACATTCTACCCTGAACAGCTACCTAAGAGTTCCTTGTTTAGTTAGAGCTGAAGTTTGTGGTTCTGGGAAGCTGCTGTTACTAACTTGTCGTCTTAGTTTCATGAACGTTGCAGTTCTGACCCATTGATAATTAACAGAATTTGAGCCAGAAATTATCTGAGTGTTTATCTAGTGGTTGGATGGGGCTCAGAGTTAGGTCAGTTACTTGTACCTCTCTTGGTTCCAGGAAGCTCACCATTTGCAAGGGCTTTGGATTCTATCACTCTAGGACTACAAAATGATGCAAATTCTGTCTCGAATTTTACAAGACATCACCAGAGAGAAGTGTAGGTAGGATGTGCCTCACTACTCAGGCTAAGAGAAATGGATGTAGAGTTACAAACTGGCTTGTCAATCCCTGGTGCATACCCTTTACCCTCGCTCCCTCTTTCCTTTGTCATCTTTCCATTTTAGAAGCCCAGTCTAGTACCTTAAATTACCCCCTCACTGAGAAGCTTTCCGGTCCTCCCTTTGTCAGCCCTGCATACCACTCCTGCAGCACCCTAGGGCTCTGACCTGTGCATCTGTCCCCACCTGCCTCGGTGATCTCATCCAAACTGTATCTTTAAATGCCTTCCACATGCCAGAGCTGCCCACATCTGGGCTCAGACCATACCTCCCAAGCAGTTCTCAAAAATCCCCCTCATGATCTCTAAACCTGTCACGCTTTCTTCAAGAGTTATTCCATTCTCCTTGAGTCCTGGGGAAAAACATGTCCTCATTTTGGAAAGGTAAGTTATTGACTTTATTTAAGTTAGAATTGTGTTAAGCTGCACTTCCTAACAATCTAGGGTTATTTTGTGGGGCGTTTTAGGTGGGTCAGATAACCTAGCTTATTCTTCCATTTTATCAAATGAGAGAATATAGGTAATTCCAGGCCCCGTTTGATTAACCCCATTAGTAAACACACAGTTACTATCACAGTTCCAGATAGTGCATGTCTGTACTGTCTTTAAGTCTATATTTTCTTGACAGAGGGCTTCATTAAACTTCATAGACCCTGAAAACTAGGATGAACATAATGATAGCTGGGCACCAGATCTAAAAAGACTTGGTAACATGCCTGGGTCTCCCACCGCACTTAACCCCATGGGTTGGGTTTCATGAGAAAGCCTGTTGGTGAGAACTGATTGAATATGTCCCAGCCAAAGAGAAGCTTATCATCTGGTAAATTGAGAAGACATAGGCACCTTTCTCCACGCCATTACTAAAGACTGGTGTTGGTCTGAATGGCACTGTGCCTAGGCTGGAAGATCTACCCTCAGAGAAACCACACAAGGTGAGGGGATTGAGCTAGTACCCCCACAGTCCCCACAGACATGTCCTGTCAAGGTGGAGAGTCTGCCCACAGTGTTGGCCCAGTAGGTGAAGATAATCAGGCAGGGAAAGGTCCATCAAGGTCAAGCCAGAGCAGATTTTACAGTCATCATTTTTGAGAAGAATTTTCCACAGCTGCCTTTTTTCATCTTCCACACTGAACTGGTAGCAGGAGCAAATCTGAAAAGCCTTTGAAACATCCAAAATAGTTAGCATTATAGTCTGTGATGCTTTGTCCTCCAAGGTGAACACTAGAGATTTGTCTTTAGATCATTCTATTCTTATTTTGAGACCCAGTTCTAAAATGCTTAGTTATCTGGTTTTCAACCCTTTAACAGATAAGATAGATGGGGAGAAAGAGGAAGTGTGTCGGGTAAGCATAGAAAAAGCAGCAAAAAGGGGTCACCTGAAAGCAGGGAAGAAACCAGCCAGCCAAACAGGAAGACTCTAAGGGCCAGGTGGCCTGGGGACGGGACATTCAGGGTAGAGACAGACTGCCCAAACATGTTGGTAGACTCCAGTGGTTTTCCTGGTTACAGCTCAGAGTCGTGGATGTACCACAGGACCATAACTGTGCATAATCAGGAAAAGACTGAATTATGTTCCCTCCACTGTAAGAATTCCATCCCAGATGGTTAAAAAAAAAATGCAAAGTCCTAATATCTATAAAGCTGTCCAGGAAATACAGAACCATGTGTATCCCAGGATCAGAGATGCCATGAGGTCCTCTCACTTGTTGGGACCCATCTTTCTGAGTATATGCTAATTCTTACTAGTTTGATTTTTTACCATCCAGTGTTTTTTCAGAGCTTTTCAAATTCTAAAACTGAGTCATTTTTAGGCTAAGTCAATGAAATAAGTCCACAAACCTAACCAAAATAGAAGCATTAATGAAAGATACACCCCAGAATATACCTGTATTTATGTCCTTATGCCCTGTTGGTAGTGCTTTGCCTTTTGATTTTGCAAATATGGAAGTTAATTCAGTTATTCGACACCTGTTTTTAAAGCTAGGGAGGATGAGGGCACTAATAGCCGTTTGAACCCAGGGCCTAGGGGACAATGTGTCTAGTCTGGGGGTGAGGGCTGGAACCAAGTCTACGAATCTGAGTCAGCCACACTCTTTTACAGGGTACGCCATCAGAATCAGCTGTGCAAGACCCCCTTTCTTGTTTTATTTTCTTTTTCATCCCTCAGTCCCTGCTCCTACCCCCATCCCTTAGACACCCACTTTAAGCATTTTGTATACGTCCTCAAATGTGCATATGCCTTGAGAAAATAGTCTGAGCATGTATGATTCTCATTTACACAAATGGTGTGTGCTATAGATCTGTTTCTTTTTTCACTGTATTTTGAAATATATTTTACTGGGGCGCCTGGGTGGCTCAGTCGGTTAAGTGTCTGACTTTGGTTCAGGTCATGAAGCCAGGGTCCTGGAATCGAGCCCCACATCAGGGCTCCCTGCATGGTGGGGAGCCTGCTTCTCCCTCTCCCTCTGCTGCTCCCTTGCTTGTGCTCTCTCGCTTTCTCTCTCTCTGTCAAATAAATAAAATCTCTAAATATATATGTGTGTGTGTGTGTATATACACATGTATATACACACCCATATATATATATATATATATGGGTTTTTTTAAACTATTTTTTCAGCCCAGCTGAAAAAATCTCCCAGCCTGTTACCAGACCAGGCATGCACAGGAATGCCACGGTGGCCTTCATCCCTGCTTCTCGGGCCTGAGTGGCAGGGCTTGGTTTCTCTACTTTGCTGCCTCATAGCACATTCTCAGACGTAGACTAAGATAAAAGCGACAGTATGTACAGAAGACCTTTTTTTTCTGAGCAGGCTCTTGGGTAAGGGACATTAATTAGCATTTATTTGCTTTTCCTTTGTGGGAAACCAAATCACTTGAGAGAGCAGTAGTCATGACTGTCCCCGAGGAAAGCCCAAGGCCTCACAGGGAGGCAGTGCTGTAATCGGGACGGGGCTTC
Organism: Leptonychotes weddellii; assembly: GCF_054177405.1. Taxonomy (NCBI): domain Eukaryota; kingdom Metazoa; phylum Chordata; class Mammalia; order Carnivora; family Phocidae; genus Leptonychotes; species Leptonychotes weddellii. The sequence goes on along the minus strand of NC_138373.1, from coordinate 3,841,112 downwards.
TCAAAACACGATCCGTTAAGCCTGCTGTAACAGTATCCCAAGGAGTTGGTCTGTATGCAGGTTCCTGGACCCACCCAGGACCACAGTGTCAGGATCTGCATCTTTCCTTAGCAGCCCTGGTGAGTCTTCTGCTCACACAGCTCACGCAGAAAGTGAGTGCCCGGGCCAGGGGTTTGTCTGGCACTACTGGTCCAGAAGCTGAATTTCCTCCCACTGACCCAGACCAGATCCACAGGTTGAGGTTGAGAGAGAAACCAGAGTGCTTAGTTCAGTCACAGAACTATCACATAGACACTCAAGTTGGCCTTCTGGCACATGCCATCTGTCCCCACGTGCACATCTGAGAGGGAGCCCATGGCCAGTTGTTGTCACTGCTGCAGGATGGTAGCTGTGACAAGGCCAGAGATGCTCGAGCTGGCCCATGCCCTTCCTTCTCCCTTGGAGTGTGGTTAAACTGGCACAGTTCCTCAGATTAGTTGGAGCTGCACTTGAGGCTGGAGCTCTCGTCTCTTCGGCCGCACGTCCTGTGTGATTCGCAGTACTGCTCCCTGAGCCCTCCTGCCACTTGCCTGTTTTCCCCAGAACAGGTGCGGCATTTCTCATGTTAATGCTGAGAGCAAGGGTGACTTCTCTCTGTGATCTGGGCTGTGAGGGCCTTTATCTTTGTCTGCTTCCCCTCAACACCCCTTCCCGGTTAGCTAACAACCTGAAAATAGAGATGTGGTCCTGAAGCATATTGTGGGGGATGCGTCTTTTGGTTTTTCCTGAAATCTGGAGCCTGTCCCAGGGCTTGGTGACAGTGGAGTTGGAGCAGGGAAGAACCGGCTTGCTGGCTGCTCCTGCCAGGCCACGATTCCCAGGAGCTCCAGGCAGCCCAGGAGTAGCCCTTGCAGTGAGCAAAGATGAGATGTACTTGGGCTTATTTCTGCCCACGTCCTAGCAGTGTTTATTTTTGACAGTTTGAAATGATCTATTATTAGATTCACCACTTCCTAATACATTGCTTTGCTATGAGCCCTCATGAAGGCTGTTGTTCTGCAGTGTTCCTCACTAAAAGCATTAGCTCCAGGGTAAACTGGAGGTGGGGCCATTTTTAAATTCCTCACAGTGTTTCCTGGGCGCTCCTATTGACAAAGAGCCTCTCATCCTTTAAAGAAACTTGGTGGGGGCGCCTAGGTGGCTCAGTCGGTTAAGCGTCTACCTTTGGCTCAGGTCATGATCCAGGGGTCCTGGGATCAAGCCCCACAATCGGGCTTCCTGCTCAGCAAGGAGTCTACTTTTCCCTGTCCTGCTTTCCCTCCCCCCACTCATTCTCACTCTCACAAATAATTAATAAAAAAAAAACCTTTTTGGTTCGGGGTGCCTGGGTCACTCAGTTGCGCGTCCAACTCTTGATTTCGGCTTGGATCATGATCTTGGGGTTGTGGAATTGAGCCCCATGTTGGGCTCCCCATGGAGCAGGGAGTCTGCTTGAGATTCTTTCTCTCCTTCTCCCCCTGCTCCTCCCCCCGCAACCCCCATCCCCCACCCCGCACACATGCACTCTTTCTCAAAATAAATCAGTCTTTTTTAAATAATAAACTTTTGGGGGGCGCCTGGGCGGCTCAGTCGTTAAGCATCTGCCTTCGGCTCAGGTCGTGATCCCAGGGTCCTGGGATCGAGCCCCGCATCGGGCTCCCTGCTCGGCAGGAAGCCTGCTTCTCCCTCTCCCTCTCCCCCTGCTTGTGTTCCTTCTCTCACTATCTCTCTCTGTCAAATAAATAAATAAAATCTTTAAAAAATAATAATAATAAATTTTGGGGGGGCACCTGGGTGGCTCAGTCCGTTAAGTGTCTGCCTTCAGTTCAGGCCATGATCTCAGGGTCCTGGGATTAAGCCCCAGGTCAGGCTCCCTCCTCATCAGGGA
>NC_138373.1:3783966-3839106 GCF_054177405.1 Leptonychotes weddellii | reverse complement strand
GTGTGCTCGCTTGCTCACTCGCTCTCTCGCAAATAAAAAAAAATATTTTGAAAAATAAAAAGTAAACTTTTTGGTTCATGAATGAATGAATCCTAAGTTAATGGCTTTCAGACTATTTTGAGTGTGACCTACCGTGAACTGTAAAACCAATATGTACGTAAATATACTTGTATGTGACCAAAACCAGTAGTTTTACAAAACAGTTACCTGACATGTGGAGTACACTCCAGTATCTTCTTTTCTGTTGTAGTTTGAAAAATAAATGAAAAAATAAACACTGGTTATAATCTACTGAAATGATTTCACAACCCATCAGTGTGTTGCAATTCATAGTATGAACATCATAGTTCTACGTGACTTTGGTTCCACAAACTCGTACTGTTGTGTTGAGCATCTCCTGTGAGCAAGCCCTTTTGGACTGGGCTTAGTCACGACCCCTGCCCTCCTGCCCTTTCAGCCCTCGCAGAGGAAGAGCCCTAGGACAGGATGGCTCAGAGCAGGAGAGCTCTCCATGAGAGGGGTGCCGGCACATAGGGGTTCTTTGGGACTCACCTACTCAGGCCCTTGTAGAGAGAATCCTCTTCAACTCAGCCTCTCTTTACTCCAGGTACACGCCACAGTCCCGTCATCACCTCTCAGGCCTCCCAGGCCCTGGCTGCCCCAGTCTCCTTTTATTGGCCTTCCCACCTCACTTCTTGCTGTTCCAGTGGCCTAGAATGCTTTCCCCCACACATCACAAAACTCATTTCCTCACCTTCCTCTAATCTTTTTTAAAATACACCTTCTCAGAGGCGCCTGGGTGGCTCAGTTGGTTAAGCGTCTGCCTTCGGCTCAGGTCATGGTCTTAGGGTCCTGGGATCGAGCCCCACATCAGGCTCCCTGCTCCCCGGGAAGCCTGCTTCTCCCTCTCCCACCCCCCTGCTTGTGTTTCCTCTCTCGCTGTGTCTCTCACTGTCAAATAAATAATTTTTTTTAAATAAATAAATACATCTTCTCAGAGAGGCCTTCCCCAACCACCCACTTTATAATCACGAACGATCTCTGTACCTCAGCACCCCAGAATATTCTTCCTTCCTGTAATTTTCTCCTTAGCACATAAAATCCTGTCTTATGTGTATTTTACTTACTTCACGTAAAGTTACCCTCAGTAACTCCCGTGAAGACTGGGGCTGTATTTGCTCATTTTTCTTCCCCAGTGCCCAGAGCAGTAGTCATAGTACCTAGTAGGAACCTCACCTATTTGTCTCCTAATTTCTATATAAATACCCACCCCCTGGCAATGATCTCGTCCCAGTGATTCTGTTAAATGGGCATTCGAGAAGAACAGTCATCAGTATTTGAATAACTGTAAGGGAATTGGTATTTTTGTTATTCTGGTAAAGGTAAAATTAAACTTACCTTTATTCCAGGGCGCCTGGGTGGCTCAGTTGTTAAGCGTCTGCCTTCGGCTCAGGTCATGATCCCAGGGTCCTGGGATCGAGCCCTACATCAGGCTCCCTGCTCCGTAGGGGGCCTGCTTCTCCCTCTCCCACTCCCCCTGCTTGTGTTCCTGCTCTCACTGTCTATCTCTGTCAAATAAATAAAATCTTCAAAAAAAAAAAAAAAACTTTATTCTAGGAAGCCTTTACATCCCACTTTATCTCAAAAGTCCTGCTCCCCATAAGAGAGTAAAAAAGCAGGCCACTGGGATCATGATGTAGCTGGTTTTCCCAGTCTGGATTTCTCAAGCATTGCCCTCTCCTAGGCAGGGTGACTCCAGAAGTCTCGGTGCCTTTTTAACTTTCTATCCGTAGGGGGCAGCATTAGCACAGAAACCAAATTCGAAGCCACCCATTCCAATTTGTCATCTAATCCTAATGAAATCTAAAGTAAGGTGGGGCGCCTGGGTGGCTCAGTCGTTAAGCGTCTGCCTTTGGCTCGGGTCATGATCCCAGAGTCCTGGGATCCAGCCCCACATCGGGCTCCCTGCTCCGCAGGAAGCCTGCTTCTCCCTCTCCCACTCCCCCTGCTTGTGTTCCCTCTCTCGCTGTGTCTCTCTTTGTCAGATAAATAAATAAAATCTTTAAAAAAATAAAGTAAGGCATGCTTGGCTTCTTTCTAATCTGCAGGAGTAAGGTTTAGAGATTTCTTTTTTTCAAAGTCAGCTTCTGTATCTAGAAATGGGAGGGTATGCATCCAAGGCACACATGTTTAAAAATTTAGTTTAGTGTACGTATGTATAACATAAGAACAGTGTGAAATCTTTCCCAGAGAAGTCTTTTCTTCGGTAGGGTTGCTCAGAGGTGTCGCCTGGCCATGCCCAGATTTGAATTTCTGCATTTAGAAATCAAAAGGTTCTTCTGCCTCAGAGGGATGATTTACCTTGAGGGAAAGAGAAATCCCTGCAAGGAGAGCATGACTTTTTGTGGAGATATGATGTAATCAGATAATTACAGGACATCATTAAAAGAATTAATGCTCGCGTTGTGTTTTCTTTAAGAAAAATGGACTCAGGCAGGCTGGACTGTCTTGTTCTAGTGGTTGGGAGCCCTAGGAACTTGTGGTCTGACCTCAGGTGTTAACTGACCTTCTTGAGCCCTGGGTAGGGGAGGGAGAGAGCCAGGCTGATGGATTTTTCAGTTCTGATCTCACCGGCACAAATTAATAGGCACCACTGTTTGGGAAGCACCTCTCGTCCAAAACGAAGAGAGATCCTTTTCCACATACTAAAGTTATAGGTGAAAGCCAACAAAGAACATTGGAATTTAAAGAGATTCAGTGCTTTCTCAAGCACCATCTGCAGGCATTTGGCCATTAACTTCTTGGTAATAACTGGTCTTTATAGTTTTATGTGCACTGGATGGGGGAAGGGAATTAGGAGGGAGCAAAGAAAGGAACCACTGTAAGAAAGACCTAACCCGTGTCCTTAAGGCACAAGCTGTAATGACTTTACCAGAAAGGTGTTTTTGTTTTGTTTTTTAATACTGATTTTTTTTTTTTAAGTTTTCTTAAATCCAGTTGATTTTTTTTTTTTAAGTAAGCTCTATACCCAACGTGGGGCTTGAACTCATGACCCCGAGTTCGAGAGCCATATGCTCTAACCAACTGAGCCAGCCAAGCTCCCCCTGAAAGTGTCTTATGTAGAACTTGATTTTCTCATGAACTCGTCATTGTACTTTGCATGATTATAAATATGAAGACATGATAAGGAGGAGATATGTTCTTTGGGGAAGGGGTTCATTTTACTAAGAGATTTTAAATTCCTTTTTTACATATAAAATGCAGAAGTCCCAGGAGTGAGACTGGGAGGTGTATTTGTAACTCCACATGAAGAGGGATGTGCTTTGTGTTCGCCAGCCTTCATCTCTGAAGTCTTTTATATATTCACCCCCTCGTGTGGGTCAGACCTAGTGCATGGCCCTAGAAATCCAAAGACACCTGAGACATTGTGTGCTAGGCTGTAAGCACCTTGTGATCCAGAATTTTGCTGGTTTATTCACCAGCGCATCCCCATGTGACGCAAAATAGCCGCTCAAAGGGTAACGTTTTTTAAAATAGATTAATTGAAACTTCCATTCCAAGTCTGTCTGTAGTGATCAGCAGAGCATAGTCTTTGCCTCTAAGCAGGGCTTGGCTCCTTGGAGATGTGGTGTAATCAGATAATTACAAGACAGAAGTGCTGTAATAGAGTGAGAGCCAAGTGCTCCAGGAGTCCAGGGAAAGAGTGCCAACTCTTGCCCAGGTCATTTGGGTCTCCCAGAGCCCCTAGCGTTTGAAATGAGAACTGATGGGTAGGTGTTGACAGAAGAAAAAGGACATCAAGGCAGAGCATTGCCAGGTTGAGGGTGTCAGGCGTGTGTCACTGACTGGAGGCCAACCATGCTGGCCCTGGATGCCGGCTCGGGATCAGCCATGAGGCCCCCAGGGGCTGCTTCTCTGAGCTCCTCTCCTGCTCTCCCAGGTGACTCCACCCCCCTGCTTCCACTCTGCCAGATCCCCTTCAGGTTCACACTGGAACGCCACCCCCGTACGAGGCTGTCCTTCATACCAGTGTCAAAGGGCAGCCTCCCTGCCCACACTTACGCCCATAGTGTTCATGGTCTTCCTGCAGAGTGGACCTTTATCTATTTGTCCGTCAGAACGTAGACTCCAAGGGTGCCTGGGTGGCTCAGTTGTTAAGCGACTTCAGCTCAGGTCATGATCCCAGCATTCTGGGATCGAGCCCCACATCGGGCTCCCTACTCCGCGGGGAAGCCTGCTTTTCCCTCTCCCACTCCCCCTGCTTGTGTTCCCTCTCTCGCTGTGTCTCTATCAAATAAATAAATAAAATCTTAAAAAAAAAAAAAAAAGTAGACTCCAGGGAGTAGGCCCTCATTTGTTCACTGATCCTTCATTGGGAATAGAGCCTGGTCGAAGTGGCAGGCTCTCTCAGGAGGTGTTTGTTGAAGGGAGCGAGGGAGGGAGAGGGAGAGTGTTTCAGCGCAGATATGTCTCACTTACCAGTCTCCGTGGGAGCAGAACTTCACCCAGAGCAGTGATGGTGGGATGAGATGGTCTCAGGCACTGTCATTAGCGGGTCTCTGTACATCATTGTCCTGGCCCCATTTGGGGAAGTGAGTGGCAAATATGTACAAATGAGGGCCCAGGGGCTGGGTGACAGAAGAACCAAGTAAGTGATACTTGGTTCTGGTGTGGAACACTCATGTTGAGCCTGTTTGCACATCTAATGGAAATCTAAAAATACACTTCCTCCGGTGCCCCACCAGACATGCAGCTGGCCAAAGGTAGCAGGAAAAGCTACTTCCTCGTATGTGTCCAGTCTAAGATTGCTTGATTAACAGGTTCCTATCATTATCATTAAGAAATGGTATGCTTGGGGGGCGCCTGGGTGGCTCAGTCCTTAAGCGTCTGCCTTCGGCTCAGGTCATGATCTCAGGGTCCTGGGATCAAGCCCTGCATCGGGCTCCTTGCTCAGCGGGAAGCCTGCTTCTCCCTCTCCCACTCCCCCTGCTTGTGTTCCCTCTCTCGCTATGTCTTTATCTGTCAGGTGAATAAATTAAAAAAAAAAAAAATGGTATGCTCGGGTTTAATCCTAGCCCATCCTGCCCCTTGCTGGGTCATTCCCAGCTCTCCAGGAAGCACAGGGAAGGAGGCATCCTGCGCAGCTGCAGCTGCTTGTCCGCGCCCTCCAAACCCTGACGCTGGGCTCTCCATGGCCTTGCTGCTCTCTCATCTGCTCTCACACAAGATGCCCATTGTAACCTCAGGGCTTGTCTCATAGCCTCGTGCCCTTGGGTTTTCCAGTAAACAATGTCCTGTTCTTGCTAGCAAACACCATGCTGGCAAGCAGTGAGAACACAGTGGAAAGAGCAAGTGGATTTGGAATGAAGCAGAGTCCATAGCTTCGTGGCCTTAAACAAGTTAATTTGCCTCTCTGAGCCTTCCTTTTCTCATTTACTTTTTTAAAAAAGAATGGAGGGGTGCCTGGGTGACTCAGTCGTTAAGCGTCCGCTCAGGTCATGATCTCAGGGTCATGAGAGCGAGCCTGGTTGGGATTCTCTCTTTCCCTCTCCCTCTGCGCCCCCCCACCCCTGTCAAAAAATAAAAATAAATTTAAAAAAAAAAGAATGGAGATAATGGTCCAGTACTTCCTTGTCGAATTGGTGTGAAGATGAAATGAGGTTTGTGGGGGCACCTGGGTGGCTCAGTCGTTAAGCGTCTGCCTTCCACTCGGGTCATGATCCCAGTGTACTGGGATCCAGCCCCGCATCGGGCTCCCTGCTCAGTGGGAAGCCTGCTTCTCCCTCTCCCACTCCCCCTGCTTGTGTTCCTTCTCGCTGTGTTTCTGTCAAATAAATAAATAAAATCTTAAAAAAAAAAAAAAAGAAAGAAACGAGCTTTGTGTGTGAAGCACCATGTAGTGGAAGATGTATAGGTTTGGAACCTTGAGCCAGTGCTGTGGGTGGGGTAGCAGGAGGAATGTGTGAATTCAAGACGCATATTAAAGATGCTCCCCTTCCTGGGGTGCCTGGGCGGCTCAGATGGTTAAGCGTCTGCCTTTGGCTCGGGTCATGATCCCAGGGTCCGGGTATCGAGCCGCACATCAGGCTCCTGGCTCGGCAGGGAGTCTGCTTCTCTGTCTCCCTCTGCCTCTCCCACTGTTCATGCTCTCTCTCTCTCTCTCTGTGTATCTGTGTCTCAAATGAATAAATAAAATCTTAAAAAAAAAAAAAAGTTGCTCCCCGTCCTGGGGTGCCTCGGTGGCACCATTGGTTAAGCGTCTGACTCTTTTTTCCGGCTCAGGTCATGATCTCAGGGTCATGAGATCAAGCCCCATGTTGGGCTGGCTCAGGGCTCAGCACAGAGTTTGCTTAGGATTCTCTCTCTCTCCCTCTCTCTCTGCCCCCCTCCCAAAGTGCATGTTCTCTCTTCTTTCTCTCAAATAAATCTTTTTTTTTAAAGATTTTATTTATTTATTTGAGAGCGAGTATGAGACGGGGGAGGGTTGAAGGGAGAAGCAGACTCCCCGCTGAGCAGGGTGCCCGATGCAGGACTCCATTCTGGGTCTCCAGGATCATGACCCAAGCCGAAGGCATTTGGTTAACCAACTGAGCCACCCGGTGCTCCTAAATCTTTTTTAAAAAGAGAAAAAATAAAATTTGGGGGAGTTGGATGGGGCTGGGCCAAATGGGTGATGGCCATTAAGAAGGACACTTGTTATGATGAGCACTGGGTATTGTATGTAAGTGATGAATCACTAAATTCTCCTGAAACCAATACTACACTGTATGTTAAACTAACTTGAATTTAAATAAAAACTTGGGATAAAATATTTTTTTTAATGATGCTCCCATACATATAGAAAACATTTCAGTGGGCAGCTCATCTAAAGAGCCAAAACTAAAAATCTGTATGCTTTTCAAAATAAAGTCCCTTTCTGAAGCCATATTAGAAAAGTGGTTCTCTTATTCCTAACAAGAAAAGATAGGCCCATTGCCATTTTCCCCAGTCACAGGCCGGCCTTACCCCTGCCAGGCTCAGTGTTGGCACAGCTTGGTTCAGGAAGTAGGTCATAGCCTTATTGGTGGAGGGCTATGAAGGAAGTCTGGCCAAGAATCAAATCCAGACTCTAGGGCTTGTTCCCCTAGAAGTTATTTATTTGGCCCGAGTTTCAGTGAGGAGATTGCTGTAAGGTCCTACAGTCTAGTCTCCACCATCAGGAGCCATTCCCTGCCTGTGCAAACAGCATGATCTTTTGAAAATGTAAATCAGAGCATTGCATTTCCCACCCACGCCCTGGCTTTCCAGACTCTTCCTTCCAGCCTCAGTGCCTGCAGCAGGAAGCATCAGGAAGCAGGATTCACTGGCCACTCCAAACCTTGCCCCTTGAGCTCCAGCCAAACCAACTTCCTCTGTGCTCCTCCAGTGAGACAGGTCTTCTGCTTCAAAGCCCTTACACACCTCCTTCTCTCTGCCTGGAACACTCTTCCCCCCATACCTGGCTAACAATGCACACCCTTCAGGGCTCTGCTTCCATGTCACAGCCTCAAAAAGGCTTTCTTGGTCTCCAAACTAATATAACTGCTATTTTGCCCTTACAGCACCTAGGGCTATTCCTCTGAAATGTTCTATCACTGTTGTAGCTGTGTGTCCTGTTTGTTTCATATTTCTCTTCTTCACTAAAACATACACTTCAAGGACGTATTGCAGGGAGAAGGGTGCCTGCATGGCTGAGTCAGTTGAGCGTCTGCCTCTTGGTTTTGGCTCAGGTCATGATCTCAGGTCATGGGATCAACCCTGCATTGGGCTCTACACTCAGCACAGATTCTGCTTGTCCCTCTCCCTCTGCTCCTCCCCCACCACCTACTCGCATGATCTCTCCCTCCCTCCCTTTCTCTCTCTCTCAAACAAATAAATAAAATCTTAAAAAAAAAAAAAAGGTAGTGGGGCGCATGGCTAGCTCAGTTGGTAAAGCACGTGACTCTTGATCTCAGGGTCGTGAGTTCGAGCCCCACATTGGGCATAGAGCTTACTTGAAAAAGAAGGTAGAAACTCAGTCTAACTTGCTTATTGCTATCCCCAGCATCTCATACAGCATATGACAAGCAATAGGACAATATCAAGAGTGAATAAGGGCATCTGGGTGGCTCAGTCAGTTGAGTGTCCAACTCTTTTGACTCAGGTCATAATCTCAGGGTTGTAAGATCAAGCCCCATGTAACGCTCCATGCTGAGTGCGGAGTCTGCTTGGGATTCTTTCTCTCCCTCTCCTCCTCCCCCACTCATGTATGGGCGTGCTTGCTCACTCGCTCTTAAATAAGGAAGCTAGTCTAAAATTAAACTTATGTTCACACCTCTGCTTCCCACCCTCACTCAGATCTGCTTCTCCTGCATCACTTGATCCAAGTTCATGTTTCCACCAGCCCAGCGGTGTCATAAGTCAGAACCCCAGAATCACTGCAGGCTTCTCTCATCCTCATCTCTTCCATAGACTGTTTCAGTTGCTGTTCAGCCATCTTCACACCTCTGGTCTAGCTTCTTCCATTCATCAAAGCTTTTGGAAAAACAAGCCCCCAGACAGATTGCTGCCCCATCTAGGTCTCTTCCGTGACTTTCCAGTATCTAGAGCAGTAGATACACAGCGTTGTAATTGCTCACTGCATCAGAAGAATTGTGTAGAGCAGAACACCCCCCAGTTTATGTTTATTTATTTATAAAGTATGTGTGCTACTGTTGTAACATACATTGCAAAACATGCTTAGATAATAGAAAATTTAAGAGGGTGGGGTAAAATTATACTTTAATTTTATTTAATGATGTGAAATTCTTTTGTGCTCATTAAAATATTAACATTATCATTTCATTGTTGAACTGTTTGGAGATCTGGTTCTGCATTTTAGATACTTGGCTCTGATGGCCGTTGGAGCTGGGGAAGGCACCACCCAGAGAGATCTCAATCCTGATGGGAGGAATACTGTATTGGTTGCCTGGGTGTTCTCATCACTCGTGATACTTGCTTTATTCAGTCTCATGAAGATGCCAACTCCTCAAAGAACTCTTGTCTGACTTAGCTCCTCCCCCTCTTCTTTGCTGTCTTTATGTGTACACAAGCCCACATGTGTGTGCACTATTATACTTAACTCCACTGTGTTCCGTGTGGGTTGCTCACTTATCTAACTTCTTCAAGAGACTGTGTGCACCCTTACCCTGGGAAAAACAGAAGTTCTTGGATTTCCTTAGTTGAAGGAAAAGCCCTGATTCTGCTGAGTTTTAAGTTTGCCCAGTTTTATTAATTCTCAAGGGTTCCAGCATCAGTCTCGTGGTCTTTTTTCCTGTCTTAAAATCTCTTGCTGGACTAAGTTGGTGTCCATGTGTCATTTGGACCTGGAGGTGGGGAAGAAACAGTGACCTTGACAACTGAGAGACATGCATGGTCTGAATGCACATGGCCCTGTGGCTCCTGGAGTTTGCTAAGCATTTGTGAAGTGTCAGGTACCCGGGCCTCATCTTTTGATTTAAGGGGTTTGGGAACTAACAGCCCCACCATTTTTGGAGTGCCTGAGATGGCAAAGCAGAGCACTTGAATTTCAGAGATTCTGTTTGAATCGGCCACAGCCTCATGCCCCATATCTAGGTCAGCAACTTCTCTACCCTGAAGAGTGGATCTAGAAGTTTCACTGGAGGAATCATTTAAAAATAAGTGAGCAGTTTCTGCTATGTTCCACTGCCTAGACAAGACTGGAAGTCCAGGTAAGATGCAGGGTGCACAGAGAGCCAGGCAACTTCGTAGTAGGCCTGGAGGGGTGGTGAGCAAGGAGGACAAAGCCTGGTGACTTGGGGGACTCTTGGCCTCATCAGATTTTCTTGGGTTCTTTACCAGCAGCAGGAAGCTCAGCTGTGCATAGAAGAGGTGATGACTGGGGCATGTGTTCGCTGGTCTTTGAGGAAGCTGTTTAATGAAGAACTCTCAGCTCTCTGACAGGGTCATCTGAAGCCAGGCTTAATCTCTGCCTTGCCCATAAAACAGTATTTAAGCAGCAGAAAGTGGGTGAAGGGAAGCTATGGAGTGTGTTCTTTATATTGCAAAGCTGAGACCTCAGTGAATAGTCCGAACACCTTGATGCATCTTGAGACTAAAGGGGCAGCATAAAAGTTAACCAGAAATCTCTCTTTTGCCATGAAGAACCCAGACCCACAGCAGTCCTTAATGACTGCATCCCTGTGCTGATTGGATCTGATAGCTGGGATATGCTTGTGCTGGATGTTTTGAAGTTGCATGCAGAGTGTACTCTGCCTTCCAAAATGGTCCTTAGGACCTTCTCATTAATCTCACTTTGAAGAATGTAATTATCTTTGTGTTAGAAATGTATCAAGAGGGACACCTGGGTGGCTCAGATGGTTAAACGACTGCCTTCGGCTCAGGTCATGATCCTGGAGTTCCAGGATCGAGTCCCACATCGGGCTCCCTTCTCAGCAGGAAGCCTGCTTCTTCCTCTGCTTGTGCTCTCTCTCTCTGACAAATAAGTAAATAAAATCTTTTTAAAAAATTAAAAAAAAAAAAAAGAAAGAAAGAAATGTATCAAGAACGTTTCTTCAGTGCCTAGTGTTGTTTAAGCATCTGTTGAGTCTAAGAACAAAGCCTAGCTGTGCTTGAGAGAAATTCACACTGTTTACAAGAGAAGGGTACATTTTAAAGAAACAACACAGAAAGCTCCAAATATTAAATTTACCCAGATTGCTATTCTCCTGCGATATTTTAATTGTGGGTTTCAGTGTCTAGCTAGTTAGTCTGTTCAAAAGACCTTTCCGTTTTATTCTCTGGGACTCCTCGGCCCTTCATTGAGAAACACCGTGGCTGAAAATCCACCCCTGGATTTGCCAGAGAACTGCTGTGATTTTGGAAGTGAGTGGTGGCGTCCTCTGACCTCTTGCTCACAACTGACTCCATTTGGCCAGGCCATCTTGCTGGTACAGACTGTGTCTCACTTAGAAAATGGGTTCTTTCTTATGAAGAAGGTCCCATGAATTAATAACTGCATCACCAGGAATGCTAAAAAAGCGGTCTAATGCCGTGCATTGTTGTCAAGCTGTTCTTCCTGGTGGGTGGCTAGGTTAGTATTGTTTGAAAGGTTAGGATCCAGATATCAGCTCATCTATTCTCCAGCTGTTGTTTATCCTCCCTTTTCCCAGAATAGTCAGGCACAGTCTTTTAAAAACAGGTTTGCGGCTGCTTTACATTTTGGTATGTAATAATTAAGTCACTACTGATTTAGCCTCTGTTCACCGGCAAGGAATGTAGGTATGGGACCAAAAAACATCGCATCCCTTGGAAGCAGTGGTGTGTAATATCGAATTTCTAATCGGCTCATCTCTACCCCTACCCACCTCATTCCACTGATTGAAGCCTGTTTACAACATCCACCAAAGGGTTGTTCAGGTTCTCAGCTCCCCAAGCAGTCTGCTTCATTTCTCTATCTTTTTAAATGTTACTTATTTTTTAATTAGGTAGTACATTTATATAGTATAAGATTCAAAAGATGAAAAAAGCCTGCAGTAAGAAGTCTCACCCCTGTCTTCCAGCCACTGGGACAATCAGCACTACCAATTTCTTAGGTAACCTTTCAGGTTGACTTTATAGGTCACTGTATTCTCCCCACCCCCTCCCCCGCCCCCACTACCACCACCTTTGTTCTGTAGAAATGATAGCATCTATACTGTACATGCTATTCTGTGCCTTATTGAGTCACCTCAGCAGAATATGTTAGAGAAGGTTCAATAATAAGTGGCAACTACACCAATGGGAGTGTTTCTAGAATTGACATCAGTACATAATCTAGTATGTCTCCTGGTGACCCCTAACCTGGCCACTCCCAAATGCTAAACATTGATACCCAGGCTCACTGCCAGACATCGCCAGTGGTGTCCCACAGATGGACAAGCCAGACCTTTTCTTTTTTTAAAGATTTTATTTGTTAGAGAGAAAGCACAAGCAGCGGGAGTGGCAGGCAGAGGGAGAAGCAGGCTCCCCGCCGAGCAGGGAGCCCGATGCGGGACTCTATCCCAGGACCCTGGGATCATGACCTGAGCCGAAGGCAGACGCTTAACTGACTGAGCCACCCAGGCATCCCAAGCCAGACCTTTTCCACTGTTGCCAAGCTCCATCTATATCTTGGGTTGCACGAGCCAGAAACCAAGAAATCCTCCTTGACACCTTCTTGAGTTTCTCTCTAATCAGTGAACTTTCCTTCCTGCCCTCACCTACCTCCCTGGTCTGGGCCTTCTCAGTCTCTGTACTGGGTGACTTTACCAGTTTCCTGACTGTCTTTGGCATGTCCATTCTTTCTTCCTTCCAGGCTGTTGTCCACACACAGTGATCTTTTAAACCACATACCTAATCATGGTGTTTCCATGCTTAACACCTCTGGACGCCTTCCTGGCACTCTTAAGACAAAGGCCAGACTGAGTCACATCCACATGGCCTGATCCCTGCAGGCTTCACCAGGCCTGTTTTCACTCTCTGCAGTCCAGCATAGGAACCAGCTTCATCTGCCAGAGTATTCTCTTTCTTTTCCTCGGTCTGGAATGCTATTCTCCTTTCACTATCTTTGACTCATCTTTCAGAACTCAGGCTCCAATTCTCAAGCCTTCACTGTTCCCCTCCCGAGACTAGATCAGGTTCCCAGTTAAAGCTGACAACACCCAACTTTTCCTTCATTGTACTTATTAAGGTTGTAATTTCCACTTAATGGAAATTTAACTGGGTTAATGTTTCTTTAAATTCTTTTTTTTTTTTTTTAAGATTTTATTTATTTATTTGACAGAGGCACAGCGAGAGAGGGAAACAAGCAGGGGGAGCGGGAGAGAGAGAAGCAGGCCTCCTGCCGAGCAGGGAAGTGCCACCTGTGCCACCCAGGCGCCCCTCTTTAAATTCTTGTTAGAGGTGTGAAATAGTTCCTGACACATACAAATTTTGTAAAGTAGGAAAGCTTCTAGAACAAAAAGTAATTTTTTTAAATTCATGTTTATAGGGGCGCCTGGGTGGCTCAGTTGGTTAAGCGACTGCCTTCGGCTCAGGTCATAATCCTGGAGTCCCAGGATCGAGTCCCACATCGGGCTCCCTGCTCAGCGGGGGGTCTGCTTCCCCCTCTGCCCTCTTCCCTCTTCCCTCTCGTGCTCTCTGTCTCTCATTCTCTCTCTCTCAAATAAATAAATAAAATCTTTAAAAAAAAAAAAAAAAGGGCGCCTGGGTGGCTCAGTTGGTTAAGCGACTGCCTTCGGCTCAGGTCATGATCCTGGAGTCCCGGGATCGAGTCCCGCATCGGGCTCCCTGCTCGGCGGGGGGTCTGCTTCTCCCTCTGACCCTCCTCCCTCTCATGCTCTCTGTCTCTCATTCTCTCTCTCAAATAAATAAATAAAATCTTAAAAAAAAAAATTCATGTTTATAGGGGCACCTGGGTGGCACAGTTGGTTGAGTGTCCGATCCTTGGTTTCAGCTCAGGTCCTGATCTCAGGGTCATGAGATCAAGCCCCATGTCAGGCTTGGCACGGAGTCTGCTTGAGTTTCTCTCTCCCTCTCCCTGTGCTCCTCCTGCTCATGTACTCTCTCTCTCTCTGTCTCTCTCAAATATATAAGTAAATAAATCTTTTTTGAAAATTATGTTTATAAATGGGGTTAAGCTGTGGAGGTTGATATCTGTGTTTATGAGTAAGGGATGACTTAGGGGGTTGTCTCTCATAAGGACCCCTAGTAATCCTAATCTAGACCATTCTTCAGTTCAACAGATGTAATCTATGCCTGACCAACAATGGAACACTGGGCTTGGGGATTACAGAAATTAACGAGACCCAAACCCTTGGGTTTTAAAAACCCAAGATCAGGGGCGCCTGGGTAGCTCACTCGGTTAAGCGTCTGTCTTTGGCTTGGATCTCAGAGATCTCAGGGTCCTAGGATCGAGCCCCACATCGGGCTCTCTGCTCATTAGGGAGTTTGCTTCTCCCTCTCTCTCTCCCTCTGTGCTCATTCTCTCTTTCTCTCAAATGGATAAATAAAATCTTTAAAAAAGAAAAACTCAAGATTACATAAGTCTGTCTTTTGTGTTTTGTGGGGTTTTTTCAGGTGGCTCCTTTTTAGAAGGCCTTTTACCAATTGGGTGATGGGGGCAACACTTTTTTTTCTGCTCTAAGGAGAAGAAAGTTTCCCCATGCTTGCTTCTCATGATTCTTTTCTCTTGAGAGATGTCTTTAGAAATATCCCTGCTAAAAGGGAGAGCCGTTATCAGAAAAAACTCAAGCCACATGAAGCTTGTTTTGCATTTCCTGTTTTTGAACAGAAACTTTTTTTTTTTTTTAAGATTTTATTTATTTATTTGTATGGTGTCTCCTCACCGGGAACTGTCTTTGTGTGTCTCCTCTATCCCCAGGAAACCTGTAGGAAGTGTCAGGGACTCTGGAAAGAGCACAATGGCCTCACTTGTGAAGAGCTGGCTGAGAAAGATGACATCAAGTACCGAACCTCCATGTGAGTAACCTCATTTCAGGGGCTTGCGACTGGTTCTTAGCTCCCCCGTTAGCCGGCCCTTTGGCCAGGGAGGGCAGTGAGTGTTGTGGGAAGGACAAGCGCTCGGGCCACCCCAATCGAGAGTAACCTCAGGAAGTGACCGTAATCCCCTCTGTTGGGTGGTCTCTTCAGCCTCGTGGAGCTGGTCCTGGAGTGCGAATTCAGTACATATTAGTCCTCTTCTCCTCGTGATCTGAACGAATAAGCAGATCACACATTTTAACTAGATTAGATTGCACGAATATTGCTTATACCCATGCTTCCTATAGGATACTGGTGGCCTGAGACATTAAGCAGCATTATAGCCTCCAGAATGCAGAATAATGCAGTCAGTAATAATAAGCACCATTACTGTTTAGCATTCCCTGTGTGGCTGAGCACTTTACAAATATTAACTCATTAAATACATTGGCTTAAATAATACAGAAGCCCATTTCTTTCTCCTGTAATAGCCCAGCCTTACCAGGCAGATCTTTCCCATGAGGTCATTCAGAGACCAGGTTCCTTTATCACATTGCTTCACCATTCCCTAAGGTGGTGTTCTCATCTACATTATGGTGACTGGGTTGTAGCCACATTTACACTCCAGCCCATAGAAAAGGAGAGAAAAGCTGCCAACCAGGCAGCTTTTTAAGTTGTAAGGTGTGTGTGTGTTTGTGTCTGTGTCTGTCTTCTACCCTGTTGGTCTAGACTGAGTGTGGCCACAACCTAGCTTCAAGGCAAACACCGTATGTAATCTCTAGCCGGGTGATTTTATGTCCAGCTTAAATTCAAAGGGTGAGGAGTACGTTTCATTACTAAGAGAATGAAATGGGAAATGACTATTAGGGGCAGTTAACAGTCTTCCAGTGTCCACCACAGGTAGGTAATATTATCCTCATTTTACAAAACGATACAACAGGCAGAGCCCAAGAAACTTGCACGTGATCCTGCAGGTAGTAAGTGGCATAGCAGGATTTTAAATCTAAGCAAATGGTTTCCTAACTGTTCTTTACCACAAATTTGGTAGGCAGACTAATGACCCCCAAAGATGTCCCTGCCGTAATCTCTGGAACCTGTGAGCCTGTTACCTTATTAAGGCCAAAGGGACTTGAAGTGATGTGATTGAGGTTATGGACCTTGAGGTGGGGAGATGATCCTGGTTTATCCAGGTGAGCCCAGTCTATAATCACATGACTCCTTAAAAGCAGAGAGCCTTTCTCTGGTCAGATAGAGGTGTAGTGAGGGACAGACCCTGCTGCTGGCTTTGGAGATGGAGGAAGAAGGCCTTGAGCCAAGGAATGTGGCCATTTCTAGAAACAGGGGGCAACCTTCAGTTGGCAGCCAGTAAGAAAACAGGGATCTCAGTCCCACAGCCCCAGAGAATTCTTCTGACAGCCCACAAGAGTAGCAAATAGATTCTCTCCCAGAGTAGGTGACATAGCCCAGTGACAGCTTGATTTTTGTCTGAGGAGACCTGTGCTGGACTTCTGAGCTACAGATCTGTAAAAGAATGCATTTGTATTACGTTAAGCTAATAAAATTGTGGTCTGTTACAGCAGCAGTAGAAAACTAACACAAATATGGGGGCCAGAAGTGGGGTGCTGCTGTAACAAATACCTAGAAATGTGGAAGTACGTTTGGAATTGGGCAATGGGTAGAGGCTGAAGCAATTTTGAAAAGCATGGTAGAAAAAAGCCTAGATTGCCGTGAACTAGTAGAAATAGGGATTTTAGAAACCTCCCCCTTGAGGACTCAGAAGCAGGTGAGGAGCATTATGGGCAAAGCCAAAATTGCCTTGGAGAATACCTGAATCCCCACAAACGGACTGCTCGTGGAGCTGTGGCTGTAAAGGTCTGCTGATGAGGACTCAGAAGTAAGCACAGAGCGTGTTCTCGTTTCGGTGGCAGGAAGCTTAGCTGGTTCATCTGCAGTCGTGCAGAAAGCAGAAGGTGTAGATGATGGGTCTGGACATGTAGCTGAGGAAACTTGTGGGCTGAGCGGTGGCAAGAGGAAAGTGTGAGCGGGAGGAGAGATTGAGGGGCAGGAACAGGATTTGGTTGTTTCTGAAACTCCCATCCTGCCCAGGTGACAGAAGACCCCAAAATTAAGACGTTAGCTGTCAGGAAAAGCATGCTTCTAGAGAGAAGATCAGGATGTGTTCCAGATGTCAAAGTCTTCAGTCACGTAAAGGCTCTCAGGAGGTCAAGGGGGAACCCTTCAGATCCCTTCAGTCAGACCAAGAGAGCCTCTAGGAAGCTCAGGCATCACCCCTCAGCCATCTCAGCAGAAACCCGAAGTAGAGATGGGCTTGTCCAGGAGCCAGCTGTGGATGAGAATGCTCACTCATATCAGCAGAAACCCTGTCAGCTTGGACTGAAAGACGCAGAGTGTGGAAGGAACAAGTCCACCAGATGCCCAGAGTTCTAGAGGAAGCGGGCTGACTAAAATCTACTCTGCTGCAAACACACTACCTTCCTTGAGAAAAGGGAGGCTTACTCAGTAGTGCCATGACCACAGAGGGTTCTCAGATCTGAAATATAAGGGAGTTTGCCCAGCTGGATTTCTAAATTAATTATAAGTGATGACTCCTTTTTTTCCTTCCATTTTCTCCCTTTTTGGAAAGGAAGTTGTCCCAGAATGGGTCATATCCAGAGTCTTCACCTGTACTTGATTTAGATGGTGAGCTTTGGGACTCCAAGCGACACCATGGTATTTGAGACCTTTGGGGTCCTGGGTTGAGGTGACTGTAGGGGTGTAGGGTGGATATGAATCTGGAGGCCGGAGGGCAGACTGGTGGGCAGAGGTCCTAATCCCCAGAACCTGTGAATATCTTTACCTGACATGGCGAAGGGACCTTGTAGATGTGATTAAGTTTATGGCAACAGTCGATGCCATACGTAGTAATCACACATGCCACTCCCAACTAGAAAAGTCTAGCGTTGCTTCCTCAAATCTAGGCTTACCCCTATCAGCCAGCCTTTATAATTTAGAGCAGCTACCAGCTGCCCAGTGGCATGGCCTTAAAGTGATGGACATGTCCAAAATTACTCTTTTTTCAAAGTAGTCATCTCGTCAGGCAGTATACTTAGTCTAGCACTTGAGCTATTGCCAAGAACACTCTAAATTTCTCATCTGGAATTGTCTTTCAGCCAGTTTATGAACCATCTCCCAAAAAAATTTGCTCTTGTTACTGTAGACAAGTTACGTCTGGTTTGGATTGGGAGAAGCGGAGGTTTTCTGTTGTTGCCGCCTGAGCCTTTGTTCTGCCCCTAAGAATGATGTCTTACTGATAAAGTCAGTACAGATTGATTGAGTAATCACTATGGATAGCTGTAGTTAAGAACTTTGAACAAATTTTTTAGTCATTCTGTGCCTCAGTTTCTTCATCTGTTAAGTACAGAGCATATTTGTATCTATGTATTATGGAGATGAAATTACCAACATACTTAAAAGTGGTGAGAACAGGGGGCACCTGTTTGTTAAGCGTCTGCCTTCGGCTTGGGTCATGGTCCCAGGGTCCTGGGATCGAGCCCCACATCGGGCTCCCTGCTTGGCAGGAAGCCTGCTTCTCCCTCTCCCACTCCCCCTGCTTGTGTTCTCTCTCTCTCTGTGTCTCTTTGTGTCAAATAAATAAAATCTTAAAAAAAGTGAGAACAAATACTCTTGGAGCTGTAGGACCTAGGTTGGTTATGTAGGGGAAGGCAGTGAACCTTCCTGTTTGAACACAAGGTCAGGAGACACAGCTGCAGCCCAGGCTTCTCTTCCTGTCTTGCCCAGAAACACATCCTGTAGGGCTGTTTGTTTCCTGCCTAGTTTAGAATCTAGTTCCCAAATCACTCTTCTCCCAAAAGAATCAACTGATTTCTCATCCCGTTTTGCACTTTCGTGTTACTGGATAGGTGGTCACCACAGTCTATAAAAGCAGTCTTTTTGGGCGCCTGGGTGGCTCAGTTGGTTAAGCGACTGCCTTCGGCTCAGGTCATGATCCTGGAGTCCTGGGATCGAGTCCCGCATCGGGCTCCCTGCTCGGCAGGGAGTCTGCTTCTCCCTCTGACCCTCCTCCCTCTCATGCTCTCTGTCTCTCATTCTCTCTCTCGCAAATAAATAAATAAAATCTAAAAAAAAAAAAAAAAAGCAGTCTTTTTTTGGTACAGAGTTATTCTGGCCCTACCTAGTACTAGTCTTATGAGCGCAGAAATGAGGACTTGAGTGGATATTCATGCGGCGTTGAACAGCTATATGAACTTCAGAGCAATGTTCAGTGGTGGGCACTCTTTGTGTATTCCTCCATTCATCTAGAAGTGCCTTTTCTCCCATCCCATATCCATTATTACTTTGGTGTCTGACAGCTTGGTGGAACAGAGCAAGCAAATAAATGCACCCTCTTCCCAAGCCTTCAGGAAAGGACTCCGTAACCCTGGATCTTTTTTTTTTTTTTTTTTTTAAGTAGGTGCAGGGCTCAAACTCATGACCATGAAATCAAGACCTGAGCCAAGAGTAAGAATTGGACACTTCACTGACTGAGCCACCCAAGCGCCCCAACCTTGGTTCTTTTCATCCACTTCTCTCCCTCACTATAGCCATCGCAGCTACCCAGGGAAAAAGTCAGCCAGCCCCAGGCCCCCAGAGCATGACAGCTTAAAGCCACAGATCAGTCTTTTTTTTTTTTTAAAGATTTTATTTACTTATTTGACAGAGCGATAGAGACAGAGCACAAGTAGGCATAGTGGCAGGCAGAGGGAGAGGGAGAAGCAGGCTCTCTGCTGAGCAGGGAGCCGGACGTGGGGCTCAATCCCAGGACCCCAGGATCATGACCTGAGCCGAAGGCAGCCGCTTAACCAACTGAGCCACCCAGGCGCCCCCACACATCAGTCTTGAAGGTGCTCTTACACGGAAAGTTTGTGCTGTAGAAAATTGCAGTTGTGTCTTGGCCACAGGTTTTCATCTTGG
This sequence comes from Leptonychotes weddellii, assembly GCF_054177405.1. Lineage (NCBI taxonomy): Eukaryota > Metazoa > Chordata > Mammalia > Carnivora > Phocidae > Leptonychotes > Leptonychotes weddellii. The sequence goes on along the minus strand of NC_138373.1, from coordinate 3,819,639 downwards.
AAACTTTTGCATCAGAACCTTGTAAGTCTTAACAGGGAGCATTGAGAAGGGTCTTCACAGTTGCTGAGTAACCGAAATCATGAACATGTGTGCTATATTATTAAGTTGACAATAACAAATTCACTTTATTTAAACTTTGTCTCCTTGACGATGTTTCCTATTCAGCAAAACTTAGAACTCATTTATTCTTCTGTAACTTGAACTGGGTTTAAATTCTTTTCAAGTCAGAGCCTTCCTGCATTTTGGACCATTCAAAAATTAGACCTAAATGAATACCAGCCAATTTCCTAGTTCATTTTTCTATTTTTAAGCACATAATCTAGCTTCTAAGGAGCAAACTATGACAGTCTTCTAAATATCAGTAATTAAAAACACTTGCGTGACCCTAGACTCACCTGGCTTCCCTTACTTAGCAGAAACCCTGGGTGCTGTGGGAGGAAGAAGGCTGTTTCTCAGTGTGAGGAGAGAGCCTGCAGGTCAGAACTCATCCCCAGGGGCGCCTGGGTGGCTCGGTCATTAAGCGTCTGCCTTCGGCTCAGGTCATGATCCAGGGGTCTTGGGATCGAGCCCCGCATCAGGCTCCCTGCTCCGCGGGAAGCCTGCTTCTCCCTCTTCCACTCCCCCTGCTTGCGTTCCCTTTCTCGCTGTGTCTCTCTCTCTCAAATAAATAAAATCTAAAAAAAAAACAAAAACAAAACAACTCATCCCCAGACTGTTGAGTCTTTACAGGGAAGCACATCCCTGGCCACCACTTGGAAGAGAAATGCTCAGAGCACTGGGTTAAGTCCCAGTTTCAGGGCTTCTCCACCATTGGGGTCATTCCTGCTTTCCCTAGTCTCCATAGGCATGCTTTTTGACACCTTCGAGGAACTCAACTTAGTAGAGGAAGATGGACACACAAACAGTTATAGTCCAGGGTAGCGAGGGTAATTTTAGAGTTAGGAACAGGGCACTACAGAAGAAACTAATTCAGCAGTGCCAGCTCTTGGTAAAGAGCCAAGATGTGTCATTTTGGCTCTAGTCACCTGCCCCTCCATATCAGTTAAAGTGCTTCTGGAAACAAGTAGCTTTCCTACAAACTTCCCATTAGCCAGGGCCAACTCCCCCCTCAAGGGCATGCCAATACCCTCAATAAAAGGGAGTGTGGGAATGTGGGATTTTGACATGGAGGTGAGCACTGCCAACAGGAAGAAGGTATAAACTGACTGTTGGATTGTCCCCAACTGTGTCTCCCCACCCCACACTAAGTATTTAAAATCCAAGGTAGGGGGGGCACATGGGTGGCTTAGTTAAGCTTCCAACTCTTGATTTCAGCTTGGGTCATGATCTCAAGGTCGTGAGATTGAACCCCGTGTCGGGCTCCACACTGGACGTGGAGCCTGCTTGGGATTCTCTCTCTCCCTCTCCCCACCCCTCCCTCTCCCCCCACCTCTTAAAAAAAAAAAAATGGATAAAATCCAAAGTGTGTTCATAACCAAGGTTTAGGCTTACTGGCTCTTCGTTAGCCAGCCTCGTATATATAAAACATGTTATTAAGGAACACCCTGAGTTTTTTCTCTCCATTTTAAGCCTACAGGGACTCCTATAACAAACAGAATAATCATTTTCTAAATGGTAGGTGTCACGTACTGTGCCGGGCTACTTTCTATCTTACCTGTAATAATCCTCAAAACATGGTGAAGAAATTGGGTTTTCCTAATTTAAAAATGAGGTAACTGAGTCTCCAAGCAGTTGAGTACCTTATTCAGGGTCCTACAACTAATGAACTAAATGTAGTTCTCGACTCCAAAGCATAGGTTCTTTTCACTTTTCAGATGTCACCAAAAGGGCTAGGCAGTCACCTGTGGGAAGACGTACTTAGTGCCCAGAGTACTTTTCTCTCCTCGTCCTCTTCCCTGCTGTCTCCATTCATGTGTTCTTCTCTTAGTGAAGAAAAAATGACTGCAGCCCGCATTAGAAAATGCCACAAGTGTGGGACTGGCCTCATCAAATCTGAAGGCTGCAACCGGATGTCTTGCCGCTGTGGTGCCCAAATGTGCTACCTCTGTCGAGTATCTATCAATGGATATGACCATTTCTGCCAGCATCCTCGCTCACCGGGAGCCCCTTGCCAGGAGTGTTCAAGATGCTCTCTCTGGACCGACCCCACAGTAAGTGAATGCATGACTGCCTGTTGCTTTGTAGGGGAAAATACTGGTAAGGTAACTTAATGAAAGGGATTTTACATATACATAACACATTGTGACTTATGAAAATATAGGAAATTACATGGACCAGTAACCACAGGAAAAAAATGAGAAAGTAATCAGAAAGCTACTCCTCAGAAAAGCAGCATGCCCAAAAAGTTTATGGGCAAATTATTTAGAATAAAACTTTTTTGCCATCTGAAATAAGTCCCAGAGCATAGACAAGGAAAGATAGTTTTACATATGTTTGTATAAAGCCAACATAATGCTCATACCAAAACATGACAGAGATAACCCCCAAAAAAGAAAAATACAGATCCTTCTAACTTAATGTAGGTTTTAAATTCTCTAAATAAAATATCAGCAAATAGAAACTATGACCAAGTGATTGGAGCACCTGGGTGGCTCAGTTGGTTGAGTGTCTGACTCTTGATTTCAGCTCAGGTCATGATCTCAGGATCATGAGATTGAACCCCGAGTGGGGCTCCATGCTCAGCAGGGAGTCTACTTGGGATTCTCTCTTTCTCTCCCTCCGCCCCTCTCCCCCCTGCTCAATCTCTATTTCTCTCTAAAATAAATAAATAAAATCTAGGGGCTGGCACCTGGGTGGCTAGCTTCTAAGGAGCAAACTATGACATTAAGCGTCTGCCTTCAGCTCGGGTCATGATCCCAGCATCCTGGGATCGAGCCCCGCTTCTGGCTCCCTGCTCAGCGGGGAGACTGCTTCCCTTCTCCAGCTCCCCCCGCTTGTGTTCTCTCTCTCGCTGTCTCTCTCGGTCAAGTAAATTAAAAAAGTCTTTTAATAAATAAATAATAAAGTAAAATCTAAAAAAAAGAAGAAAGAAAAGAAAAGCTATAACAGGGCTCCTGGGTGGCTCGGTTGGGCAGCTGCCTTCGGCTCAGGTCATGATCCTGGAGTCCCGGGATCAAGTCCCACATCGGGCTCCCTGCTCAGCGGGGAGTCTGCCTCTCCCTCTGACCCTCCCCCCTCTCATGTGCTCTCTCTCATTCTCTCTCTCTCAAATAAATAAATAAAATCTTTAAAAAAAAAAAAAAAGGCTATAACAAGTGAGATTGTTCCAGAAATGCAGGGATGGTTCAATATTAAGAGCTTTATCAATATAACTCACCATATGATAACTTTAAATGGTAAAAGATGTAATAAAATCAAATATTCTTGATTTTTTTAAAACCCGTATTTCAGAACAGTCCATAGCATGTTTTTAATAGTGAAATACATAGAAGCATTACCAAAAAATCAAAGACTATCACCGCTGTTTCGTTTTGGAACTGCTAGTCAGTTCAGTTAGCTAAGAGAATAGAACATAATTGCCAATGTTAATTAGGTATCCACTGTGTTTCAGACACTGTTCTAAGCACTTTTATATGTAATGAAGAAAGGGAAATCTACCATTTTCAGCCTGAGAAAAGACAGAGTAATCAACTGGAAAGCTATTAGAAGCAGTAGAAAGATGTCTAGATACAAAATAAATATAGAGAGAATGTCATTCACATTATATAGCAATATAAATAATAAAATATTTTAGAAATTAACAAGAAATATAAAAAACAATGTTGAAGGACATCAAGAGATGTGAACATACAGAGAAATAATGCTTTGTTCTTAAGTTTTAATATAAACTGTATTAATTCTTCTTAAAATAATTTTTAAGTTTGAAACTCTCGTAAGGAAAGCAGTGCAGTATGTGCCAGGATTTGTTCTACCAAAAAGAATGAGCATAAGTGAAAACCCTGCTAACTTGGAGCAAACAAAAGGCCTGAGAAAGGGCACGAAAGCCCCCTGGAGGCCTGGTGACAGCTTTCCCCAAGGACAAGGAAGATGACCTGATCATGAAGAAGCCTCTTGTCCCTCAGAGGGAAGACTTGGTATTGCAGATGCATCACTTCAATCTAAAATCTAGACCTTTGCTGCAATTCCCGTTGAAATTCAATAGGGCTTTTTTTTTCCCTTGAAAAATTGCCTCTAATTTTGAAAATGAGACTAATTTTTACTAAGCTACACTAATCAAAACCATGTAGGCTAATAACTAGATCAGAGGGACAAAATGGAGACCAGAAACACATTAAATGAGAATTTAATGTCTGATAAAAATCTTTTTTTTTTTTCAAGTTTTTATTTAATCTCTACACCCAACGTGGGTCTGAAATTCATGACCCCAAGATCAAGAGTTCTGTGCTCTTCTGACTGAGCCAGCCAGGTTCCTCTAAAGATACTTAAAATCACTTGGAGAAATGATAGATTCATCCGTTCTTTTATTTTTAACTATTCAGTGTTGCCAGGACTAGTCTAAGCAGAAAAGCACTGTCATCGTGGAGTTTGCACTCTGAAACAGGTCCTTTGTCTGGTTAGTGTTAGGGAGGAGCAATGAGAGGAGGCTGGCACAGGGGAGGGAAGGAGGCTGCCTTCTGATGGAGTGACCTGGGCGGGCTCTTTGGGAGGCAGCATTTGCAGAGAGGCCTGCCTGAGGAGGAGGAGCAAGGCAGGCCAGGAAACCAAACAAATGCAGCCTGTTCAGGGACCAGAAAGAAGGCTGGTGTGACTTGCAGGTAGTGAGCTAGGGGAGGCAAGTGAGAAAGGGCGGGCCCAGCCAGGCTGTGAGTTGGTGGTAACGGTGGGAGCTATTGCAGGGCTTACGTAGAGGGGTGACTTAGCCGAATTTAAGATTTCAGTATCACACTGGCTACCGTGTGGAGAGAGAAACCTTCAGTAGTTCTTTTGGGACACTGGGCTAACCTTTTGGAAATATTTCAAGAAAGCGAAAGAAAATTACTTGTATCATTCCCTAGGAAGGGAAAACCCTTCTTAGTGTTACATCGAGGCCAGACTAAAAATACTTAAATCCTGTTTGGCAAAGGACAGCATAAACAAAGATAAAGGTAAATGAAAAACTGGGGAAATTGTTGTTAACACATACATGATACAGATAAACATTAATATGTAAAGAGTAGTATGATTCATTAAGAAATGAATAAACATCCCTATATTAATAAGAATCAATTTGGCTGTGAATTACAGAAAGCCCCAAAATAGCAATGGATTAGACAAGATAGAATTTTATTTTTCCTCACATGGTAAGTACAGCATTGAACAGCCCAGCCTGTTCAGATGTGTGAGCATCTTGCATTAGTTTAGTATGGAGCTATAAAAAGTGATGCTAGGGGCACCTGGCTGGCTCAGTCAGTAGAACATGTAACTTGATCTCTGGGTTGTGAGTTCAAGCCCCACATAGAGTTGGGGGTAGAGTTTACCTTAAAAAATTTTTAAGTGATGCTATATATCTATATTTTAAAACATGGTGGAAAGAAACATGGAGGGGTGCCTGGGTGGCTCAGTCGGTTAAGCAGTCGACTCTTGATTTTGTCTCAGGTCATGATCTCAGGGTCCTGGGATCGAGCCCCGCGTCGGGCTCCCTGCTCGGTGGGAAGCCTGCTTCTCCCTCTCCCCCTCCCTCTGCTTGCATTCCCTCTCTTGCTGTGTCTCTCTCTGTCAAATAAATAAAATCTTTAAAAAAATAAAACATGTTCCGTGCCAGCACTTTATAAGCCAAAGCATAGGTCGTTAGTCATCAGACTTTTACCCCTGGTTTCGAACATCTCCAATATGCCTAACGAGAGGAGGTGTCGGGTAACAGGCCGTCCCCTGGGTGAGAACCACAGCAAACCTCTCCTGGCCTAACGGTAATCCTGGGAGCTCCCAGTTTTGAAAAGCAGTGGGTCCTCAATGGAAACCAGGTGTGTGTGTGTCAGGAACCACCTCCTCACCGGGCAGAAAATCGGGCTGAGGGACCCAGGAATTGCGCTTATTCGGCAGCTCTGCCACCCGCTGAGAGTCTCAGCAAGCCTTCCTCCCTGCCTCCCAGCGCACCCCCAATCACGGAAGGAAAGGGTAGACTTTGTTTGTTTGTTTTTTTTTTAAAGATTTTATTTATTTGACAGAGAGAGATACAGCGAGAGAGGGAACACAAGCAGGGGGAGTGGGAGAGGGAGAAGCAGGCTTCCCGCTGAGCAGGGAGCCCGATGCGGGGCTCCATCCCAGGACCCTGGGACCATGACCTGAGCCGAAGGCAGACGCTCAACGACTGAGCCACCCAGGCGCCCCGGAAAGGGTAGACTTTGTAAACAGACATGTCATCCTCTGTTGTTGGTTTGGTTCAGTGGACGGAGGTACAGCCTGCAGCAGCAAGTGCTCACCAAGGTAATGCACACTGCCTTTTCGGACAAACCTTCCCCAGACCTGGCAGTTCTGTTGACTCACTTCCTCAGTGGTGTGCGGCCAGCATACCCAGGCCTGAGCATCTCTAGGATTTACATGAGGAAATAGGATTCTTTTTCTTCAGCTGCATCTCCTACAAAGTTCTCCCCTCCCCCTGCCCCGCTCCCCTTCCCACGTTGCCTTCCAGAAACAAAGAGCTGAGTGGAGTTACACACCAGAAGGTGTTCAGCTGCTGGCCTCTCCTCGGTCGGCGCTGTTTTCTTTTCTCTTCCAGCTCATTCTTGTTCCTTCTCCTGCCACCTCCCTTTTCCCTACTACACATGGAATGGGTTAAAAGTTTTTTGTGTTCTGTTACCTTGTTTGGGTGCCGTAGCATGCCACATGCCCCCTTGTTTTCTTGTTGAATTGTCGTCTTCCACCCTGAGAAGGGTTCTGTATTTGCTCAAAATAAAGTTCAAAAGGAAGGTCAGGCAAATACAAATCCCTCCGATTTCCTCAGGCAGCCACAGCCAGAGATTTGGTTCCATTTGTCCCATTCCCATCAAATCTGGGATCAGCCCTGTTTCCTTGATTCTCACCAGGAGACTGATTGGATTCCAGGCCAGCATCTGTTGGGGCTTCTGAGAACACAAAGCCATTCAGAAGTTCAGGGAAACAAAGCATGCCCTGTCATCCAAGCCTATTCTCCGGCTTAATTAACCAGCAAGGCCAGGAAGAATCTCTTCGTCCCTTCGTGGTTTGGAAAGAAGTTGAGTTTTATCCCTTAATGACTAGAGATTGCCTGGGAACCCACACAAAGTCCGTATGAGAACTAAAATGATGAATGTAACTTGCCTTCTCTGTTAATTATCAAAATGAAGCCAAAAACATTCAACCACAAGTCTTAAAAAACAAGATATCTTTTTAAAAGGAAGGAAAAGGGCGCCTGGGTGGCTCAGTTGGTTAAGCGACTGCCTTCGGCTCGGGTCGTGATCCTGGAGTCCCGGGATCGAGTCCCGCATCGGACTCCCTGCTCAGCAGGGAGTCTGCTTCTCCCTCTGACCCTCCCCCCTCTCATGTGCTCTCTCTCATTCTCTCTCTCAAATAAATAAAATCTTTAAAAAAATAAATAAATAAAAGGAAGGAAAAAAAGAAGCAAACCACAGTTTTCTGATTGGGGAGCAAATGCAAAGCCACATGTTGACACATAAGTGAGCAGACGTCATTTTGCAGGGGGGTAGGTATCCTGGTGCTTGACCGGATCCAAATCCACTGCAGCCGAATGAGTGGCAGGGGCTAGTAAGGCATAGCTCATCGTTAGACGCTGTGGTCAAAAGAGCAGTCACCTGGCAGTCCAGATTCAAGAAGTGGGGCAGAATTCTTAACAGCATTTTTCTTCCTTAAATACAAAACAAAGTCAGTGTTTATCTTGGGTGTTGGTTACCAGAAACTGCACAGAATTATTTTCCACAACTTCTTTGATTTTTGAATATAAAAGATGGTTTGATTCAAATAAAACCCTAGGGCTTTTACAACCAGTTTACAATTTGATACCATTACCACTTAGCCATTTGGTCAGGAGACTTATTTTCCCAAGCCTACGTTGAATTGAACCTGATATTGACCTGTGCTAATATTTTTAATTCTGTAATAATTCTCTAAGGCAGATGTGTCATCCCACTTCTACAAAAACTGTGGTCCATAAGCGTAGCAGGGGCTCCAGCCGAGGCTGTTTCTCTTGGTGTCTTTAAGCCACCCGCCTGCCTTCTCCCATCTGTGGCTCCAGCACCACCCAGACTAGCCCAGTGCCCAGCATCTCCCTGCGGGGGCCGGTGTACAGATAATACCGCACAACTCTGAGACCCGTGTTTAAGTGGCCAGGGAAAGGAGGGACTGTTGCAGGAATGGAGGGGAGAAGAGCATTTCAGAGTGGACCCAGGAGAGGCAGAAGGCCCATGGGAAAGGTAGACCAAAGGTGAAGTCATTAACTGGATCTTGGCTATAGCATTGTTTCCTTAACTTTTTTCTTTTTTTTTTTTTTTAAAGTAAGCTCTGTGCTGGGGCACTTGGATGGCTCAGTCAGTTAAGTGTCTGCCTTCAGCTCCGGTCATGATGGCCAGGGTCCTGGGATCGAGCCCTGTTATCAGGCGCCCTGCTCAGCAGGAAGCCTGCTTCTCTCCCTCTGCCTTCTGCTTTGCCTACTTGTGCATGCACTCTCTCTGTCAAATAAATAAAATCTAAAAAAAAAAAAATGATAATAAGCTCTATGCCCCATGTGAGGCTTGGACTCCCGACCCTGAGATCAGGAATCACGTGCTCTACCGACTGAACCAGTCGGGCACCCCTCTCCTTAACTTTTTAAATGTATCTTTTACAAAAGAAACTAAGATGGTGACGTGAGCCCCCTTGTTGTTCCATCGACCCAGCTTCCTCAGCATCTTATTTCTGGTCACTTTTAAATATCTTCCTTTCTGTTACAACATGGGGGCAGGACCACTTTCCTGATCCACAGATGAGGAAAACGAGATTCAGGTCACTTGGTAAAAGTGGGATGCAAGCCCAGGTCTTGGAGCAGATGTCAGCTCTTTTTACTCCAGAAGTCTCCACACCCTGGAGGTCACAAATTTGGCAGCTCACCAAGTAGGTGCCCACTAGGGTCCCTGAGCCCAGTGAACCAGCTGGGGCTCCATAGAGGGGTAAGACCATTGCTGGACCCTTTCCCCATTGAGCAAGTTGCCGAGTTAGAAGGGGGGGCTGGATCTCCAAATCTTGACAGTGTCCTTGATCAGGTTTAGGTGTCACTGAGGACTACCAGGGAGGGTGGGAACATGTAGATATGTGTCGTCTTCGACAAATGCCAGCAGGCCCAGGCCGAGCACTTGACCCTGACAGGAGTCAAAACATGGCCATATTCCATGCTGCCTCCAGGTCCCTGTGGGGGAGCTCTAGATGGAAAGGCGTTTGGGTGCTGGGTCTCTCTGACCTGAGGAGATGGCTCCAGAGGCCAGCCAAGAGCCCGGCTGTCTTTGCTCCTCCCCAGCACGTTGTCCAGCCCCCCACTGGGCCATTCCAGACCCCAGCTGCACAGCATGTGCCACTTGGGGCTGTACCTCATCCTCCTCCCCCCAATTTCCTGTTGCAGGGGGACAGCTGGAGCTGGGGGTTAGGGTCTGGTGTTGCTCGGCGATCTGCAGCCGATCTGGGAATAATTTGAAACTAAATCCTCGGCCCTTTGGAAGCCTTTTATGAAATCATTGCAAGTTTATTAACAACAGCTGTGGCCACACATGACCTGGATCCCAGCCCCAACCCCACCCCCAAAATCGCAGGAGGGAAGCAGCAGTTGACTTGGAATCCCCAGTCACCTTTTTAAGGGGAGGAAAGTTAAATGAAGAAAAGTCACCCATCCTTCCTCCGTAGTCACTGGAGGCTGGACAGCAGGCAAGCAGGAGGCCAGCCATGGTGATCAGAAATGTTGATGAAAACGGGCTCAAAGGGACTTTTCAAAGCTTTGGCAAGAGCAGCCTGGGGCCAAGTGCTCACACATCTATTTTAGGGCCCTTCAGCCTGTGCTGGCAGTTAGTGTCTGATTGGCAGAAACCTCCTCTTTCTCGAACCATTGGCAGCTTCTCCATTTCCTCCTGTCCAGACCCTGCTGCTCAGGCGGAGCTGCGAAGCTTCCTTATTGACGGGCAGGTTCCAGAGTGGAGGTTTGGGTTGGTTTTTCTTAATTAAAACCTCTCTGGCGAACTCTACCTCACTTCCTGCCAGCGACTGCCTTGCTGAGTCTGTTTTGGAGAAGCCCGGCCCCTGCCATCGGCTTCGTGCCCTCGCCGTGCTCCCTGCTGCCTCCATGTGAAGCAGGCGTGTCCAAGTCCTCCAAGTCAGGCCAACACTTTGTGTCCTGCTGAGCTCAAAGGAATTCAGAGAGAGGAAATAAAACCTTCTTCCTGTTAAGATGCAACCCACTCATTTCTTCCTTTAAAGTATTCTTCCAGATCTGGGGGGCAGTGAGACTCCACATACCATTCTGCTGTATTCCTCTATCCTCGGCACTGCATTGGGGGAGTACTGGCTCGCTGTGGGTACTGTGCATGTTCCCTTCACAGTCCTCATTGCATCTGGTTGTGGTCTGTGGGCTCCACGCCCAGAGTGGCCATGGGTAGTGATAAAAATTGCTTAGGTGGTTCTCTTGCACCCTAGCCTGGTGTTTCATTTTACTCAGTCTTTTTTTTTTTCTTTTTTTTAAGATTTTATTTATTTATTTCACAGCACAAGTAGGGAGGAGAGGGAGAAGCAGGCTCCCCACCGAGCTCGGAGCCTGACACGGGGCTCAGCCCCAGGACCCTGGGATCATGACCTGAGCTGAAGGCAGACACTTAACCGACTGAGCCACCCAGGCGCCCCCATTATACTCAGTCTTTTGAGACCTGCCCGTCCTGGGACATCTTGACTGCTGACTGGTGTCTGCTCCCTCCTGTTTCAGCCTAGTCTTGCTTATATGCACATTCCATGGATCTGTGTGGAAATTTTCACCAAGATTGGGAGGGGCCGGAAAGCAGACAGAGAATGGAAGTCATCCAGGCCTACTGGATCCATCTTAAAGCCCATGCCAAAAGCCAGATGGAGGAGTGCGGGGGGGACGCGTCATCCTCAGTGGCCATTCACTAAGGCCTGTTGGGGTGCCCAGCGCAGTGGCTACCAACAGAACCATCTGTTCCTCCCCGGGGGGAGGGTGTGAAGGGGAGCTTGGGTTGAGGGTCCAGTTTGGTCTCCAACCCTATAGAGGGCAGAGCAGCTAGAGGGGCCCTAACTGCCCAGGCACCCTAGCAGCTGCCAGCCCACAAGGAGCAGTAGGCTCTGCACTGGTCCCAATTTCACTTCTCACGACTCTGATCTTCAGCATGTAACTGCATCTCAGAGCCTGTTTCCTCGCTGGTAGAATCTCTGTTGGCCCCTTATGATTGGGAGAGACACTTAGTGTGCGCATGTGAACTAGAGCAGGACACAGGGAGGTGGGACTTGAGTGTGCAGAGCACAGCCTTCCAGAAGAGAACCTCGGGGGGTTTCTGAGTGAGGTGGGGATACAAACACAACCGATGGGAAGTGGGCCAAAACATTCCCAGGAGTTCTCTCTGGAGAGGAATTACCGGTGACTTTTTTATTTGGGCGGTGTTAAACTTTTTATTTCCCAAATTGCTTTAATGTTATGAGAATCAAAACATTGGTCTTTTGTGGCAGAAAGAGAAAATTCCATGGGACACTGTGATATGCAAGTAAGTTGGTAGCCTCACGAGAAAGCATGTTAGGCACGGAAATCTAGAAGTGTGTGTTCCCACTCTGGAGATGGGCTAAGAGCAGCGGCCCAGTCAGGCAAGGGGAGACCCTGCCACTGTGAGCCAGTAAGTCCTTTTGGGCCTCAGTGGTAGAGCCTGGCCCACACCTTGGGTTTCTGGCTCAAGAGGCGAGGTTTGTGGGCTCTGGAGCTCCTGACTCTGTCTGGGGGAGAAGGAAAGAGGTGGTGAGAGGGATCTGCTGCTGGCTTTGTCTCAGAGGCCAGTGCCAGGGGAAGCCAGACACTGACGAATGGATCTTTTTTAAGGGATAGTATGTGCACTTCTGGATGAGCTGACCAAGAAAAGAATTCCCTAAAAATTTCCAGGGAAGTGACCCCCTTCTCTGCTGTGTTGGCTCTTTGTCTTCTTGAATGGAGGTGTTTTGATTTGCCCTATTCTCTTGTATTTAGTGGAAAAAGGAGATTCCGGAGTTCTGCCCATCCCAAAGAGAAGGAACCCTCTTGTATTTCAAGGAGGATAAGATGCACTCGTTCTAGAACAAGGCAGGGCCTCTGACAGTGCTCGGGGCAGGGCGGGCGGAGTTCCAGGAGCTTTGTAGTCCCTGCTGCAGAAGCTTCCAGTTCAGAAACCTGTGGTTTCTGCGGTTAAGAGCTCCAGCCTTGAGAGTGGAAGGCCTGGGTTTAAACCTCACGGTGTCTCCGTTTCCCTATCTGTAATACGGGGATTCATTAATAGGGCCTAACTAGTGGAGTTGTTACGAAGATCCAGTCTCTGTGAAGTGCTTTTACAACAGGAGCTGGCACATAGTAAGCCCTCAGTAAACATTAACTTCCACTCTTGCTGTCACAAGTGCTTGGCACTTTGTGAAAGAGAGATCATTTGCTTCTCACAGTAAACCGCTGTGAATGGGCTCCAGGTCAGGTTGTGGAAGATAACAGGGTCCTCAAGCCCAGCTCTATGGAGCCCCAGAACTGGAGCTGTTCTCATCGCGCCAGCACCCTGTCCGTTAGGAAGTCAGTGCTGCTTGAAGATAAGACTTGCCGCGGCCGGTCGCTCCATCATGCCTGGATTTCCTGTGGGTGACTCAGCCCCTTCCGGGGGTGCTGGAGGTCAGGTACTTCAGCAACCTGGCCCCTGCACCCAGCTCTCTCATCTGCTTTCCTCCTATTGTTCCCCACTTCCAGCAGCCTAGGTGTGTCCTAGATTTGCAGAGTGGCAAGCCTTTTTCGCAGGTGTCCTGGTTTGCCATGAATGATGACACTTGGGGCACCAAGAATGTTTCCCAAGGGAACTCACCTCCAGAAAGGCCTCGGGAGCCCATCTGTCCCTCAGCCCAAACCCAGAGGGACCAGTCTTCATGTTTTATCTCAAAATCAGCCCTAAAGCTTGCCACATTCACTCTTTTTGTTAACATTTTTTTTAATTATGGTAAAATATGTATAAAATAAGATTTGCCATTTTTAAAGTGTATGATTCAGTCTGCCTTCACTCTTGACTTGAGGAGCTTTAAATGCTTAAGAGAAATTGCTTGGGAAGGAACCCCCACCCCAGATGAAGTAAGAAATCTTCACCTTAGAGTCTAACATGTTTGGCTAAAAATGTAATTTAAAAATATATTGAAAAGCATTTTCATTGTTAGTTTCTAAACAGTGTCCTGTGACTCCAACCAGTCGGAGGAAGTTGAAATCTGAACCATCTGATCCTTAATCTAGCTGCAACTGACAATTTACTCAGTGGCCCTAATTAATACAGTCAGGAAGCCCGGCACCTGCCTTATGAAGAAGCCACAGAGGCAAGTGTTGGGGTCATCTCCCAATCTCTGCCACTTTTTCTTGAAGCTTCTCATCTTTCTAAAATCTTTATTTCTGCTGTTTTCCATGACCTTCCTGCCTTTAAATAGTGAGCGCTCTTTGCCAAGTCCTTTACATACTTGAGCTCATTCCAGCCTTACAACAGCCCATTTTACAGATGAGGTATCTTGCGAGACTCAGACATTCAAGTCGCTTAGTGGAAGGTACCACAGAGCCCTTCTCTCCCACCTGACAGTTTTCTGGATCGCTGCTTTTTTTTTTTTTAAGATTAAAAGTCTTTTTTCCCTGGACCTTCCACTGGCACCAAAATGAAGAGGTTTGTCAGGTCCTCCTCTAGATAATTGGTAGAACGTATCTTTACATTCACATGGAGACCTTCACACTGTGCCCACCAAACTGTACTGAGTTATCCGAGCCCTTTGCATCGGTTGGCTTAGTGGTTCCTTCATAGAGAAATCCATTCCCTCCTTTGGAATTTTCACAGAGAGGCTAGATGACTGGGTCTTGGGGTTTTTAATGGAGAATTTGCACGTGTTAACCTCGGAGACAGACATGGTGCCCTCGAGGGTTCTTCTTGGCACTTGGCAGCTCTCTCCTCTTCCTCCTGCTTTGCTCAGAACACCTGGCAGGGTGAGGCTGAGAAAGATTTGTGTGTTAAGGATTTCCAAATGTGTTGCAGCACCTGGGTGGCCGAGTCATTGGGCATCTGCCTTCGGCTCAGGTCATGATCCCAGGGTCCTGGGATCGAGCCCTGCATCAGGCTCCCTGCTCCACGAGAAGCCTGCTTCTCCCCACTCCCCCTGTTTGTGTTCCCTCTCTCGCTGTGTCTCTGTCAAATAAATAAAATCTTAAAAAAAAAAAATTTTTTTCCAAATGTCGGGAAGGTTGCGGAAAGAATTTAGAGACCATCGAGTTAGTTTAGTTCCGTCATTTGGCGACTGAGGGTGGGAGAACATGAGCGAATTTAACAGGGCCTCCTGCTATTGCCCACAGAGCCCACAGCCTCCAGCAGCTCTGTCCTAAGATTTTTTATCTATCAAACAAAGGGAATATGTTACATAAATATTTACTCATTCCATCAGTATGACTTAGTCTCCTTGTTGATCAGAAGTTTAACCAGTAAACTTAGAACAGTGTCTAGCACTAGCAGGTGTCCGATACAAGCTGATTAAAAGCTATTCCCGACTCGAGTCCTTGAGGTTTGTCATAACTGTATGGTGAAATCCCTGACTGCTGTCTTGGCAGTGACATTAATAATGTGCTAAGTAAACATGCACACTGTCTCCGCTCAGGTGGGACTGCCACGCTCTCCACTATCTAGGGAGGGTGCTCTCTCCAGCTCACATGCTCTTTTCTGTGGTTCTCCATTCACATTTCACAAGTTCCCTGGTGCCATCAGTTGGTCAAAGGTGTCACTGAAACCGTTCCAGCCCAGGACACACCTGGCCACATGGGGAGGCTCCAATGCCTTGTCTAGGAAACCCCTCCTCGAGTACCGGGACTGCCGCTGCGCACCAGTGCCCTCCTCACACTTCTCCCCAGCTTGACTGCTCTTAACTCCTGGAGAAGCAGCTGGAAGACTCCAGGAAACAAGCCTGCCTGTCGTTCAGTTCAAATCCGCACAGTTGGTGATGTTCTACTCCGTTCATCTCGCTCTTAAACTGCTGTGCCCTTCCTCCCACATGAGGGCCCCCACCCCGACCACCATTCAACTGGCAAGACGCAGCTCCTTCTACAGCCCACCAGCTGTCTAGAAGCTAAAGGCCAGCTTCAGGGCTCAGCTGGCCTGAGTAGACCTTTGTCCACCTAAGGTCAGAGAATCAGTAAGACTCTGTTGGGCTTTGCACAAAAGGGTGTGCTGCTCAAGAGTTCATGGACTCTGGATCTGAAACTTTTCTGGCCATCGCTTCTCGGCCTTTTGGCTAAGATCAAGTGTGAAACTTTTCGGGCCCTGCCCGCCCCAGACCCACCCCCTTTCCAAACCTTTGGGTTATCAGTCTGCCCACCTGAGCTGCAGAAGGTCCTCTGCTTGCTTTACAGCTTAGGGAACAAAGCAGGCTCCTGCCCCACAATCCCACTCCTCAGCCACAGCCTTTCAGGTGGGCTTCCTTGGGAGCCTCATCCACTGATGAAGCAAGGAGACCCTCAGGGTCTGGGAATGAGTAGTCTGCTGACTGGCAGCAAGCTGTCCTCCCCTGGGTCCCAGTGGGGGGGTGTACGCACAGCATGGAGCTGGTTGGAGCAAGCTCACCATCTTGTTGCTCTTCTTCTAGGAAGATGATGAGAAGCTAATTGAGGAGATCCAGAAGGAGGCTGAAGAGGAGCAGAAGAGAAAGACTGGAGGCAAGCACCCCCCCAGCACGGGCCCCATGCTTGGGGCGATCCCTGTTGGGGGGGTGGGGGGGGCCCGGAGCACTCCATGCGGGGGGTGGGCTTCATGGCTGGCCTTCCAGCCCACCGGGGCCGCCCAGGCATCCATCCATCTCCCCATGGCAAGAGGCTGTGAAAGCATAGGAGAGTTTCAGTATCCCCTTGATGGTCAGGGGGTCCCAAGGGATGGGTTTGAGCTTAGGAGGCAGACAAAACCCACACTGGACTAAAAAGACAGTAGGCCCACCCTGGCCTCTCTGAGGTCACAAAGGAATGAAATGGAGTTTCTGAGAGTGGCCCCCAGGCCCTGGCTCTGAAGGAAAGTCTCCCATGGAATCCACCACTCTCCAGGGTGATCACTGAGTTAACACTTAGACAGCTGAGGGGGGTTGGTGCACATGCTCACGTTCATTGGCCTCTTTGTGGCCTGGCCACCCCTCCTATGTCCGTAGGTAAGAATGATGCTGAAGGTCAGACATGCCTGGCCTGGTCTCATGCTCTAGGCTCTCAGCTTGGGGCAAGTGGGACTGAGGTCAGGATATGCAGCCTTGGTCCCAACCCACATCAAGCACAGTTGGTTTTGTTTTCTCTACTAAATCCCATGTCCTGTTCAGAGAACACCTTCAAACGCATCGGGCCCCCCTTGGAGAAGCCTCCAGAGAAAGTCCAGAGGATCGAAGCCCTGCCGAGGCCCGTCCCGCAGAACCTGCACCAGCCACAGATCCCCCCCTATGCCTTTGTGCACCCCCCCTTCCCCCTGCCGCCTGTCCGGCCCATGTTCAACAATTTCCCTCTCAACATGGGCCCCGTCCCAGCGCCCTACGTGCCCCCTCTGCCCAATGTGCGCGTCAACTACGACTTCGCTCCCGTCCACGTGCCGCTGGAGCACAACCTGCCTATGCACTTTGGTCCGCAGCCACGGCATCGCTTCTGACAGCTCTGTGTCCTGCCTCCTCCCCAGAGCCCGCCACTGAGCAGCCCAGCCTGTGCAGGGCCGGGGTTCCATAGATTCCCGCCTCGCCCCCAAGGCCATGCCTTCTGAATGGGGATCGTGCACTTGGCTCTCAAAAGGATAGGTTGGCGTTTTTCCTGCTGCTTCCTGGGAAGGGCTACTGTCCCTTGAGCGGCCGGCAGGCCAGTGCCCTCAGGTGCCTGTAAAAGGATTGGTCTGACCCTTGCTGGACCAGTGATAAGGGGCCAGTAGGGCCTCCCTGGAGAGTTCCACTGTCCGAGCAGCAGTGCAGGGACCCTCACCACAAGGTATCCCCTCTCTGTCAGCCCTGTCCCTGCAGACAGTGACGAGGGAAGTGTTTGTGTCCGTCCCCTCCCCTCCCCCTGGCAGACCTCACAAGTCTCTCAGTTAACCACGTAGGCCTTCCTTACCGCAGTATAGTCTGATTGGTGATAAAGCCGAAGTCCCAGTTGGAGGGAGTTTGGAGTTCGGAGAGAGCTAAGCCATCTGAACCATGTTGTGAAGGCTGGGTTCTCCCCCCCACCCCCACCCCAATGCTGCGGCCCACCCAGAGTGAGTGCACCCTGCTGCTCCAAGTTAGTTGGTCCCAGTGAGGCGGTGGCAGAACCATATCCCCAGGCCTGGGGGCACCGCTCAGGGTGGGGAGGCTGCAGACTGTATTCTCCAAATCCAGAACCCCAGGCCGCCACCACCGTGACTATTCAGGTCTCTTCTTGTCCTTGGCCCACTCAGATGAGACCACAGAGAGCCATCTCATGCTGTCAGTTCTGTTTTGTAGTTTAAAGAAATATTTGCCATTTACTCACTTTGAACTTACTGGGTTTTCTGTGGCCTACTAGAGTTTCTCTCGTTCAGTCTCTAGAAAGTCAAATCAGTTACCCCACACCAGGCAGCCAGTGAGTGCTGGATGGTCCTGAATCTTGCCAAACAAAAGGTCCTTTCGAGGTGGCTGTGACAGGCTTGGTGGCTCTCCCAGGTAGCCCAGTTGTCAGGTAATGAGCAGCTTCTCCCCTAAGGTTTGGTGGTGGCAGTGGGTTTCCACGGGGGGATAGAGGACCCAGACTACACCCGGCACCCACCCGTGGAGCTGCCCCTGCCCACAGCCAGGTGAGTCTAGCTCCGGGTCGGCATGGGGGTTCCTGCCCCTTCCCACTCACCTTTCCCTGTGCAGCCCCAGCCTACCCAAGGCTCTGCCCCATCGCTAGCCACTCTGCAGAACAGAGGCTTCCATGGGGAGTGACCCTGCCTGGCTGCCCAGTATTGGTCTCTGTCACTGCTGCTGTATCTCTCATGTCTGTGGGGTTCCCAGAAGTTCCCAGCACCTGTGCACAGATCTCAGAAGGGTGAGCCTAATGACCAACCCCCCATCTCTGGGGACCGTGCCCCAGGACCATGCGTTCTTGTGTGCAGGCACCCACTGCCATCAGTTTCTCATGTATTTCAAGGATTAAAATGGGGAGAAATCTGCTAAGTTGCCCATTCTTCCTCCTGCTTTTCCCCCAGGGGAGGGTTTTGCAGAGTTCTCTGGGCGTAGGGAGGGACACACGAGGAGGGGCTTGCACCTCCGGGAGCCTGAATGGCAGTGCCTTGGGAGAGCCCTGCTGGGGGTGCACTGCAGGGCACAGTGACAGGTCTAAATACCTTTACGGCATGGTCCCCGTGCATCCCCAAGGTGAGGAGGGTCTCAGAGCAGTTGAGCTTCCAGCGGACGTCCCACCAAATGGGACACACCAGAACCTCCTGGGCCCCCTGAGCCAGTTCATCCAAGGAGGGAACAAACCAGTCCACCTCTGTTCTGTAGCCAGGGTACAGGGTTCCGTGGGGCGCTTTGGGCAGCCGAAAGGGCAGGCCCCAGGTGGGTGGCATGTGAAGATCCCGACACAGGAAAGGAAGAGACCAGAATAATTGGTTTCCCCCAAAGCCAAACTGAGGACTTGCCCTTTGAGATGAATTCTGGCTGTTCGAGCCACACGCAGCTGCTAGGGATCTGAGGACCCCCGATTTCTGATGATCCTCCTTGCACTGGACTGTGGAGCAGCTCCCAGGCCCGCAGCAGCATAGTTGCTGTTTGGGGGAAGGTCGTTGCCACGAGTTCTGACGCTAGCATGAGGTCCCACCTGTCTGTGAAGTGACCCTCTAGGTGCCTGTGTCCCAGAGGACCCCAGGCTTCTTGAGAAGCAGACTGCACTAGTGAGAGTTCAGGGGAGAGGGGGCCTTAATCCTCTGACAAACAAGCCAGCAAGTGGCTGCAAGGTATGAGGACAGGAGACCCACAGAGACCAGCCAGTGGCAGGGACAAGGCAGGAATCCCAGAGGCAGCCTGGCATCTTACCCTCTCTGGGCCACAGTGTTTGCTCCCCCAAGCCAGACACTGCCCAGCAACAGTCCCGTTTTACTTGCCTTAAACTGGAGAGAGGAATCTAGTATTTGCACTTAGCAAAAGATTTTAAAACTTAAAAAAAAAAAAAAGTGTGCATGACCTGTCACTTTGTATAAAAATAGCAAAAATGATTAGTTTATTAAATTTTTTTCTGTACCTTCTGGTAGTAAAATACATCAAAATAATTCTGTTTAAACTACTGTGTGTAAAAAGTCTGTATTATATGTAACTTGGACTTTTTGTAAATAAATGTTTGTGCACTATGCTCCTTCCGGTTTTGTCTGTCCACACGGCACTACCGGGCAGGCCCCTCCACCCCCATGAAGTTACAGGGGCTGCGCACACAGGCGACAGATTCCCGGGGAGTGATTGGGCCTACGATGCCACTGCTCCCTGGGAGCGGACGTTAGCTGCCGCTGGAGAGCTGCGAGGAGAAGTGAGACCCCCATCTCCCCTCCCCAGAAGGAAGATCAGGTGATGTCTCATGCTGACCCTGCTTGGGTGGCTACCGAGGCCCACTTCGGCACAAGGGGGTTTTTTGTTGTTTTTTGGCACAGAATCCCCTTCCAGAAAGTGCTCAACCCCTCTTCCAGGCCTGGGCAGCAAGCCACCAACTTGCCTGGAGAGCGATCTGCAGAGGCTGGACCAGGCGAAGGTTGGGTGAAATGGGAGGAAGCTCGTGTCCTCCTCCAAGACCAGGAGATCAAGTCCCTGAGAACAGAGTGTCTGACTGGGGCCACCTTCCTCGGGCACAGCCCTCCCCATCAGAATCCCCAGCAGTCCTGCTGTGAGCCAGGCTGGCAGACCCCAGCACCTTTGGGCTCAAACTGCTCAACGTTCTGATAAAACGTGGGCTATCCTGTCCTGCTATTTGCAGCTTTATTGAGTGATGCGCCCCCCCTTTTTTTTTTTTTGTGCATTTCTGAAAATGTACTGAAATAAATCCAAGACAGAAGTTACCTGCATTCCCAGGGTCATGAGTTCAAGCCCCATGTTTGGCGTGGAGCCTACTTAAAAAAAAAAAGTGATTCTGCACCTTTCAAAATGGGACTTTTCTCTCTTTGCAACCAGGAGTGCCCCCCCCGGGTCTGATTGGTTCTTTTTGTGCCATCCTGATGGACGATAGGGGTGCTTCGCACTTCCTGCCACCCTTCCACACCTTGGTGAGCACCTGCTTGGATGTTTCAAAAGATATATTTTCCGGGAGCGGAGTTGTGCATAAAGGATGGGGGTGAGGGGCACCTGGGTGGTTCAGCCGTTAAGCATCTGCCTTCAACTCAGGTCATGATCCCAGGGTCCTGGGATCGAGCCCCACATCGGGCTCCCTGCTCCACGGGAAGCCTGCTTCCTCTCCCTCACTCCCTGCTTGTGTTCCTGCTCTCACTATCTCTGTCACATAAAATCTTAAAAAAAAAGGATGGGGGTGTGTATTTCTATGTCTTTTGCCAGATTCCTTGACAAAGCAGTGTCAACCCACCCGCCCTGGCCTGTGTTCTTACCCTTCGTTGGCACATCGTTGTTGCCACGGTCCCTCGGCTGTCCTAAGACCTGTCTCCTGGAATCTGACCTCATTGGGGACACTTGAATGGACACATCTTCCTTTAGAAGGAACTGCTGTTTAGGTCAGGTGCATTTGTAATTGCACTGTCCAAACTTATTTTCCATCCTTGAAGTGACATTTACGTATACACATTGGCCACTTAACAAATGTTTTAAAAGAGAAAAAATTAGAAAACACAGAAAAGGATCAAGACAAAAGTGCTTTGTTATCTGAAGGTAGCTACTGATATTTTTTAAGATCTATTTATTAGAGAGCACGCAAGGGGGGGAAGGGGCAGAGAGAGAGAATCTCAAGCTGACTCCGCGTTGATTGCAGAACCTGATGCGGGGCTCAATCTCACGACTCTGAGATCATGACCTGAGCGGAAATCAAGAGTCGCATGCTTACCCCAATGAGCCACTCAGCCGCCCCTACTGATAATATTTTTTTTGATGCATTTCCTTCCAGGTCGTTCTGCTCTGTGATATATATAATGTCTCACAAAACCAGTAAACCAGATGTGCAGGTTTGCATCCTATCATGAGCATTAGCAAGGTATGAGCAAGTGCTTCCAAAATACCGTTTTTAATTAGCTCCTCCTTTTAGAACCTCTTGCTGCAGGCTTGTAAACCTTCTCTTTGGGCTTCTTGGAATCACGTTTCTGCAGGCTGGTGCACAGCTGCCCCTGTCCAGCCTGCTGTTCTTTGTTCTCATGACCCCCGGGGGACGTGGCCCCACCTAAAACCCCATCTGTGGGTCTTCCCTCTCAGGATTAAGTCGGAAGCAACTCCTCTCCTTGCTTCCTCCCCCTTCATCAGCACGTCTTGGCAGGCAGTCCAGAACTGATCATCGCTTAGGCTTGGCTTTGCCCTAGATGATGCCAGTTAAGACCCTCACGAGAGGGGCGTGGAGCCAGCACAGGCTGTCACCAGGGCCACCGGGATCACCGGAACCTGCCTCTTCCCTAAGTGGGGGTGGCGCACTGGGCCCGAGGCCATTCTGTGGGTTCTGCAGGTGCAGCGCTGCGGGGCCCCGGGAAGGTCACTGCAGCCAGCTGCTTGAAGCAAAGTGGGGACAATTACAGCACCGAGAAAGCCAGGAAAGAGCTTGTTGTCAGGTCCCCTTCCCGCTGCCCTTTGGCATCCACTCCCAGAGGCGGGTCCGGCTTCAGACCCAGGCACATCCCCGGATGGCTGCCCCTCACCACTCCGCAGGTCCAGTCCCCCGTCCACCTGCCCTCGTCCGTGGTGCGTCTGGGGCTGTGCCACTGCCCGCTTGCCCCGAACCAAGCACCGGGCGAGTGGCATTCACAGCCTGGGAGAGGGGGGCAGTGCACCTGGGCCCAGCACATCACAGCAGGGAGACCAGGGCCGCAGCCTTCTCAGGGGGCTCTCAGTCTCTCCTTTCTCTGCCCCAAGTCTGGTTCTCCCTCTCTCTCCTCTTTCCTGTCAAGATTGAGGCCACTTACCAAAAAATACCCATGATCGAGAACAAGCAGAAAACCGAACTGGAACAGAAGCAAAGCTACAGTATTAAACACAGCGCAGGAAGTGGGGCTCTGAAGTCAGGCGGCCTGGCCCCCTTCCCGGCAGCTCACGTGGAGAAGCACATGAATTACAAGGGTCACCGTGTCCATAGGGTGAACACGTGCTCATAGCTCCAAGGAAGGATGCTCCGCAGGCGGCACACATCTCCGTGACCTGCTGGAGGCCCTGATGGGCTTCGGGGGCCATCCACTGGGGCTCTAGGGAGGCCTGGGCCTGGGGCTCAGAGTGGACAGCCCGCATGGCTCCCCCACATGGCCACCCTCACCTGCTCAGCCTCGGACCTCTGGCGACTCTTGACGCCTCCCCCACAGACATCTCCTTTCTCTCGCCTCTGATGGGGAACAAAGCCAAAAAGGAAGCCTGGAACATCCTGGAGGCCAGGGGCACTGAAGGACGTGCGGGCACACGGTTCCTGCCCAGCTGTGCTGTTCCCGGCTGTGAGCCTCGGCCCAGTCCTCTGTGCCTGTCCTCCTGAGACACTAGCCATCTCAGGCCCCTTCCCTACTGTGGAACAGTCTCCACCAGGCCTGCCTTCCCTGAGGACCAGGAGCACCATTCAGCTCGGCTCTGCGTCTCTGGCACCCGGTCAGGGCCCGGGGTGCTCAGGAAATAGTTGCTGGAAAAATAAATCTGTGAAATGACACCAAAAATACCCCCCTCAGAAGGGGGTCTTTAGGACACTCAGTGAGCTACTGTAGGGGAAGACACAGTATGACCTACGGTAGCCACACAAATGTCAGCTTCATTGTGTTTGGAATCAGAAAATGTGAGCGAGTGCTTTTTCCACCTGCTAGCTGGAGCCTCAGTTTCCCCATCTGTAAAAGGGAAGGGTTGGGCTGGGTAGCCTGAGTGGCAGAAGCCTGGCAGAGACTGGTGGCCTCCCTGCATGGAGGAGAGTGACCTGAGAACTTGGGGAGGCCAAGGATCCGCAGGGCAAAGGTGCGAAGGATGAGGAAGCAGCCGGACAGGCTGCTCGGGGTCTGCAGACGGGGGCCTTCTGGGGAGGCCCTGGGGCCAGGTGGGGAGCAGCCGGTCACAGCATGGGCCACTGTGGAGCTCCTACGGACCCACCTGCAGCTGCAGGGACCAGGGACCAGCTCTTGGGGGAGACTTTATCTGGGGCCCTGGGAGATGTGGTGGCTTTTATTTATACCCCCCAAGTCTGCCAGTGGTTCTCTGGGGGAGAAGGAAGCCAAGTGGGCAGGAAGAGGAGGTGGAGAGGCCCCGCCCAGCTTAGGAGCTCACCATTAGCATGGACTAACCCGTAGGAGGTGACCCTTGCACTTCTGACCTTGCAGCGCACTTGCTTTCACCTCAGCCTGGCAAGAAGCTTCCAGAACGATTCCATCCAGGAGGGGAAGAACGTGAAGACACACTCATCCAACAGCTGGGCAGGGTGGGGAGGGTCTTTGGGGAGGCGATCTGGCCCCATCTATCAAAATGTCAAGTGACCTAAGAATTGCCCTTCCAGAAATTTCCCCCAGAGCCTTGTAAAGCGTCTCCCGCCCACCGTCGTTCCATTCAGCAGCATGTGCTGCTCAGAACGAGGGAGAACGGACGTGAGTGTCCGTGACTGGGGCACAAGGTGGACTGGATGGGATGGGACAGGGTAAACCTTGAGAAGCCGGAGCGAGTTCTACCTGCGTAGGTAAGGAAAACACACGTGTGTCAGGTGACAAGTGAAGGGAGGGGGCCGTGGGAGCACACGATCCCGAGTGTGCAAAAAAGCAAAATACAACCCCCGGCTCACTGTTGCTGGAGATGTAAAGCGGTGCAGCCACTATGCAAAACAGTGTATGGAGGTTGCTCGAAAAAACGAAGTTGGAATGACCATATGAAGCAGCAAGGCCACTTTGGGGTGTAAACCCAAAAGAACAGAAAGCAAGGCCTCAGAGATTTGTACCCCTGGTTTGCAGCGACACATTCACAAGAGCCAAAAGCTGGAAGCAAGCCAGTGTCCATGGCGGGGAGTGGCATGTGCATCCGTCCATCCCGCGGAACACAAGTCAGCCATGACAAGGAAGAAAACTCCGACCCACGCCACGCCGCAGGTGAACCTCGCAGACACGGGGCCACGTCAGACAAGCCGGTCACAGAAGGACGAGGACTGTGTGCACCACCGGCTCACGTCCCCCCCTCCCTGTGTCCTGGGGTCACCTCCCAAATAGGCCACTTGGCCTTGAATGTGCGTGTCTGCTTCTGGGGGAACCAATCACATGAGGATGAGTTTGCGTGTGCTTGCATAGACGGGTTACATTTTTATATATAAATCCCAGCTGCACCCAAGCTGGGAGCAACTGTCCTAACCTCCCTGAGCCTCAATTCCTGCAGCAGTAAGTGGGGCTGGTAGTCGTAGTCGTGGGCTGGGGCGCCACAAGGTAGCACCTTTCCTCCCGGCCCTGGAGGCCGGCAGTCCCAGATCTGGGGGCAGCGGGCGGGGGCCTACCCAGGCCTCTGTCCAGAGCCTCCCGCCTTCCCTCTGGGCACATTTGCCTCCTAATCTCCTCTTCTTACCAGGACACTGTCAGATCGGAGTGGGGCTCACCTCAGGGACCTATTTAAATTGTAATCATCTCCTGAAATACCCTGTCTCTGCGCACAATCACGTCAGGAGGTGCTGGGCGGTCCAGCCTCAGCACATGAATCTCGGGGACAAAATTCAGCGCATCACAGGGACTGAATTAACAAGGGGTGAGTACCTGGCACATAGCAAGGGCTGTATATGAATACTTTACATAAAAATAAGATTTTCTGGACGAGTCAAAGACACTGCCAACAGTGTTTAACCCGGGGGGGTGTCGGGAGGGGGCTGGGGCTGGGGCATCCTCTGACACCAGATTCTATGCTTTTATTACCTTAATTCTTAAACTAACAACAATGATAAAGTAGTAACCCTGTCAGAGCACCTGCCAGTGCCTGGCACCAGTTGGAGGTGCCTGGAAGGTGGGTCTTCTCCTCCGGTCTGCGGGTCAGGCCTGGGTCCCAGGGAGGGGGGAGGGGAGTGCAGACCCCTCCCCAATGTCTGTTCAGCTTTTGTCTCAATTATTACATCTGGAGGATCAGCCTCCTCCTGGTTAAACCCAGGGGCCCCATGAAAGGGCGTGGGCCTCAGGCCAAATTCTCCACCTGACCCACCCTGCCCCTCCCCTCCCAGGCATGTCTTGGGGAGGGGGGCTTCTCCAGGCTCCCTTCTTTCGCTGTCCCAGGGTTCTCAGAGCCCCTCCTCCAGCTGGACAGTCTTGCCCTAGGAACCATTTGTCCATTGCTCAAATGGGGGAAACTGAGGACAGAGGGTCCCCAGAGAGTCCAGATCCCTCTGCAGCTTCACCTACATTATGCTTCAGTGTGAGGTCATTGGAGGTCACCTATCATCCCTCCCAGTTCTGGAAGAGGCTGCTCTGACCCTGGAGGAAGTGGGGCCCAGCCAGCTCTGGGGTGTCCTCCACTGAGGTCTCCCCAGAAATAAACAGGGGAGGAGCCTGAACTGGGGAGGGGACCTACTTGGCAGGGGTGTCCCATGGAGACACACTTGGGAAGCTCAGAGGCCTCCCCCACCAGAGGGACAGCTCCACGGCCCCCCTGCAGGGCTTGGGGTCCCATCCCAAGAAGGGTCCTACAGGGCCACGCCTGCGGGGACCCCAGCAGACAGGAATGGGGAGGCCCCAGGACTGGGGGTGCAGCCCTGGGATGGCCTGTGCATTCTGGATACACCGCTGTTTCCAGCCTGCCTGAAGCCGCTTGGTCTGCAGCCTTCTTGTGCCCCATGCGAGGGAAGAACGCTTGTCTCTCTTTTTTCTTCCTTATAAATTTCGTTGAATATTTTTCCTTCAATTGTGATCTTTGGGGCTCACAATTAACTGTGACGTGTAACTCAGAGCACCACTGCCCCTGCCCAGGCTCACTGGGCATCCACTAGGTCTCAGTTTCCCCATCTGAGCAATGGGAGGCTGGACTCTTGCTCACACTCCATGGCAGGCTTGGAGGGGACCCAGCTTCACAATTGGAGGTGAGGAAGACTTGCCCGCCGGGGTTTGGGCGAATGGAGGGGGTGGGCACCCCTGAGGTACAGAGGCCAGGCCCCGCTGTGAGCGGTCAGTACTCAGTCCATTGTTACCGGAAGCTGGTGTGTGTGTGTCCATGAGCATGTCTGTGCCTGTGCACACACATATGTCTCTGTGTGCACAGGACTCTGTTCACATGTGCACACGCCCACTAATGTGCATAAACCCATGTGTCTGCAGGGCCACATATGATGTGCCAGGCCCTTATGAATGGGGAAACTGAGGAAGCTTCTTCTGGCAGGAGCTAGAGCGGCCTATCCCGCTCTGGAATCCAAGCCCCGGCCCCAGAGCCTGTTTTGGACAGATGGACACGAAGGTCTGGAAAGACCCAGAAATGGGGAGCCCTGGAATGCAGGAGGGAGGCTGGTGGTCCCCCAGATGTTCCACATGTGCCCACAGGAGAGTCTACCCCCCTTCTGAAGACGCCCATTGTCTCCGGGTGGGTCTGGACACAACCAGCCTCACTTGCTCAAACCGAGTCTCCAGCTACCACCCGAGGAGGCTCCGCCTGGCTTCCTCCTGCCGGGCCTTTGCTTACGCTGTTCCCTCTACCCAGACTGTCCTTCCAGTCCCTTGTACTGCCCTCTTTCCCTAGGTGTGATCATCTCCCCAAATACGCCGTGCGCTACAGTCACCCACAGCCCCCAGAACGCGCAGCCCCGTGGCAGGTGCCTTTTTGCGGAACAAATGGAATTCAGAATCTGCGCCTAGCTCGGACTAGGCTCGGATTCGGCGAGGGGACCCCGGGGTCATTCCAGGGCAGTTCTTTCCAGCTCCGTGGGCGGGGCTCTCCCAGGCATCGCAGGGAACCACCTCACCCCGCAGGATCTCCAACTGCCCGACTGGGCTCCCCCCTCCTCCCCGAACCCCTTGCAGTGTGCCTCCCCCCATCCCCCATGGTCTGGAAGAACTTGGCTCCAGCGGATTCATCTGTTCCTTCCACGTCATTGAGACTTTTCTGGCTTCCAGCCTGGCTTTAACAGGGGTGGGGGACTGGTCGCCAGGACCCCGCTGGGGCCCCAATAGCCCTTTGTGGCGCCATCTGCCCTTGTCAATCTCTAGACTCCCGCCTCCAGGGACCACCAATCACAGCGCAGGCATCCCGGTTTCATCACCAGCAGCCAATCAGCGCTTCCGCTCACCGCTCGGGCAGCAAGGTGGGAGCAAATTCGCTCCAGCCCCCTCCCCCACCGGGCCCCACCCCAGGACCTGGCGCTGCCCCCCTCACGTCCGCATCCATCCTCTGTTGCCCTCAGTCACCGTCTGCTTAGTGGACACCCTTGGGCCGCCGCGCTCCACCCGCGAGGCTGTGCCTTGCTGCTCTAAACCTCGGTCTCCTCCTCTATAAGATGGAACAGCGCTACCCCTTGGGAAGTTCTGGCTTAAGTGAGATCCTGCGGTCCCTGCAGGGCTGGCCACGTGGAGGTCTGCCAGGGGCCGAGAACGCGGGGTGGGTTCAGGGCTGGCAACTTCCTCAGGTTCTTGTCTGCCAGATGGAGAAGTGCCCCCCAGCTCCCAGGGCTGAGCCTGGGGGTCTTGCTTTGATGGAGGCACCCATCCTGGCCCCCAAGCTTAGCCCATCCAGCGGACTCCTTCCAGGATCTGCACCCATCTCTGTGCCGGTCCTCAGAGGGCCCCTCGGACCATGCAATCCCAGCCCCTGGGGGACCTGAGCCTACTGTTTGGGGCCTCTTGCAGTGTGTGAGGAGGGCCCCGTAATTCCAAGTTCTGGTCAAGGTGCATCCGTGGAGGCAGGAGAAAGAAGCTGGATCTGTGGGTTCATATTACCTTGATCTCTACCTCCTATGCACACAGTCATGCAGTTCACATGCCCAGCCTAAGTGCATGCCTGTTGCAGGCTCCAAATATTGGAGGCAGGAGGTTGTGGAACCAGATTCAGCCGCCTCCCTACCCGGAAGCTCTATGTGCTTGGGACACTGGTGGCCCCGGGCAGGTCTCGGGTCAGAGTCCACCCCTTGCAGGGCCCTCCTCCACTCCTAGGGATGTCCAGGCTGCTCAGAGCACCCATGGGACCCTGGGCCCACCCCAACCCCACCCACTTTCATCCCCAAGATACACACAGACCAGCTCAGGGCTGCACACTCGCATTATTTTATTTTGCTTTTCCAGTCTGAAGCTACTATCATGGGCATTTAGTTATACAAATGACACTTACAAAAAATAAAAGACGAAGACACCCAGAGTGAGATGCATGGTAGAGATGAACTGGTGGGGAAGAGGGGGGCTGGCAGGGGCAGGGCTGGGAGCCAGGGGCCTGGGGGCTCCCCATGGGGCTCCCGGTGGAGGGCGACGCCCAGCTTCATCCCACCCCGAGACCCGAGGAGTCCAGTCGGACAGGGAGCACCGATCACACCGGGGGCTCTGGCTGAGGCGGTGAGGGGCTCAGCACCAACCAGATGGGGACATAGGCCTGGGCAGGAAGGAGGGAGGGGGCCAGCGAGGTCCCCCAAGGAGGTAGGGGCAGGTTCTAGATTCAGGGAAGCACCCTGCACCCCCCACAGCTAGCAGACAAGGAGGGCACCAACGCCCAGAGATGCTGTTTCAAGATTCCCCCACAATACCCCTTGAAGATCACTCGTGGCTACTACCACCAAGCTTGCCTGGGTGCCTGCAGCAATAATGCTTCATTTAAAAAAAAAAAAATACTGATTTGGTCATTTTCTGCTTCCAGTCAGGCCAGGGTGAAAAGAAGAGAGACAGCAGGGCCCCAGCCCAGGGCGGGTGTGCAGTGGGCAGGCCCGCTTGGTGCAGGGGGGCAAGCAGCTGGTACATGCTGGTATTGCCCCCTCCCCCTCTTGCGGCCTTCCCCCTGACGCAGGGGTGGTGCACCGGGGGGGGGGGGCCGATAGGCTGGGGGCAGGCACCCAGTTCCGGGGAAGTGGGGGGCAGAGGCTCTCGGGAGGGGGCAGGAGATTCCAGTTACCCCACCAGGCCCAGGGGCTCGGGAAGGCCTCCCAGCCCTCCCCCACCCCCACTCTCTTCGGCCACTTTGGGGAAATAAGGCTCAGAGTCGTCTGAGGTCAGAAGAAAGGGGTGCCAGCCTCGCCCACGGCAGAGAAGAGAGGACAGAAGGATCTGAGATCCCGCCAAGGACCAGGCACGGGGCAAGAGGTGGGGGCACCGTTTTCTCTGGGTTTCCAGTTTGAAAGGCAAGGGGCTCACCACCACGCTGGAGCCCACCTGGAGAAGAGAGTTATTAGCAGAAGGGTCTGGGCAGGGCGGGGACGGGGCGCTGGCGGCTAGTACTCCCAGAGAGTGGCTGGCTCGATGGTCTCGGCGCAGGCCTTCAGGACCCCTGCGTGGTCCCCCTTCAGGTAGCGCCCGCCCACCTTGATGGCCACCTTGTTGTAGTCACAGAATTCGAAGAAGAAGTCCACGGGGGTGTCACTGCTGCTGGTGACTGAAGAGTCGCTGCCCACTGTCCAGTACTTGCCTGTGGAGTCTGGGGGCGGTGAGACCCATCAGGCCCCAGCCTGCAATCACGGCTTCTGGAGTCGGGGTGGTTTCTGTGTGATGCCCACCCAAGCCTCCCACCCCTGCTGGACGGGGGTCCGCGCCCCTTCCCCCCACCCGGACTTTAAGTCCCACAACTCAGGTGTGGGACACCTTCCCTGCCCACCCTCCCTTTCCAGAATCTGGTCTCCCTCTCTGCTCCGCTCCTCCTTCTATAGCTTGGGGGTCCTCCCTCCTACACAAAGAGGGAAAGGGGCCTGGTGGCCACAGGATGTCTGTCCCCAGAGCCAAGTCCCAGGGCGGCCAGGCTGAGCCCCGAAGTGGGACAAGAGCTTCAATCCCTGTGGCCCCCTGGAGCCACCCCCCTCAGAACCCACCTTTGATGTTGTAGGCACCGTCACTGAACTCCAGCTGGAAGACGTCATAGCTAGAGCGGTTTGCATCCAGGGTGCCCGTGACCTTGCGGCAGCCGATGAAGCCATGCTCCCCGCGGAACACGATGATGGGACGGTTGATGAGCTTCATGAGGAAGAGCTCCGAGTCCCCTGTCCCAGGAAAGGGGAGGGGCGGTGAGTCTCACAGGGTGGGGCTGGGATGATCAGGGCGTGGCTCAGAGAGAGCGAGCAGGGAGTCTGGGGTCCCCCAGCATGTCATCCCTGAGATGGCAAGGGGGGGGGATGTCGGTGAGTGACTATGAGGCGGGCAGACCCTCCAGAGACCCCGGCAGTGGGGTGCGCCCACAGGTGGCTACCTGCTGTCTCTACCGAGGCAGCCAACTGCCCGTTCTTCTTGGCCGTCACAAACTTGCCATTGGACGCACGCAGTGTGATCCGCCGATCACGCCACTCAATGTCGAAATAGCAGCTGACGTTCCTGGGGGTGTCAGGAAGGGTCAGGCGGGGCTGCCCCAGGTCCCCGGGCCCCGACCCCCGGGAAAGGCCAGCCTGGGGCGCAGCAGCAGGGCACTCACTTGGTGGAGGCAGTGGACTGCACGCCCCCAGTGGCTGTCAGCGTCCAGTACTTTCCCGTGTGAGTGCGGAAGGCGCACTTTTTGGTGTCGCGATCGATCTCCAGCTGGAAAGTCTCCTGGTCGGTCTCCTCATCCTGATTGGCTGACAGGTCCATACCTGCGGGGAGAGCTTCCGACTGGCACAGGGACCCCCACACCCTGAGCTGGGGCCGACCCACAGCCCTGCCCTCACACACCACTGCCAAGACCCCTCAGCCTCCACATCAGGGAGTAGGACCCCAGATCCCAGGCAGGGCCAGGCAAGGACCAAGGCTGGCTCCGTCCGCCCTCACATCATTTTCTCGGATGCTAGAATACCTCCCAACAAACCATCTGCACAAAGACATTCTAGAACAAATCAGGAGAATCTTAACATGGACCAGGATTAAATATTAAGGATTAATTATTGTTAATCATATTGTAGTTATGTAAGAAAATGGCCTCATTTTTCA
This sequence comes from Leptonychotes weddellii, assembly GCF_054177405.1. Lineage (NCBI taxonomy): Eukaryota > Metazoa > Chordata > Mammalia > Carnivora > Phocidae > Leptonychotes > Leptonychotes weddellii. The sequence goes on along the minus strand of NC_138373.1, from coordinate 3,788,326 downwards.
GATACCAACAAACATCTCGAGATGAAATGCCTTGATGTCAGGGATTTGCTTGAAACACAATCAAAAACAATGAATATAAGACAGATGGAGCTAGATTGCAGAATATCGCATTTGGGGGAAATCAATAGATTATATCCATCCTGTTCCTGTATGTGTGTAAAAATTAAGAGTAAAATATAGGGCGCCTGGGTGGCTCGGTCGTTGAGCGTCTGCCTTCGGCTCAGGTCATGATTCCAGGATTCTGGGATCGAGCCCCGCATCGGGCTCCCCGCTCAGTGGGAGACCTGCTTCTCCCTCTCCCACTCCCCCTGCTTGTGTTCCCTGTCTCGCTGTGTCTCTCTCTGTCAAATAAATAAATAAAATCTTAAAAAAAAAAAAAAAGAGTAAAATATAATAGCATATGTTCATTTCAGAAAATTTACAAAACTCATAAATGCATAAAAATGGAGTCACATGGGGCACCTGGGTGGCTCAATTGGTTAAGCGCCCGACTCTTGATTTCAGCTCAGATCATGATCTGAGTCATGCGACAGAGCCCCGAGTCTCCGCGCTGAGCTTGGAGCCTGCTTGAGAGTCTCTCTCCCTCTCCCTCTGCCCCTCCCCGCCTGTGCTGTCTCTCTGCGGGGGACGGGGGGGCAGGGAGAGTCACACATACCCCCACGCCCACTGCACCCCAGAACACATGGCAAACGGCGGTGAACACACCCTCCTCGCCTTTTCCCCAGTGCAAACACGCATTTTCTCTACCTCAAAGTGCGTGCACGCCACAGATCACGACTTACAGATGATCTAAGCAACATGCTCACACACGTTTCCCTGTCCCTAAATCATCTGATGTGACCAGAGGGGGCTTCCATGCTCCCACACGCTGCTGCCCAGCAGCTGATCTCTGGGGCCCCATCTGCGTTGCCTCTTCCAGCTAACAACCTGGAAGTAGTTCCAACAGAACAAATTCACATTCCCCAAGTGCCTGGGTTCTAAGAACCGAAACAGTAGGGACACCTGCCCAATCTGCTGGCCGCCCAGACTCGGGGCTTGAAAGTGTGTCACCGTTTGGGTCTGGACACCTTTAGAAGACGGGACCACAGTGGGGGGTGGCAGGTGGCCCTTCCGATGAGCAGATGGAGGCTGGTGGATGGGGGAGCCCTGGTTCCCCACCCGAGACCCACCCATAGTTCTCCACCACCAAGCTGAGGGCCCGATCAGCACCAGGGGGTGGGGACCTTCACCTCCACTTCACGAAGGAGAATGAAGCAGAGTTGGTATGTCCTTCCCAAGGTCACCCAGAGAGAAAGTGATGAGTGCTGGTGAGCCTCAGGAGGGGAAGTGGGCAGACTCAGGCCTCCTCCCATGCTCTCTCTATGGACTGGCGGACCCAGGGCCCTGAACAGCTAGCTCCTCTCAGAACCCCTTGGGCTCAAGCCTCCAGGCCCACTGGGCCCCCTTAGCTCTGATGTCAAGGATCTGCTGACTACTGGGAGGCAAGTAGTGAGTCAGACCCACCATCACACCCCCAGTAAAGATGAGGGTCAACAGAGACTGGGCCCCCGGGTAGCCAAGCCACCAAGAATGGAACCATCATAAAAGGCCACTCTGGGGAGCACAAGCTTTTGAGGCCAGAGTCCCCATGAGCTATGTATGAGCTAGCCCACCCCAGCCCCATGGCATCACCTGCCCAATGTACGGTGTGCTGCCTGACTGGAAGGAGGGGAGAGACAAGAGGAAAGGCCCCTCCGGGCACACTCTGGCAGCAGAGAGGACAGGGGGGATCTCCAGAAAAAGGGGCAAAAGAGCAGGAAAGGAACCTGGATTAGAAGTCCAATCTCTAGCCAGAGGTAAGCACGAAGTCAGGAGGCTCCTTCTCGGAGACTTAGCCAGGAGCAGCCCCATGCTCCCACGGAATCCATACTGACCTGCTCTGCCCACAGAGGAACAGAGGGAGGCCACGCCCAGGGCCCCACAGCCGTGGCCCTCTGCTCGGCTGCTCAGACCCCATCGGCTGCTCGTGTCCAGTCCTGGACATGGTCTGATGAAAAGGCCTGGACCATCCAGGGAGCCACCCAAAGTGGGGGCCAGGCACCCTTGGCGAGTGCCTTCCCCTCACTCAGCTCGCATGCCTCTGTCTATCAAAAGGGTCTCTCCATTCTGCCAGGAGGTTGGAAGGATTCAGGGCCCTGGTGTCAAGCTGACACCAGGTCTTCCGACCCCAACAGGAAGGGGTACGGGGGGTGTCTCCCCAACATCCAGCAGAGCCCCTCCTGGCTCCAAGGCCCTGCCCAGGCAGGAAAGGCCCCACTTGGCCTTGGAGTCTCTAATTAGAGCTGGGTTACTATGGGAACAGGCTTTTCTTTGGGATTTTTCTTTTCATCAACTGCAGCAGCCGCACTGAGTCACAGGCCCACAGGAACCCCGGGGAGGCAGATGCGGGGCTGGAAGAAGCTCATCTCCTGCCTCCCCCCACCCCCGCTTCCCCCCGCCCTGCCTGTCCGTCTGCCTCATAGCTTTTCCTGTCGCCAGCCTCTGAGCCATTCCCTATGGTGGCTCAGAGAGGGCACTCCATCCCCCTCAGCCTTAGCAGTTTCCAAATTGCCCTGGTTGGTCCAAAAGAGGCACTCCCCAACACCCCATTCAGTTTAGGGGAAGGGGCCTGGAAGCTTCTGTGGCCTCCCCTCCCCTCCGCCCTCTTTCCACTACGTGACCACCTCAGATCCTTCCTCCATCCTTGCACAAGAATTAGGGTGTGAATTACCGCAAATGCCATGCCTCTTCAGGAGAGCTCTTACACATCCTGCAAAGCCCAGCCTGACCAGCCCTTTTCTCAGCCAGCCGGCCAGCCTGGCCTCTGAGTGCCTCTGAGTGGCTGGAACAGGGCGCTTCCTGAGCATGGAGCCCCAGGGCACAGCTGGCCAGGCGCATGGAGGCTGAGAGACCAAGTGGGAAATGTGGACCCAGCGTGGCCAGAGTCCAGAGCAGGCGAGACTTCCAAGGAGCAAGGCGGGGGAGGGACAACCCCACCTGGCTGGGAAGTGCTGCTCACCCAGCCACCCTGCCATCCTTCATCCCTGCCCAAGCCAGGCCCTCACCAGTGACGTGGTCACATGGATTCCACCTGCCTGTCACATCAGTCCTCAGGCACCAGGACCCCACTCCCTGGTGGCAGAGATGGCCCCCTTCCCAGAAACAAAGCCTGGCTCAAAGAATTAGCCCAGGGCGTCCCGGGGCCGGCCCTTTACAGATGGGGAAACTGAGGCCAGAGAGCAGGTTGCAGCGTCAGCAGGGAACACCCCACCCGCACCAGGCAGGCCTGTGCAAGCCTGTGGGCATGATTCACATTCCCCCCCCGCCCCCCGCCAGCTAAGCCCAGGATCCTCCTCCTTCCTGGCTGGCTTTTCCCAACATGTGTCAGAAGCATAGACACCACCTCCTTTGCCACGCAGGCCCGTCCAAAATGGCCTCTGAGACACGCCCCCAACCCCATAGCGGCTGCAGGTCCTCTGGTCTTCCATCCCACCAGGAAGCCTTGGGGTCAGCTAACCTGAGAACAAGATGAGGACCCCAAGATCTGAGGCCCAAAGAGCCCCAATCTCAGCCCCCAAAGGCCCCTCCCCCAGTTCTTTGTACCTTTAAACTCAGAGATGAGCCAACACTTCTCCTGGCCCAATTTCGGGCTCCCCCTGCCCCATCAGCCTGAATCACACCGTGACACTTCCAGCAAGTGCTAATAAAGAGGAGAGGGCATCTGCCCAGACTCGCTCCGCTCTTCCTGGCCTCAAGGGCTGGGGCCAGGTCCACCCGCTCCTCCTCGTCTTCCCCAAGGAAGACACTGGATGCAGCCCAGCAGGCATGCAGCATGCCTGCATGGGTGAGTGCCCATCATGGGTCTGGTGGCCCCACTGGCGGTTCCAGTCCCACCTACCAACCTCACAAGCTCCTTCTCAGCCATGCTGGGCTTTCTGCTCCTCCCTGCCTCAGGGCCTTTGCACAAGCTGTGCCTGTTTTGCCTGTAACACTGTTCCACAGGCCTGATACATGCTACCTTGTATTCATCTTTCAGGTCAGCTCCAGTGTCCTCTTCAGAAGTGTCTCCCCCACCCCACAGTCTAATCTGAGATCCTGATGTACTTTCTGGACCCCCAGGCCTTTGCTTGACACCTCTGGGATGCTGATCATGTCCCAAGAAGAACATCAGCTACAACAGAGAAGGGTCCAGGCACATATACTCATTCGTTCACCAATGAACATGTCTCACCTGGTAGGGGCTCAACGTTTGCTAAACAGGTGAGGAGTCCCGCCCCACCAACGCGGGGGGGGGGCGCACTGTGCCCTGGAGGCTGGGAGGCATGGGGGCGGGGGGGGGGGG
>NC_138373.1:3773126-3783866 GCF_054177405.1 Leptonychotes weddellii | reverse complement strand
CTCTGGGCCAAAAGGCTCATCTGTACAACTGAAATAATACTGCCCAAATCAATCAGCAAACTCAGGCACAAAACAGCCGTTACCCCACCGGGCCTCCACCCCCAGTGCCATGGGGCTGCAAGCCCCTCTCCACAGTCCCCGCCCACAATCAGGAGGGTAGCCATCAGGATGAAGGCAGGGAAGTTCACTCCACCAGGAGGACGGCACTGATTGGGCTCCCACCAAGCCATCTCCAGACTCTGGGGCTCAACTTCCCACTCAGCAGAGCAAGACCCCCACAGGTCCCTCCAGTGGGGCCTCCGGCTGCAAAGAATCAACTGTCTTCCTTGCCAAAGGAGGGACGAGGGCGCCAGAAGGAAGAGAAACCGCCCAGGGGGAGAATCTAAGAAGGGAAAGAGGGGGGCTCACTTCTGGCGCGCAGGCCGGTAGGAAATGGCCAGGCCAGCAGGGGGCCCGGGAAAGGACGAAGCGAGCTGCAGTCAATTGTTCCAGGCGGGACACTTGGCGTTGGGTTCACTCGAGGGTAGGGGCTTCCCGAGGGAGGCGGGCTGGGGTCTCTCGGCTCACGCTAAGTCCGCCTTCCCCACGCCCGCAGAGCAGAGCGCACCAGACCGGAGACGTGCGGCGGGAGCTGGGCGGGGTTCCTGGCAGGGCGCCATCCGCGCCACGCCGTCCCGGGACCCGGCCGCGAGGAGGGAGGCTGCCTCCAGGAGAAGCTCCGGACCGGGGCACTAGGCCGGGGACAGCGCGGGGGGTCCTCAACAGAGGGGACCCGCAGAAAACCGATCCCCTCCCCCGCCCCTCCGCATCTGGTTTTCCCATCTGCAAAGACCAAGCAGGACAAAGGGGGCGAGGGAGGGCCCTCCGGAGAAGCCCGCCCCCCTGCTCACAAAGGCCGCGGCCTCGAGCATGGGGCAGACGCGGGAGGAGGGGCTGGGGGGGAAGGGCAGACACACGGGAAGCACCCCCCAGCAGAGGCCGACCCCTCGGGGCTGCAAGTGGAGGTGCAGAAAGGCCCGGAGAGCTGGAAGGTGGAAGCGCACCCTGCGGAGATCAAAGGCTCCCCCATCCCGCCTGCGCTGGGAAGGCCGTAGGGGGTGGGGGTGCGCCCCGCGGGCACAGCGACCCTCGCCTCCGCCCGTGAGCTGCAGGCCCGCCGACGAGGGAGGGGCACGAGGAAAGGGGGGAGGGGCGTTTCCCCCCAACCCGGGGCTGCGCCGGGCGATCCGCGGGCTCGGCGCGCGTGAGGAGTCCTAGGCGGGGGGTTCGGAGGGTGGCACATAGGGCGGCACCTACGCGGGGCCGGGGGAGCCGCAATCCCAACGCGGGGTGGAGGCGTGCAGCGGCGCCCCCGGATGGGCAAGGCCCCACCCCTCGCCCCCTCCTCCGGGCCCAAGCGCACATCCGGCGTCGAGGCGGGGTGGCCGGCGCGCCTAGCGGGGGCGCACCCGGCGTCGCTAAGTATTGTAGCAGCGCCGCGGGCGAGAAAGGGCGGGAGGCTGGAGGTGCGGGGGTGGGGTGCGCTTTGTGCACCGACCGGGAGAGGAGGGGGGCGGCGTCCCCACTCACCCTGACGCGTGGACACGTTCCTCTCGTTGGCCGCCTGCAGCACGACCTGGGCGCAGCTCTGTTCCAGGGCGAAGAGCTCGTCCTTGCCCACCTTGGTGGCCTTGCCCGCCTTGAGCGTGCCGCTGGGCCCCGACGGCGCCAGGTAGCGGCCCTCGCAGTCGCGGAAGGCCACCTTGCCGGAGCGGAACTCGAGCGTGTAGCCGGTGGCGGGCTCGGGGCGCGCCACCAGGCGCCCGTCGTGGCGCAGGAAGCGGTGGTCGGCGGTCTGCACGCTGTAGCGCTGGTCCTGGAAGGCCAGCGTGATGAGCGAGTCGACGCCCCAGGGCACATCGCGGTCCACCGCGATCTCGTCCGCCGGCCGCGCGCTCAGGTGCGCGTAGCGCTTGCGGGTCAGGCTGTAGATGTTGACCTGCGGGTGCATGGCGATGTGCACGCTCCACTTCTCAGCCGGCGACACGGCCTGCGCGAAGCACGACAGGCGGTCCTCCGTGCCGCCGAAGTAACGCCGGTGCACCTCGGACTGCAGCGACCAGCGGCCGTCGTCGTGCGCCACGATGAGAAAGCGGCAGTCGGGACCGGGCACCTCGCGCTCGCAGGTCACGTTGCCGTCCTTGTCCGCCGCCAGGTAGCGGCCCAGGTGGCTGCGCAGGCACACGGCCGCGCTGCCCGCCTCGTCGGGCGGCTGCTCCAGCGTCCAGATCTGCTTCTTCTTCAGGCTGCTGGCCGACGCGTTCACCTTGAACCCGAACGCCTCGGCCGTCAGGTACTTGTTGCCACAGTTGATGAGGCCGAACTGGATCTGCACGGCCTCGGCAGTGCCGTTGGCGGTCATGGTGGCGGCGGGCGGGAGGGCCCCGGAGCGGCCCGGGAGGTCGGTGGCGGGTCCCCGCGGCGGCGCCCTGCTCCTTTGTTCGCGACCGCGGCCCGGCGCGCACCCTCCGCAGCGCTCCACAAAGCCGGCCCGCGGCGCGCGAGCCCCTTTCTAGGCGGGGTGACGTCAGCGCAGCGAGGCCCCGCCCCCGCCCCGCCCAGGGGCTCGGCGGGGGAGGGGGCGCAGGGAGGGCGCCGCGCGGGGACCCGAGGGGCGCGGGGTGGCGGCTCCGCTCTCCACGTGCCCCGGTTCTGCACGGCCGGCCTCTGCAGAGCCCCCACCTCGCGCCGCCGCCCCCTGCCCCCCAGTGCCAGGGCCCCACCCCCGCAGCGCCGCGGCCTGAGGATCCACCCGGAGCTCGGGACCCGTCGGAGGCCCCCCATCCTACGCTAGCGGGGAGGAAGGGTTTGAGGTTGTGACAGAGACCGCAAAGGCCCCAGAACGCATTAGTACTGGGTGGAGGCGGTCCGGAGGCTGCTCGGAGGAGGTGGCCTTAGAGCAGGGTTTTAAAGGGGAGAGGGCGCACTCACCCACCGCGCAGGGGCAGGTGAGCCAAAGAGGGGTGGGGGGGCAGGCCAGGAGCTGGGGGAGGGGCCTGCAGACCCCAACTCACCCAACTCAGGCCTTTCAAGACACTTCCACGAAGGCCGCCCAGACCCCGCCCTGTGGCCCAAGCACCCAGCCCTGCTGGCCCAAAATAGTTCTTCCAGGTAGTGGCAGAGACAAGTGACTGCTGTTCCCATTCTGGGGATCAGGGTTCTGGTCTTCCAGGCACTGGGGTGGGCTGGTCACAGGTGGGACCACTCCTGGCCCCACAGTCAAGGGCAGGGTCGGGGTCGGGGCTCCAGGACCAGTGTGCCCTTCACTTTATACCCCCAGGCTCCCACTGCATAGGTAGCTGAGCTGGTAGAAGCCCTCCTCCTTCAGGACCCCCAACTGTCTACCGTCCTCCCGCAAAGGGGACACTCCCTGCAGATGTCACCCCCCTCCCACCTCCTCCCCCTTCTAGGAACACTTCCCTTTTCTAAGGCCAGGACTTTTGCTGGGACATTCCCCACATGCCAAGCAAGCCCCGTGGAATGCCAACATGACCACAAGCTGCCCACAAGGTCTCGGGGCCAAAGGCAAAGAGCACTGAACTAGCTCCCCAACTGGTTGGTCTGGGCCTTGTCTTCTCCCAGGCAAACCCCTCCAGGGATTTTTTTTATCTTCCAGGGGAAAATGGTGTCACCTTCTCACCACTGTGGCTCTAATGCGTTTACTGGCAGGGCCTGGAACTCCAGGCAGGCAGTGGCCATAGCTTCCCCTCCCACAAAACCCATCCCTCAAGAGCCGGAACATCAAAAGTTTCTCATTTTGAGGTTATCTATTAGGCTTGAAACCCAGGATCTCACTGGCTGTGTGACTTTAGGCAAGTTGCTTAACCTCTCTGAGCCTCAGTTTCCGTTTTGTAGAAGAGATACAAATCCCCCATCTCAGGGTGGTCTGAGAGTCCCTGGGGGCATGGAGCTCAGACACTGTCCCTGTCCACCCTCAGGACCCATTCCAGTCCCCAGGAAGCCGTGCATCTAATTAGAAAGACCCCAAACCTCTGGCCAACTTCCAAGGCTCAGAGGAGAGGCGGATGAATAGCTCTAGGCATTTCCAGAAGGTTGTGTGGTAGCGGCTTGGTGCTGGCAGCAGGACTGGAGCATGCTGAGACCCGCCTACTGGGATCGGGGCTGGGCGGCGCCTCCCTCCGGTCTGCAGTTCCCCGCTCTGGCCCCGAGGCCCCCTCCTACAGCTTTGCAGCCTGGAGGCCAGGAAGGGGACTGGGGTTGGGGGCTCCTGCCTGTCAATCAGACCAGAGGTGGGAGCGGGTCCAGTCCTTCCCAGGTGATGCTTTGAGGGGTAGAAAGCCTGGCGAGTCCAGATGGGTTTGGCGGCAGTCTGGGTTCAAATGCACGTCTCTGGCTCTCCGCTTTGCCCTCTCTAAAAGGGGCGTGGTGACCTCACCTGGCTTGGCATAGTAGCCAGAGGACAGTAGAAGCTCAGGTTGATGACTCTGCACATCAGGTGCCTAGGAGACAGTGCCTGGCATGTGGTCAGTGCTCAGCAAACGCCGGCTGTTTTATTATTCACTAACAACATTGACAGGAGGGTCCTGGGGACACAGATGGGTCTCCTCTGGCCCCCAGGGTCCCCAGGGATCCCCAGGACGCTAGTCGTGTGGTCAAGCAAAGGCGGTGTCTGTGGGAAGCTTTAGGATCCGTCAGCCAGGAACTCTGGAGCCTTGTGCCTATTTGTTGAGTAAATTAAAATCGAATGGTGCAAAGGGCAGAGGTGGGAGGAGGAGGAGGAAGGAGCCCTGGGACCTGCCCGTAGGACAAGGACAGTCCCAGTGAACAAAATCCAGCCTGCAGGTTGCAGGACAGCAGCTGAGTCCTGGGACTCAGCGAGGTCAGCTGGGTCAGTATGTGAAGCATTGAGGTGAATTTCAACGGACGTGGAACTAAATTACTAGTATTTAAGGTTTTTTTTTTTCTGAATAGACGATAGGTTCACATGGCCCAGACATTCAAAAATGTAAAGGAGCCTTTGTCCCCCCGCCCGCCCTGCCCCATTCCCACCCCACGGGCTCCGCAAGTGCAGTTAGATTTGTTTCTTGTGTTTTCTCGTCTTCACACGAACACGAGCAAACTTGGGTTTGTATTCTTCTCACCATTATTTTCAACCCTTTTATCACTTGGTGTATCTTTTTTTTTTAAGTAGCCTCTACACCCAGTGTGGGGCTCGAACTCATGACCTTGAGATCAAGAGTCACGTGCCTTTGTGACTGAGCCAGCCAGGCGCCCGGAAGCCTCTTGGTTTTAAAACATATATATGATTATAATTAATTACTGTTGGGAAGCCAATACAAGAACAAAAATCTCAGGCAAGTTTAGCAAAAGAGCATTTTCACAAGTCACCCACTGCTCTGCACCCACGCCGTGTGCCCTCCACCGGCCTTCCCCACGTCTCGGTTACACTGGGCACCTCTATGTCCAGCACGGTCACACGGTGCTGTTGGCAGACCCCACCTCGGGTCCCTCTGGGGAAGGACAGGAACACGGTCGCTGTGTCCCCGGGCCCCACGGGAGCCCAGGCACCACCTGAGCGGCCCTGAAGGAGAGCGTGGCAGGGACCAGAACTGAGCGGCTCCTGGGCTGACCACCTTGTGTCTTGTGCCTGATCGGGGGAGGGAAATGAGGCCACTGGGAAGGGCTGCTCAGCTGGCCCCAAACCAAGTTCCCCAGGTGAGGATCCTGAGCCACGGAGACCCAGACCCCTTCTGCCCAGCCCAGCAGCCTCGGGGGGAATCCCTGAGCCCACCCCTGATGAGCAGGAGCTTTCTGAGACGAAATCCCAACGTGCGCCTGGCACAGAAGTCAAGGAGCGGACACTGGAGTCCCTTGGGTCCTGGATATGACGCATACTTGCCGTGGGACCCTCGGTGAATTACTTCCCTCTGGTGCCTCGGTTTCCTTGCCTGTCAGTTGGGAATAATAGCATCTGTAGAGTTTCTCAGGAAAACAGAGGTAGATATAATCCCGGCACAATGTTCCGTAAAAACAGCAACAAAATGCCTTCACCTTCACTCCCGGAAGTCGGCGGGTGCGCTATACTCTGTTTTTTACGCATGTGTGAAGTTTTTCATAACAATAATAAAACCTGGCAGACATTATAAAGCCCTCTTTTCACCTGGGCCGTAGCTCTGTGCGAGAGTGCTGCTTGTGATGTTCCGACCTCTGCCCACCAGACTGACCTTTCTATGATGATTCAGAAATGTATTAAGTAGATAGAGGTGGACATGATAGATAGGTAGATAGATGCTAGATGGATGGAGGGATGGATGGATGGATAGACAGACAGATGGTAGGTTGATAGATGATAGACGGATAGATAAATGGATGGATGGATGGATGGATAGATGGAGAGATGATAGGTAGGTAGAAAGATAGATGGATAGATAGGTAGATAGATGTTGGATGAATGGATTAATAGATAGATTAGATAGAAAATAGGTTGATAGATGATAGATGGAAAGATGGATGGATAGACAGATAATAGATGATGGATGGATGGATGGATAGTGGATGGATAGATTGATAGATGATAGGTAGAAAGATGGGTGATAGATGGATAGATAGGTAAATAGATGGATAGGTGGATAGGTTGATAGATGGATAGGAGATAGCGATAGATATTTAGATACAGAAATGCATAGCTTTATTTCTGAGGGTCTTGTTTATATATTTGGCTTAGCTTCAGCTTCTTTCTCTGCATCTCGCTTCCATCCTTTGGCGACTCTTCCCAATGAACCACCCCCCCGCCCAGTCACCAGGGCTGCTTGCACCCCTCCCTGCACCAGGGCATGTAGGGAGTCATAAAATTCCTACCGGGCTGATGCTTCCAGCTCAATCCTGGGCAATGACTGCCTGGACCAGCCTCGGGCTCACCTCTACCCCTCCCTGAGCTGAGCCATGCTAGCCAGGGCTCCTACACCCCGGGCTCCCTAGGGGTCCTCCTGGCAGGAATCTTCCCCAGCCTGAGAGCTGGGTGCAAGCTTGACTGGCCCCTGGGGACCCTCTTGCTGGGCTCTGCCCTCGCGGGGCACAGAGTCCATCTGGTGGGGGAGGCAGGCATTCATTCTCATAAGAGCTCCAGGCATTGTGCTGAGAGCTTTATCTGCTTTAACGTTCCAACAAGCTGGGCGTCTTCTCCATTTTCCAGATGAGGTGAAGGAACACACCCCACAGAAGGAGGATTGGTGGTTGCAGGGGGATGGGGAGGGACTACTTGATGGGTACAGGGTTCGTTTTGGGGTGAGAGAAGTGCTCTGGAGGTAGGGACAGGTGCTGGTGAATGTAGTTAATGCTACAGAAGTATATACTTTATCTTTTTTTTTAAAAAGATTTTATTTATTTATTTGACAGCGAGAGAGCACAAGCAGGAGGAACGGCAGGCAGAGGTTGAGGGAGAAGCAGGCCCCCCGCTGAGTAGGGAGCCCAAAGCGGGGCTAGCGGGGCTTGATCCCAGGACCCCGGGACAATGACCTGAGCCGAAGGCAGGTGCTTAACCGACTGAGCCACCCAGGCGCCCCAGGAGTATATACTTTAAAAGAGTAAGTTGCATGCTCTGCAAATTTTACCTCAATTTTAAAAATCCATCAACCTCAGGGGGGAACACAAAGAACACAACCAAATCACGTAGTTAGGTGTGATAGTCTGAGGACCCGAACCCCAGCCCCAGACTGTTGACTTGCTGCTCACAGCACAGACAGCTCCTCCGGGCTACTCCCTCCAGAGCAGCTGCTCCCCCTCCCTCCCTGGGGGGCTGGGTCACACCCCTCCCTCCCAGGCAGCTGCAGCCTCCCCAGCCTCCCAACCTCCTCACACCTCCCTCGCAGGGCTCCCCCTTCACACCCAGCTTGGCAGCCCCACACCACACCCAGTGAGACGCTGGAGACCTCACACCCTCCCTGCTCAGGGCTCTGCCAGCTTCTCTGGACTATCACCCAGAGACCAGGGTTTGGGGCCCCCGGGGTGGCCCTGGGCTCATCACAGCCCCCTCTACGAAAGGACAGGGGCATGAGGTTGTCCTGGGAGCTCCGAGCCAGCAGCTCAGAGCTGTGTGATGGGGACTGGGCTTCCCGTCCCTCAGAAGGAGGGGAGTGTGGCCCAGGCATGACCGAGGGGGCAGAAGTTCTGTCCACGTCAGCCCACCATAAATGACCTGCCTGGAGGCGGGAGCCTGTGAATGGCTTCCGTTGTTCTGCTGTCCCCGGGGGCCCCCTCGAGGCAGCCTGCTATGTACGGCCTGCGTCCCTCCAGGGCACCCTGCAAGGGGGAGGGACTCCAGGACCGCTGTGCCATCCGAGGCCGCAGGCTGCACCCTAGCACTATGGGGACAGAGCCGAGGAGGGCACAGGAGGCCATCGCCCCTGCACCCCGTCTCTGCAAACATCCCCTGCCAATCTCGGGCCGTTGCGTCTTCCGGTTACAAACAGGGCCCCCGAGACCTGGACTGATCGGAAAGGCCCTAGGCCAGCTTGAAGGAGGGATGTGCCGTTTTCAGGGTCCCAGGATGGCGCACCTGGCAGGGGGGCAGATCCTGGTCCGGCCCTGAGGCCCAAGCGTGTTTTGCAAAGTGAGGCTGCGCCAGCAGGTGCCTGGCAAGAGCCTGGCTAATTAAGAGGGCATTAGCACCCCGGGCAGAGCCCCGCTCCTGCCAAGACGTCCTTGCCAGGAGCCGGACCAGATTCCTTGGCCATGGAGAGGCCCCTGGCTGGTGGCAAGCCTCGGCTTGCTCGCATGGGCCACCACCCCACTCCTGCTCCGAAGGGCCTGCGCCCTTCAGGGCTCCCCCCGCCCCCCACCCGTGCTGCGAACCCTCAGGGGGACAGGCCTGTCTCTGGCCTCAGCTGGATCTACCAAACGGAGGGGCCATCCACTGTTGCCGGAGCCCGCGCAGAATCCATCTCGGTCAGCTGCGAGGAACAAGGGGTCTGCTCTGCCCCGGTTCAGCGAGGCCTGAGCGCTGTTCTGATCAACTCCTGATGCTCGGGGCCGGGGCGCAGGGGGGTGGATAGTAACAAGCATGTCTCCCTAGCACAGCTTGCCCGCAAGGCGTCCACCGGGGCAGGCGGAGTGGCTTCCGAAAAGGCAAGTGTGATGGTGCCCCTTTCAGCTTAAACCTCTCCCGTGGCTCCCCAGTGCCCGGCGCCCAGTGTCAGGGTCCCTAATGGTCTGGCCTCTGTCCACCTGCCCTGCCTCCCCCTCCGGTTCGCTCTCCTCCACTCACCCACACCCTCCACACAGGGCTGCAGCTTCCCCGACCTGTGCAGATGGCCCTGAGCAACATGGGTCTGAAGTGTGTGCATTTGGTAAATGTCTTTTCTGTTCCTTATGATTTATTTTTTAAAGATTTTATTTCTTTATGTGACAGAGAGAGAACGCACGAGCAGGGGGGAGCGGGCCTGGGATCATGACCTGAGCCGAAGGCAGACGCTTAACCGACCGAGCCACCCAGGCACCCCTCTTTTCTTTTTTTTAAGCCTGCCAGGCACCCCCAGACAAAATATGTGTTAATGGACTGTTCATGCTGTTGGGCTTCCAGTCAACAGTAGGCTATTAGGAGTTACGTTTTTGGAGAGCCAGAAATTATATGCAGACTTTCAACTGCACAGTGGTCAGTGCCCCCAACCCCCATGTTCAAGGGTCAGCTGTACTCGCCTCCTGCCAAAAGCCCTCACGCATCCTAAAGACCCAGTTCAAAAATAAAAATAGAGACCCTCCCTCGCCTTACCTGCTGCCCAGGCCTTTCTTGGCTCAATCCTCCCTGGCCTGTAGACCTTCCAGACTCCAGACTGCAGACCCCAACACTTCCATCAGCGGGCATGTGACCCCCCCCAGAACCCGCACTCTGGCTGCTTCCCAGGGAGAACCTGGGGGTGGGGTCCTGGACACAACAGCCCCTGATGTCTGAAATGCTCCTGTGGGGGAGGGGCAATCTTTCACCACCTGCCTGGCTCTGGGGTCCTGAGCTGGTACAGTCAGTCCTCCACGCCTCCCCCAGTGCATGCCCAGGACACTGGACAAGGGTCCAGGCATCAGTGGGGGTGCTCAGATTCAGATGGGGCCGAGGGCAGCTTTGCGGCATGAACAATAGGTACATCTGCAGGGTAGTCCCTGGTGAACAAAGCAAGGTCCTCACCGGGCTGGGAACAGGAGTTGCGGGCCACGGATGCAGGCCATTTGTGGGTCTCCCTCAAGTGCAGCCCAAGTGCCTGTGTATGAGAACTGACTTCTGCAGGCCCCACCCTTGCCACATGGCCACGTGTCCCTTTTGGCCCAAAGTCACAGCCCCCAGCTAGGGCACTTTTCATCCACCCAGAGGAGCACAATTTTCTAATTCATGCAAAGGCTCTGAACAGGCCAGCAGGATGCTGTCCTCACCCTTCTTTCCCTAGGCCATTCCTGGACCCCTTCAGAAACACCCTCTTTCAGCCATGGTACCATCAATGCATAAGAAAGAAAACCCCAGGAGCGCCTGGGTGGCTCAGTCGTTAAGCCTCTGCCTTCCGCTGAGGTCATGATCCCGGGGTCCTGGGATCGAGCCCCGCATCTGGCTCCCTGCTCAGCAGGAAGCCTGCTTCTCCCTCTCCCACTCCCGCTGCTTGTGTTCCCTCTCTCGCTGTCTCTCTCTGTCAAACAAATAAATAAAATTTTTTTTTTTTTATTTGAGAGAGAGAGAATGAGAGACAGAGAGCATGAGAGGGA
>NC_138373.1:3749765-3772626 GCF_054177405.1 Leptonychotes weddellii | reverse complement strand
TTTTGTTTTTGAAGATTTTGTTTATTTATTTGACAGAGAGAGACATAGCGAGAGAGGGAACACAAGCAGGGGGAGTGGGAGAGGGAGAAGCAGGCTTCCCCGCGGAGCAGGGAGCCCGATGTGGGGCTCGATCCCAGGACCCTGGGATCACGACCTGAGCTGAAGGCAGACGCTTAACGACTGAGCCACCCAGGCGCCCCTCAGTATCATGTTTTTAAACACCTAAGGCAAAATACATAAGATTACAAAGGAAATCAATTACATTAAAATTCTCAACATATTGTTTAAATGTGATATGCTAATATATGTGCTTCTTAATGATACACTAAATAATAATATCTGGTGGTGGATTTAAGAACTACCATGACTTGAGTCTAAATGATACTCTGAAATTTCCACAATAAATGTAACATGGGCTGAAGCCATCCGTGACACTGTTGGTGACCAAGGCCTACGCCCTGGATGGTTTGTTGCTCACTTACATAAAGGAGGGAAATGCCAAACTCAGTGACGATCAGCACGTGATTATTTCACACCCAGGTTCACAGACTCCAGACTCCCCGATTCCAGCAGCTCTTTGCGGAGGGCTGTTTTTGTACATCAAAGAAACACTGGGGCGCCTGTCTGGTTGGGTTGGTAGAGCACGTGACTCTCAATCTCAGGGTCGTGAGTTCAAGCCCCAGGTTGGGCATGGAGCCTACCTAAAAAAAAAGAGAGAGAGAGAGAGACACTTTCCCAACCCCTCCAGCATATCTTCCCTGACTTCTCTTGGCCAAACTTGCAAAACGTGCCCGTCTCTGAAACCATGCCCCCTAGAATGACCTTATGATCCAGCAATTTCTCCCTGGCTCTAAACCAATAAGTTGAAAGCAGGGACTTAGTATTTGTGTGGCCATGTTCACAGCAACGTGACTCCCACTAGCCAAAAGGTGGGAGCAACCCCAGGGTCCGTCGATGGATGATGGACAAACAGAATGTGGTCCATCCATAAACTGAATATTATTCAGCCTTCAAAAGGAAGGAATACAACATGGACGAGCCTCCAGTTCACTGTGTGAAGTGGGCCAGACAACAAAGGACAAATACCAGAGAGGAATGAAGTCCCTGGAGGAGTCACATTCCTAGGGACGGGAGTTGAATGGTGGCTGAGCCTGACTCCACCACTTACCGTTGCGCCCAGTAAATGAGACAGGGCCGTTCTGGGGGAAGACAGAAACACAGACCACTGGAGAGGACTAGGGAGCCCGGGCCGTGTGGAAAGGGGGCAGCGCTGCCTCCCCCACGGGGTGGTGGGGGAATGTTCTGGAAAAGGGGATGCATCCACTGGAGCCAGCATAGGAGCCGGAGTTGAGGGGGCCAGCTGCAGTTAGATCTGGGGTGCAGGGGAGGGGAGACAGGGTTGCAGAGGCCAGACCTGCAGGCCTGTGCTCAGGGGTTTATCCTGAGGGCACTGGGGAGCCATGGGAGGCTTGAGCGGGAGTGTCCCCTGCAGGAACATGGTTGGGAGGAGCCAGCCTGGGGCTGAGGCTGGGGAAGGAAACACAGCCCGCAGCCCGTAGGAGGGGACTCTCCACAACAGGGGTAGAGGCCCGGATTCCGAGGGCCTCAAGGACCAGACGAGCAAAACCCAGAAGATGTGCCCAGAAAGCAGTTTCTGTTCTGGGGACAGAACTGACACCATGAGAGGGGTTGGCAGTGGGGAGCATGAGCAGGGCCCGGGTCATGGCCAGTGGTAACCTTGAACAGCTTCCCTCCTCCAGACCCAGCCCCCGGGACAGAGCGGGGCCCCTCTGTCCCTTCCTCTCCTGCTGTCCTGGGCCTCCAAGCTCCCTCTCACCCCACACCCCAGGGCCTGATGGAGGAGGAAGGCAGCTGACGGGAAGATGGGGGTGCAGAGGCTGGGAAGTGCCCGCAGAGTCCCCTTCCCTCCCCCATCTCGCCCAGCCTGGTGGGGGCTCATGGGGGAGGGCAGAGGGCAGCAGAGTCCCCAGCCCGGTGTCTGTTCTAGTCGTGGGGTTGTTGACAAAAGCAACACAAGCAAAATCCCGGTAGAGGAGTGTCTTCGAGGACCACACAGCAGTTTTGGGGACGATGCTGGAGATTCTCACCACTCAGGAGGCCTGCTCAGGGGCGCCTCTGGGGTTCCTAGGGACAGATACTCCTCCCCACCATCCTCTGTGCCATCAGCCCCTGGTTGAAAGGTCTCTGTCCGGCCTCAGCAGCGCCTCTGCAGGGACAGTGGTGTTCAGAGAGGTGTGCTGACTTGACTGGGGAGGCCCCAGCAGGGCCAGGCCCCAGACCTGGGCTCCGGGAGGAGCTCTCACTCTCTTGCTCCCAGTGCCTGGGTTTCCCCTCCGTTGCTGGGTGAGTGAGGCTGCAGGGGCTCCCCTCCTGCTCCTTGTATGAGTTTCCTGGCACTGCTGAAACAAAAGTACCACAAGCCATGTGGCTTAAGACAACAGGAATTTTTCTTATGGTTCTAGAGGCCAGAAGCCAGAAATTGGACTGCGCTCACTCCGGATGCTCTAGAGGAGGATCCTTCCCGCTTCTTCCAGCCTCTGGTGGCCACAAACCGTCCTGGGCTTGTGGCCGCGTGGCTCCATCTCTCCCCTGTCCTCACGTGGCCTCCATCCTCATGTCCCTCTGTGCCCAAATCCCCCTCTCCTTTCCCCTACAAAGACACCGCCATCCGTGGGATTTAGGGCTGCCCATAATCCAGGACCTTGTGCGAGATCCCTAACTAGCGACATCTGCAAAGACCTTATTTCCAAATGAGGTCACATTCTGAGGTTCCAGGTGGATACAAATCTTGGGGGGCAGCCACAGTTCAACCCCATAGAACCCAGATGGGGGCCTTGCCCAGCTCAGGCCCTCCTTCCCCTCTGCAGCCCCTGGGATCCCAGGCATCATTTCTGTCATTTGTGAGCTCCCCGAGGCAAGGACCCAGCTGTTGTGGTGGCCACTGGGTCCCCTTGTCCCATCTAGGGTCTGGATTAGTAAATTCCCCGTGAGTGTGCCGTCACGCAATCAACACAGATGACTCTTGCAGACAAGAAAGAGCCCTTGTGGGGGGAAGCCTGGGTGGCTCAGTCTTTAAGCGTCTGCCTTCGGCTCAGGTCATGGTCCCAGGGTCCTGGGATCGAGCCCCGCATCGGGCTCCCTGCTCGGCGGGAAGCCTGCTTCTCCCTCTCCCACTCCCCCTGCTTGTGTTCCCTCTCTCGCTGTCTCTCTCTCTCTCTGTCAAATAAATAAATAAAATCTTAAAAAAAAAAAAAAAGAAAGAGCCCTTGCCGTGTGACCCCATTTACCTGAAGTTCAAGAACAGTCAAAGCTAGTCTGGGGTGACAGCAAGCAGAGGTGCTGACGTGGTGGGGCTCCCGGGGCCTCGGGGGCTGGAAATGTTCTGTACCAGCCACAGATGTAACTTGAATTGTTCCAGCAGCCACATTAAAAAAGAAATATTAAGTGAAATCAGTGTTTAATAATATACTTTATTTCACCCATTAATGTGCCTCAAATATGATCATTTCAACATATAACCAATATAAAAATTATTGAGAAATTTTAGGTTCCTTCCCCCCCCTGAACGAAGCCATCCAGCTCCCCTCCCCTCGGCCTGAGTGCTCCCCACCACAGGGGCCGGAGTCCTGGCCTAGACACACGTCTCAGCACACACGGAGTAGTAAAGAAGGTCTGTGTACTTCAGGCACTGGAGGCCTCGGTTAAAAAAAAAAAAAAAAAAAAAGGCTAACTAAAACCAAAAGAAAACATTCTTCTCGAGTGACTGAGTCCCGGAGCCAAGGCAGGGCCTCAGCACCTCCCTTTCTCAAAGGCGCAGGGTGATGGGGACCAGAAGCCCTGCAGGCTAGGGGGGGCGCGGGGTGGGGGCGAAGCAGCCCTCTCCTGGAAACCAGACAGGAGGCCGGGATTCCGTTGGTCCATCCGTCCGTCCGCCCGACGTGGCTCTTATCTCTTGCTGCAGGAGGCAGCCCATTGTCTGGGGAGGAAGCTAAGAGGATAGGAGGCCTCGGGGCGCCCCCCTCCCTGCCCTGCCCTTTCCAGGCCAGTGGCGGCCTAAGCCCTGGTCCTGGAACCACATTCCCTCCCCCCACCAACTCTACCTGCAGGTGTGCTGGGGTGGGGGGCGGATAGGGCATCTTGTTAAAGCGAAAGGAAGTGTGTTGGTTATAAATTGCATACGTGCCATGAGTTCTCAAAATAAAGCAAGAAACAGAAGAGACCCCTTCCTCTTCTCTTTGCCCCCTTCTCCTTTCCTTTCCCTTCTGGAACAACTGAGTCCTAAAGCCATTCGCCAGGGCCATTAGCTGGGGCAGAGCAAGGTGGGCATCCACACATGGCAGGGGCAATGTGCTCCGAGCAGGGGTCGGGGGCCCAGAGCCCGGCAGGTGGAGAGTGCCTCCCTGGGGGGTGTGCAGGAGTGGGGGCTCAGTGGAGGGGGAGAGCATCTCCAGGCAGGGGAGGTGAGGGGTGTCCCAGCCCACGTGGGGTGAGGGGGCAGTGGAGGCAGGGTGCCTGAGCAGGGGAGGGGGACCTCTGCAAGGCGGTGGGACAACAGTGGCCTCGGAGACGGGGTGCATCTGGGGGCTGAGCAAAGAAACAGGCACATTAGGATAACGGCAGCCAGGTTCTCCCCGGCAGAGGAGGTGAGCTATGAACACAGAAAGGGAGGAAAGCGCAGTGAACCCCGAGATGCATCAGTGTGAACTCAGGAACTTCAGTATCGATCAATAGGCACAGGAATTGCTGTGTGTGAGTGCGCTGTACGTGTATGAACACACACACATTTCCCAGCTCATCCCGCAGAGGGCCTGGAAGCAGCCACACCTCGTGCCTACATCCCTATTCTCTGCAACAGGGACCGGGGGCCCCTGGGAGAAATATCTGATCGCGGTTGGGACATCTTGTGTGCAAACCAGTGAGGACCTATATTCCCCAAAGACGTACAAGGGGGTCAGCAAGCACATGGAAAGATGCCCCCTATCATCAGCTATCGGGAACTGCAAATCAAAACCACAGTGAGACTCCACCCACGATCACACCCACTAGGGTGACCCTGGTAACAAAATAAGAAGGGAAATAAGTATTGCCGAGGACGTGGGGAGCTTGCAGCCTCCTAGGCTGCTGGGGGGAAGGTAAAATGGCGCAGACATTGCAGACCACCGGGCAGCAGAATGACCACGTGACCCAGCAACATCACTCCTAGCTATGCGCGTGGAGGCGCTGAAAACAGGCGTGCAAACAAAAACTCACACACAGATGGTCATAGCAGCGCTGATATTCACAACGGCCAAGAGGTGGAAACAATCCAAGGGTGGATCACAGGAGGAAAGGACAAACAAAATGGGGTGTATGCACACACTGGAATAGTATTCAGCCATAAAGAGGGATGAAGTCCTGATCGGGGCTACGGTGTGGACGGACCGTGGGAACATCATGCCGGTGAAAGAAGCCAGGCACGCAAGGCCACCTATTGTAGGATTCCATTCGAACGACATCTCCAGAATAAATCCACAGAGACAGAAAGCTGATGGGCGGTTTCCAGGGACAGAGGGTTAGTGGGGAGCGGGGAGTGACTGCATCAGGCGTGGGGGCTCCTTTTGGGGTGATGAGAATGGTCTGGAACCAGAGAGAAGTGCTGTCTGCACAACACTGGGAATGCGCTAAATGCCACTGAGTTGTGTGCACTTTGGGTTAACTTTATGCAATGGGAATTTCTCTCAATTAAAAAAAAAAGGATGCAGGGATGGTGCTCGAATAAACACGGAAACTGTGAATACATACAACATGGTGGGGGAGTCTCAACAGAATGAGGCTGAGGAAAGAAGTCAGACCAAAAAAGTGTGTGTGGTTAAATAAGGGGCCCCTGGGTGGCTCAGTAGGTTAAGCACCTGCCTACGGCTCAAGTCATGAGCTCAGGGTGCTGGGATCGAGCCCCACATCGAGCCCCACATCGAGCCCCACATCGAGCCCCACATCGGGCTCCCTGCTCAGCGGGGAGTCTGCTTTCCCTGTGTGCTCTCTCTGAAATAAATAAATAAAATCTTTAAAAATAATAATAAAATTGCTTTAAAATTTTAGAAAATGTCACCTGATCTGTAGCGACAGAGATTAGATCAGCAGTCACCTGAGGACGCGGGTGGGGTGGGGAGGGATGGATTACAAAGGCACACCGGGGGGCGCCTGGGTGGCTCAGTTGTTAAGCGTCTGCCTTCCGCTCAGGTCATGATCCCAGGGTCCTGGGATCGAGCCCCGCATCGGGCTCCCTGCTCGGCGGGAAGCCTGCTTCTCCCTCTCCCACTCCCCCTGCTTGTGTTCCCTCTCTCACTGTGTCTCTGTCAAAATAAATAAATAAAATCTTTTAAAAAACAAACAAACAAACAAAGGCACACCGGAAAACGTTAGGAGTGATGAATATGTTTGTTACCCTAACTGTGTGGATGGCTTCCGAGGTGTATGCATGTCAAAACGTGTCAAATCCTATACTTCAAATATGTGCGGTTGATTGCATGTCAATCAGACCTCAATAAAGCTGTAAAAAAATTCTTAAAAAGTGCGACATGTCAAAAGGACACAGGTGCCACACAGAAGGCATGCCCAAATCTGAGATAATTTTAGCATCCAAAAAAAATTATTATAATAACGGATTACAACCCACTGAATACAATAGGAAAATGTGATTCTATAGAGATATAAATACACACATAAATTGAAAGTTTGAGAAGGAATGTAGTATCTTATAAAATAGCACATCCCCAAAAGACTGATTATTCACCAAGAAAAGAAGAGCAGCTTTCTCTAGAGAAGACCTGGCAGACACTCCTTTAATCGAATCATCAGAGTGAGCAGTATCAGGAGGGGACAAGCTGAGAACACAGCATCACCTCTGTGATATTCCCGCCAAAGAGGCAAAGTCGGAAAGAAAACAAGAAAGTCAGATAAACCCAAAGCACTCCTGGACTGTAACTGCTCTGTAGCCTTTTCAAGTGTCAAGGTCATGAAAGGCAAGGATGGGTTGAAGAAGGGGTCCAGATGCGAGCCAACTAAAGAGACTGACAGCTGAAAGTGACAGACACATGGCTTGGATTTATGTTTTTTGGGTTTTTTTTGCTATAAAGGACATTTTGGGGATATATTTGAAATGGGTCTGAGGATTAGCGGACAGTCATGTGTCCTTACATAGTAACATAGTAACATATTAACTTCCTGGCTTGGGTGACTTTAATATGACTACTTACACAGAAGAACAAACCTGGGAATATAAGGGGAGAGGGGGCATCAGGTTGGCAACTGATTCTCCAATTGTTTCAAGAAAGAAAAAAATCATTTTGTATTATACTTAAAACTTTGAGTGTGTGCTTGTTTCAAAAATTTTCTTAAAGATTTTATTTTATTTATTTATTTGAGAGAGAGAGCACAAGAGGGGGGAGGGTCAGAGGGAGAAGCAGAGTCCACGATGAGCAGGTACCCCCAATGCTGGACTTGATCCTGGGACTCCAGGATCATGACCTGAGCCGAAGGCAGACGCTTAACCAATTGAGCCACCCAGGCGCCCACTTGCTTCAAAATTTAAAAAGAAATTTAAAAAGACGTTTTGGGTCGCAGAGGTTCTTTGGGAAACCGTGGCAGGAAGGTTTGGATTCCTACGTTTGGGAGGGAGAATGGAAAGGCCCCAGTGAGCAGCCAGGGAGGTGCGGACAGCAGGAGGCTTCTGCCAGGGCCACTGACTGGTTGGGAGACAGGTAAAGGGAAGCCCTGGCCACTGAGGACACAGGTGAAAGACTCACACCTGGAGATATGCCACATGCATCAAGCTTGACCCCCAGGAGTCCTGGCCAGTGTCCCCCGCACCTGCCCACCCTCTCCCTGAGCTTCATAAGTGCCATCCACGGGGCACCTGGGCGGCTTAGTCGGTTGAGCTGCTGACTCTTGGTTTCGGCTCAGGTCATGATCTCCGGGGTCCAGCTCCGTGCTCAGCGGGGAGTCTGCTTTTGGATTCTCTCTCCCTCTCCCTGCCCGCACTGAACAGGTCCACCCTACTCTAAGGATGTTTTGTGGACTTTGGCCCCTTCACAGGGTCTTCATGGTACCCAAAGACACTCCACGTCTAGTCTCTACTGTGTGCCCGGCACTGGGTAGGTCTCATCTAATCCTCACAGCTGTTATTATCCCATTTCACAGGTGAGGAAAGAAAAGCTCAAGGAGGCCAAACTTGCCTGGGAGGGGGAGGTGGGAACAAAGTCTGTCCAGGCTCTCTAAATACCACTGCCAAATTTTCTTACTGAAATTCCCTCCTCCAACCCGCAGACTGGGTGCTTGCCTGGGGACACCCTTCTCTCAGCCTGACCACCCCTCCCTGGTTTAGCTGATGGTCTCAGGTGTATTTGGGGAGAAACTGGAGGAGGGTGGGGCACGGATGATTACACTACCCACACGCTTCTCCTCTTTTTCCCCACTCCTCATTATTAGTAATGGGCTACCCTTGACTGCTGTGTGACTTGGGACAGATTACCTACCCTCTCTGAGCCTCAGTTTGCTCATCTGTAAGAGCTTCATAATCAAATAACTAATGTCCACCCACCATCCACCTCCAGCACTACCGGCAGGAAGGGGAAATGGAGGAGTTGGGGGTAACTTGGGGGGTCAGTCCCAGGGAGCTAATAGAGCCCCGGGGGCGGGGTCTAGGTAGGGAGACACTGACGGGGACCCCAAGGCCTAAGTCCGTGCATTTGGTTCTCACAACAACCACGACCGCAGCTACTATTACAACCGCCACGTCGGGGAGGCCGTGACTCAGCCGCGCCGCCGGGTCGGGGCCGGGAGGAGCCGGTCCCCAGGTTCGGCGGTGTCTGAGCGCCTGGAGGCCGGGGGCGGGGGGGGAGGGGGGGGCTCCGCTTTGTGCGGCTGAGGGGGCGTGGCCTCGCGGAGGGGGACCAATCCGGGGAGGCCCCGGCTCTGGGAAGCCAATGGGGCGGTTGTGGGCGGGGAGAGGGTGAGGGCGCCGCACTGGGGCCCGGGGGGCCGGGGGGCCTGGAACCAAGCAGGGGGGATCCGAGTGAGCAGGGGTCCCGCCCGCGACCGGAGAAGCCTGCAAATTGTGGGCTCGGCTGGGAAGGGGGCAACCCCTGCTCCGGGGTACTTCCGTCACCCCCCGCGTCCCGGGCCCGGCGCCCTCCGGGACCCCCTGCCGCGAGCCCCCGCCCCCGCTTCCTGCCGGCTGGGCCCGCCGAGAGCGGCGCGGGAGGCGAGGGGGGCGTGGAGGCTCCTGGCCCGGAGCCCGACGGGCTTCCTGCAGGGCGTGGTTTCTCCAATCTCCAAGCGGAGGCACCTTCCCCAAAGTCGCCCGTTCCACCCTCCACACCTCTGCCGCTGCGCTGCTGCCCCGCCTCCCGCGCCGGCCGGCCCCCCGGCCCGTCCTCGGACTGCCTGGACGACTTCCTTGTCAGGTAGTCCTTCCCCATCCGCCGTGCTGTCCTCTCCGGGGCTCCTGCCCAGCACCCAACCCTTCCCTCCTTTTGGCTGGTTTGCTTTCCACGTTTCACTCTTCCCGTCAACTCCTGAGCCTGGGGGACACCCCGGTTCCTCCTCCCTGCCCCCCTTCCCCCACCCCCGCTCCCCCTGCCCCCCTCCCCTCCAGCCGGACGACCGTCAGTGCTCCAGGGGTGCGCATGTGACCGAAATTGCCCAATCAGGAACAACCTCAGGGCTGTCGCTTAGCCTGCTGGCTCAGGACAGAGCTGTCTGCCCCAGGTCAGTGTGGCCTGTGGTTATGCCACCCGATCCTGTAGCAGGCATTTGGCCACCTTGTAGACAGAGCTGGCCTATGGAAAACACAAAGCCAAGAAAGGCACAGAAAAATTGAGCCAGAACCCTGATCATACCATACCTGAAGTCTCATTATCTCTGGACAGTTACGGAAGCCAAAATTCATTGTTCTAGGCAAGATTCAATGGTGTTTTCCATTTTTTGCAACGTGAAGGTATTCATTGACAATGTTTACACCATTCGCACATCAATCCTGGGAAGATACTAACTCTCATTATATAGCTAGGGAAACTGAGGCTCAGAGGAGCTAATTTCCTCAGTTTACTCAGCAAGGCAGTGGCAAAATTGGGACCAGAATCCTGACTCTGTCGGATACTGTACTGATTAGACCAGGATGGGTAAATACACAACTTACAGCCTATTTTTACTTTTGCACTCATGACAGACATTACCAATCAACTGCCAAACTATTTCCTGCTGAATCCACAAAAAGTCTCTTGACTCTCCCATTACCTTTTTTTTTTTTTTTTTAAGATTTTATTTATTTGACGGGGCAAAAAGAGGAGGGAGAAGCAGGCTCCTCGCTCAGCCGAGAACCCTATGCAGGACTCAGTCCCAGGACCCTGGGATCGGGACCTGAGCAGAAGGCAGACGCTCAACCAACTAAGCCACCCAGGCGCATGACTCTCCCATTATCTTGAGAGACCAGACCTTGTTTCCCAGCTCCTGACCACCAAGAGCTTATCAGATCTCCCCCACTGGCTCAGTTCATTTGAATTGAATGCATTCAGTGGAATCAAGGGCAAAGGGGATTCCGAAATTCTCAAATCTGGGGGCCTCTGCAGAACGGCAGCCCCCCCCCCCCCCGCCTTGCCCTTTGCCCAACTGGGAACATAGAGGCACAGAGAGGGGCTAAGTTTTCCTGGAATCACACAGTACCTGAGGGCCGAGCTGGGACTGTCACTGTTCGAGGTGCTTCTGAACCCAGTGTTAATTACTACCTTTCTGAGGTCCCTGAGACAGTTGGACCAGAACAGGGCAACAGTAGGGGTGGAGATGAAGTGAAGTGGGGATCTTGGGTCCATCTTGGAGGTAAAATCAGTCTTGGAGGGTGGAGACTGTCGGAGCAGGAAGATGTGGTCCAAGCTCCTTGGCTAAGGAGGCTGAGGCCAGAAAGGATGAGAGGTATTCCCGCCTTTGCCATGTGTCACGGCCTGGACAAGCACACACGTCTCCTGTGTCAGGAAGAGTCATCCAAAACCAGGAAATAAGGCCCAGAGAGGGACTGCCTTGTGTAACGTGTGCACCTACAGATGACTTAACTCTCTAGGAAACTTCCGTTTGCCTTGCTATTTATTTTTAAGGGCTCAGACTTGATGAAGTTATAGGCTACCCTGTGGATTTGTGTCTGATAGAAAAGATAACACAAAAGTTGCTGTTTTGGTTTTTGTTTTAAGATTTTATTTATTTGAGAGAGAGAGCACAAGCTGGGGGGGAGAGGAAGAGGGAGAAGCAGACTCTGCTGAGTGGGGAGCCCAACGTGGGGCTCGATCCCAGGGCCCTGAGATCATGACCTGAGCTGAAGGCAGATGCTTAACCGACTAAGCCACCCAGGCGTCCCCTATGCTGTACTTTTCATCTCTGTGACTTATTTATAACTGAAAGTTTGTATCTCTTAATCCCTTCACCTATTTTCACCCATTGCGCCCCTCCACCTCCCCTCTGGTAATCACCAGTTTGTTCTCTGTATTTAGGAGTCTATTTGTTTTCTTGTTTGTTCATGTGTTTGTTTTCTAAATTCCACATGTAAGTGAAATTATATGCTATTTGTCGTTCAAAGGTTACTCTTGATTGCCCCAAAGGACATTAGTCAGGTTTTGTTTTATTTTTTATTGAATTTAGGAATCTTACCCCAGCATTTTTTATTTTTTTATTTTTTTTTTAAGATTTTATTTATTTATTTGACAGACAGAGACACAGCGAGAGAGGGAACACAAGCAGGGGGAGCGGGAGAGGGAGAAGCAGGCTTCCTGCGGAGCAGGGAGCCCAATGCGGGGCTCGATCCCAGGACCCCGGGATCATGACCTGAGCCGAAGGCAGACGCTTAACGACTGAGCCACCCAGGTGCCCCTCCCAGCATTTTAAAACTAATTATATAAATGCCAATTTCTCAGGAGGGTGGGAAAGAGGGAAAAATATAGTTCCTCAAATGCTCTTTGCATCAGTTGACCATCTTGGTGCTACCTCATTAATTAATGAGTTGAATTACATCTTTGACAAATGCTCCTTGTCTAACTGTATGAGAGTCATGATTTTAGCTTTTTCTTTTTTAAGATTTTTTTTTAGTGTAATCTACACTGCCAACATGGGGCTCATACTCGCAACCCCAATATCAAGAGTCCCATGCTCTACTGAGTGAACGAGCCAGATGTCCCAACTTCAGCTTTTTGGAAATGATACTTTTGACACCTATCTCCCAGCCCAGGGCCCTTCCTCCCCAACCTTGATCAGGTCTGGACTGGAAGGGGATCAAGACCTGGGTCTCGGGGCGCCTGGGTGGCTCAGGCGTTAAGCGTCTGCCTTCGGCTCAGGTCATGATCCCAGGGTCCTGGGATCGAGCCCCGCATCGGGCTCCCTGCTCAGCAGGAAGCCTGCTTCTCCCTCTCCCACTCCCCCTGCTTGTGTTCCCTCTCTGGCTGTGTCTCTCTCTGTCAAATAAATAAATAAAATCTTAAAAAAAAAAAAAATGACCTGGGTCTCTCTGGATATTCCCCCCTCCCGCCTACTGCTCCCAGGTCAGAGTCACCGCCCAGCCCATTCTGACCCATGGAACTTGGAGGTCCAGCTGCCATTAGCTGGCAGGTTCAGGCTGAGGCCCCCAGTTTCGTCTCAGGGGCCATGGGGAGCTATGTTATTTGGGAGAAAACAGGCAGGTCCATTGTATCCTCAAGGGCCCAGCACAGCCCATGGTGGCCTCCATATTTGTCAGTGTCCCTGAAACCACTCTGGGACAAAGCGTGGCCAGTCCCAAGCTGGGCCGTGCTACCTAGGCAGTCACAGCCCCACACACCTGCCAAACGCCACCCTCTTACCCACCTGAGTGACCGACTTCACTTGTTGGGACCAGTTCTACTTCCCAGTCTAGAATGTCCTCTCCCCTCTCCTCCAAATTCTACCCACTTTTAAAGCCTGGCTTAACCCTCCCTGCTCTGAGAAGCACCCCATCCAGTTCTCTGTCCTCTAACCCAGCCAGGACATGGTCCTCAGGCCCCTGCTCTGGACCCGCAACTCGGAGGGATGCTGGGGTCCCTGGGCCTCAGGCTAGGACAGATAAGGCTAGTTCAGTTGTAATTTGACCACATAAATATATAATGACTGGCGGTTATTAAACCTGTATTGACTCATTATGCGTTTTTTGAACGCAGTATTTTTTTTTTCTTTTTTGTGCGTAAAGGGCTTCTAAATAGGTTTGAGGCAAAGGCTTCCGGAGAGGCCCCTACTCCAGGACGGGTCCAGCCCCGCCCAGCTTGGCGAAGCAGGCGCGTCTCTAGCGCCACCAGGTGGCCGTCAGGAGCCCTGCAGCCCCATCCGGAGGTAGAGATGGCGCAGGGTCCCCGAGCGCTGCGGAGTTTTGGGTGGGGTCCCCTCCTCTCCCGCGCCTAGGAGGAAGCAAGCTGTGTCTTTTGTCTTGGTAGTCGTGGACAGCTTCCCTACGGAGGCACGTTGGAGCTGGGCCATGCAGACAGTTATTCGCATTCCCAGTCGAGCTGCCCCTGGTGCAAGGGCCAGGGTGGCTCTTGCGGTGAATTAGGTGAATTAGGTGGGCAGCGCGCAGCTTGCCGCTAACTCCAGCAAGCCGCATTCTGGGGGTCCTTATACCCATTCTATTCACTGGAAAACAGAGGCTCGGTTCTTAGAATATTGGTGCCGCTGCCCTGGTCCACTCAAGCCTGCCCCAGCCCGGGTGTATATGGGGACGTTGCAAGTGCGCGCGCGCGTGCACACGCGCACACACACGCACGCCCAGTGTGCCACCGGGGAATTTATGATCATCCCTGAAGGCCTGTTTATTGAACAATTCCCTTTATTTAGAGGAAGGGTGTTAGTCCCCGAGAGAGCCTGACCCGGCTGAGACAGCAGGGAGTTCCGACCGGGCCACCTCTGTCCACCCAGACCCCTTCCAAAGGCCTGGGTCCCGGAACTAGAAACAGCCAGGCCCCACCCCACGCCAGTTCCTTCCAGTTGGCCCCACCGACAGCCGAGGCCAAGCTCAGGGATGGAGGTGCCAGGAGGGTGGGAGAAATGCCCGTCCTCCTGCCCCCTCCCCAGGTCGGGTTTCCAGCTCCCTACTTCTTCCCTAAATCCTCAGGCCACTTCCCACCACCAACCCCGCCCGGGGATGGGGCCGGAGGCAGCCCGGAGCCTGTGGGCGGAGAACTCCGGAGCGGTTGTGCTCCGCGGCCCGCGGGAGCTTGGGGGTGGGGCCTCTGCGCGGGCAACGCCCCTCCCCAGCCCCTTTGGAACGTCCCTCCCAGCCGCCCCCAGCTCCCGGGAATTCCGCTGAGTCACTTCGAGGCTTCAGCGGCAGCCCCGGAGGGAACAGTGTCACTCGATTCCCTAGGCAGCGGTCCTGCGCGCACCTGAAGACCCGGCCGGAGTCTTGTCTAAAGGCCTCATCGTTGCCAACGAGGCCAACCCTACCTCGTCCCCTGCCGTTCTCCCCCATCCACCCTAGTGGCCACGCAGGCTCCTGCCTCAGGGCCTTTGCACTAGCTTGTGCCCTCTGACTGGCACACTCCTCCCTGGGCACCTGTAGCCTGCACACTGCCAAGGCATCTGCTCCCGCGGGAATGTGTCAGAGAAGAGCAAGGGGGCAGCTGCCTGCCTGACCCGCAGATGTTCGGGTGGGCAGTTAGATCGGAAAAGATGCAAACTGCAAACCGGGGCGCCACGTGCCGCGCGTGGTGCAGGTGGACAGGTGTGTGCGCCCGGTCTGCGTGACCGTGACTGTGTACGAGGCTGCCCGTTTGCAGCGCGGGCACAGGCGCGCTGAGCTCGCATCCCGCCAATTCCCCGCCAGCCCCGATGCCGGTCTCGCAGCCATTGTCTCCGGGCTCCAAGCCCACCCTTCACTGCGAGGCTCCGGCTGGGGGCTGCAAACTACGATTCCCAGAATCCCTGGTCGCCCCCGGAATTCCTGCTAGGTTCGGCCAATAGGAGGCGCCGGGACTCTTAACCTTTTGGGTGCCGGGGATCTTGCGGTTGCCTTTAGCATCTAAGGGCGGCATAGGGACCCCTTCTCGGAATCATGCTTTTTCAAAAATGTTGAAGCCCTTAAGTTGTGTTTTTATTGCATCCTGCCTTTTTAAAACTGTGGTAAAATAGCATAACATGTCCCATCTTAAACAATTTTAACTGGGGAGTTTAGTCGTAAGTATTCACCCTGTTGTGAAACAGCACTCCAGAACGTTCTCTTTTTGCAAATCTGAAACTCTGTATCCTTTAAATTCTCCTTTCCCCTAACCCCCCGGTAATCACCCTTGTACTTTCTGTTTCCGAGTAACTTGAGATATGCCATGCCAGCGTAATTCGTACAGTATTTGTCCTTTAGTGGCTGTCTTACTCATCATGTCCTCAAGGCCCATCCATGTCCTAGCACTTGTCACAATCCCCTTCCCTTTAAAAGTGGAGTTATGGGGCGCCTGGGTGGCTCGGTCGGTTAAGCGTCTGCCTTCGGCTCAGGTCATGATCCTGGAGTCCTGGGATCGAGCCCCACATTGGGCTCCCTGCTCAGCAGGGAGTCTGCCCTCCCTCTCCCTCTGCCTGCCACGCCCCCTGCTTGTGCTCTCTGCCTCTCTCTGTCAAATACGTAAATAAAATTTTTTTTAAAAAGTGGAATTATATCTCATTGCATGTACCTGTTGTTTATCCATTCGTCATGGACAGACACTTGGTCAGAATGATGCACTTTTTTAAAAATTATTTATTTATTTATTTTAGAGAGAGTGAGAGCACAAGTGGGAGGGGCAGAGGGAGAGAGAGTCTCAAGCAGATTCCCCGCTGAGCATGGAGCCCGACTCCACTCCAGGACCCTGAGATCACGACCTGAGCCAAAACCAAGAGTCAGAGGCTTAACCGACTGTGCCCCGCCCCCCAGGCGCCCCCGGAGTGATGCTTTTAAATTCATAAAATAAAGTGCATAGAATTACAAAGGAAACTTTGTGATTACAGCTGTCAGCAAGTTGAAAGTACAAATGTGTGGCCTGGTAACCAATACATGCGTTTCTTTATTCATGCACTAAATAACATCTCCCAAGCCTAGAAATTCTAGACTGTGGGGGCTCCGGTCGGGTCTCTGTCCACCAGATCTCGCGTTTTCCCATTATATCGTCCAAGCGATGCTGTAGGGGAGCCCAGCTACTTCAGTCCTAAGAACACCGTGATCAGGCTCCATCAAAAACTCCTGCAGGTCGGTACTTTGCAGGAATAGCTCCATCTCTGTGTCATCTCTGTGTCCCACCTGGCCTCTGATGCTTAAGAGTCTCCACTCAGCCTCTGCCATTCGGGGTTCCATCAGCCCCCTGAGATCAGGAGGCCATGCCAGTGGAATACCACCCCCTGCTGCCCGCCCACAGGGGGTACCTGCACAGGGATGAGGACACTGCCCCTCCAAAGGTGTGCAGGTTACCTATAAGTCACTCCCGTGGGCCTCTTCCTACCACTTATCCCGGGAAAGTTCTGGCCTATCTGCCTCACTGAGTATAGGCCACGGATGGGTTGGTTGAAACTTCAGTCTACAAGCCTGGCAAACTGTTGGAGGCCCTTCCAGCCGCACCAGCTGACCCCTTACACTCTGACTCTCTGGCCGCCGTTCATACCCATAAACCCAGCCCCACCCCATGCTGTGTCGTAGTCCACCCTGTTGGGCCTCACACCCCAGAGCCCTTCTCCACCCAGAGCCCCTACCTTCCTATTGATGGAAATTAGCAACATCTGGGGACACCTGCTGGGCCCCTCAGTCAGTTAAGGTCCGCCTCAGGCTCAGGTCATGATCCCAGGGTGCTGGGATCAAGCCTCACGTCCCGCTCCTTGCTCAGCGGGGAGCCTGCTTCTCCCTCTGCTGCTCCCCCTGCTTGTTCTCTCTCCCTCTGACAAATAAATAAATAAAATCTTAAAAAAATAAAAAAGGAAATTAGCAACATTTGTCTTTCATTTGGAGTATAAGCTATTTTCCCCAGGGTCAACCTTGACTTCAGAGCACCTGGGGCAGGCTAAAATCTGATCTTCATTCCAAGGTGGTGGTGGGGGAGTCTGCAAGAGACGAGGGGGTTACGGGGTCTTCAGCAGGGAAGGTTAGATTCTTCAACCAGCCCCAGAA
The DNA here is from genome assembly GCF_054177405.1 of Leptonychotes weddellii. Taxonomy (NCBI): domain Eukaryota; kingdom Metazoa; phylum Chordata; class Mammalia; order Carnivora; family Phocidae; genus Leptonychotes; species Leptonychotes weddellii. Next base: position 3,755,465 of record NC_138373.1, on the reverse strand, counting down.
GCTGTAGCACCCGGACTCTGAGCTCCAAGTGCATTCACCCAGATGTTCAGACTCAGAGTGCCCAGCCCCTCAGTGCAATCGTGTGCATGAGAGAGGGGGTGCCTGTGTGCCCTCTAGGCCTCAGATTTCTCTTCTAAAAAAGGAGGAGAGAAATGTCTCCCCCAGTAGGGTCTCTGGGAGACTGCAGCCAGACCTCTTGGTGGGTGGGTGATGGCTGGGTCCTGGGGCTGCTAAGGACGCTCCTCTTGCTTGATGCTTTCCCACGGCCTCCTCTTGTCCAGCAAGGCCTGGGGTGAGGCAGAGCCTGAGGAGGTGAGGGAGGGTTGAAAATGAGGTGCTATGGGGGGGGATACCTATGGTGGGCTGGGTCGCATGGGGAGAATCCCGTCACTCCCTGACGCTTGGACACACAGAGCCACCTAGCCCGGGAGGAGAATGTCCCCGCTAGAGGGCACCCGAGAGGTGTGTCTTCCAGCCAGTCCTGCCTCAGTCCTGCCCCAAGCCCCTGTCAGCGCCCCCGCCTTCCTCACTCCTAGGCCTCCCCTTCACTTGAGCTGCTTCAAACCCTCTACCAAGGGCTCTGTTGTCCCCTGGCCACACAATCTCTCTCTCTGTCAGTCTCTCTTGCTCACACTCCCGTCAGACCCTGCCCTTCTCAGCGGGGTCACCTTGGCCTAGTCATGTAAACTTGCTGCCTTTGGGGATCTCCATCCCCCAGGAGGGTCATGGGAGGCTTTCACCAGAGAGCCCAGATGCAGTGCCCACGTATGGGAGTTCAAATGTAGTGGGAGGAAAAACAGGCTACAGTCCTTTTGCTTTCTCTTTTCTCTTCCCTCTCCCTTCCCGGATGCCCTTTCTTAACCCCTCCTCCCTTCCTCCCTACACCCTCCTCCCTTCCTTCCTGCTGACCTGGGTTGCCCACAGCACTCTGGGGCTCTCTGGGCTCTGTGTCCCCAACACGGTTGACCGACTGGCTGGCACCCACCATCCCTGTGTGTCCTTGCCACCCACAGAGGCTTCCTGAAGATCCGGCCACCTGGAATCCAAGGCCAGATGACCTGCCGGCCTGTGTCCTGCTGGGACGCTGGCCCTGAGCCTCACCTAGAGTGACCCTGGCCTTGGGGACAGGGCAGTCAGGACAGGACGGGACAGGCAGGGCATGGGGTTGGCTGGCCCCATTTGTCAGAAACACAAGCCTTCCCAGCCAGGCCAGCCTAGGCCATTGGCCTAATGGAGCTGTGGGCTAAAGACCTTCCCAACCTGGCCCCCCACCCTAGCAAGTCCTCCCTTCTCCCAGGGGGTGCTGAGGAAAAGGGGAAGCCCCATACAGACCCCTTTGTCGAGCACCTACAACATACCTCCGGCTCATACTCAGCACTTTGCATACATCACTGCATATAATTCTCAATAAACTTTCCCCAAAGGGATTATTGATTGCCCCATTGTACAGAAGAAGTAACTGAGGGTCAGAGAGGCTGACCACGATGTCCGATTCCATGCCATTGTGCTTTTTTCCCCCTTTCATTGTGAAAAGTTTGTGCAGTATTTCAAATACACGGAAAAGGACAGAGAGGACAGCAACGTACTCCCAGACCTGGTCATCATCTTTCCGTGTTTCCTTCAGCTTTGTTTTCTGAAAGAAATATAGGAGATCAGAATCAGTGGACACTCACCTTTCCATGGGTCTCCCTGCGCCCCCTCCCACCTCTACAACTGAAGCTGTAACAATGACTCCCTCCCATGTTCCTATGGCCTGTGTACCTTTGTGGACAATCCTAAACAATGTATGGGAGAGTCCTGTGTGTGCATTCCTTTTTTTTTTTTTAACAATTCTGGATTGGGGTATAATTTCCCTATAGTCGAGGTCACCAACTTGACTGTGCAGCCAAAGGGCCACCACCCTGGATAGCTCAGGGAGCACGTCCATTCCAGGAAGGCTTCTGTCCCTGCCTCCCAGCCACTCAGGACCTGCCCCCACCTTTGGACAGCCACCATCCTGACTGCCCTCACCTCGAGTTAGCTTTGCCTGTACATGGAGCCGGAAGCAGACAGCTCGAGGGGTGCCCCTGGGGTTCACCACCGCCAGCCACTGTAGCGCGGGCGAGCTGGTACTTCCTTTGCACTGCATTCCGTCCCATGCCCGTGACCCATCCCTGCTCCAGGGACGCCGGCAGGGGGGTTTCGCCCGGAGGCTCTCACACTGCACAGATGGCCCCTGGCTGAGATTTATCTGGGCAGCAGCCCGGGCCTCCCTCGCCGGCGTCTCCCGGAGGCGCCGCGCCGACCCGCAGCTCCGGGATGAAAGCGCCAGCCGGGGACGCCCCCCGGCCAAGCCCCCAGCCGCTGAGCCGAAGCGTTTCGAAAGGCCCAGGCCGCACCTCGGGCCCCCTCCCCGGGCCCCTCGGAAAACGGGAAGTTCGGGGAGGAAGCTGCCGCGCGCAGCCCGGCGGCCCGCGGGCCGGATGACTAAGTTTGGCTGCGCGACCTGCGGCCGCTTGCCTTTTATGGCGGCCCCGTGGGCAGCGGACGTGGCCGGGCCCGGCGGAGACCGCGGGCAGCGCCTGGGAGGGGGAGCCGCGCGGGGGCCGCCCGCGCCCCGCAGCTGGCCTGGCCCAGCCCTCCCCTGAACTTAGGCGGCGGGAAACTGAGGCCGGGAGAGGGGCGGAGCCCTGCCCAGGTCACATCGCACGGCGGGTGGAGCCAGATGACACCCGAGGGCCCTGCTCCCCGGCCCAGGGCCAGGACGGGGATGACTCACCCTTGGGGGGGGGGGGCTGCGCTGCATTTATTGAGCACCCACTGTTTGTCTCGGCATCCACTGCCTCTCAGCCTCAACGCAGCCCTGTGGGCTCCCCGCGGAGGGGCCAGGGGGGTGCGGGCGGGAAGCACCCGCGCCCCCAGCCCCCAGCGGGTTCCGGCTCTAACCCCGCGCCGGGCCGGCTGGGTGCTGTACTTGACATTTGCACAAACTCCGGAGAGGGAAAGCAGATGGGGAAACTGAGGCTGGGCTCCCCAAAGTCACACACTAGCCAAGGGACAAGTATGCCTGGGAGGGAGTGCCCAATCTCTAGAGGTATTAAAATGCACTCCACAGTCCCCACGAAGTATGATTCGTAAGCATACTCGCGGAGCTGAGTTAAGGTGTGACCCTCGGACACGCTGGTGGTTCCTGATGTTCCCAGATGCCCAGCCCCGCGCTCCCCGGATCCGCTTGGCTGTGGGCCTCAGACTGTTCAAACACAAAGTGGGGACAAAGTGCACGGCCTTGGACGGGTCCGGAGGAGGGCAGCGCGGTCGGGATGGTGGTCTGGGGGACGCCCGGGGCAGGGGAGCGGGCATTTATAGAACCTCCCCGATCCGGGACCCCCCCCACACCCGCCCCGGCCGCCGACGGCTCCCTGGGGGCAGGAGGACTTGGGGGGGCGGCCCAGGCATAGCTCCGCGGCCGGGCGTGTGAGCCCAACGCCCCCTCCCCGGGCGCTCCCAAACCTCGCCTTTTATGGAGAGGAAGTTGGGCCAAGTGGGCCGGGCCGGCCGGGGAGGGGGGAGGCGGGGAGGGGGCCCCGCGGGGAGCTCCGGCCCGGCCCGGCCGGTGCTGGATGCGCTCTGGGAGCGCCGGGCTTATCTGCCGGCCGAGACTCGGTCCTGGGACTGTGGAGGCGCAGAGCCGCGGCCACGTGAGCCTGAGCCGCGCGGGCCTGGTAGCGCCAGATAATAGCACCCCACCCCACCCCACCGCTCAGCGCCCCGAGCCCTGGGCAGAGGCAGCGCCCGGACCCCCCGAGGCTGAGCCGGCCGGCCTTGGGCTCTACCGCCCCAGGCTGGAAGGCTTGTCTGGGGAATGGGGTCAGACCACGCTCACCTGGGGGCGGGGGAAGGGGGGGCAGGCAGTTACCTACATGGGGTGTCCAGATGGGCCCTCCACCCTCTGATTTGCTTAGATCTAGACCCTTCCCGGCTCCCTCCCCCAACCTGGGAGTGTCTGGGCCTCTGTCTTGCAGTCCACTGTCTGGACCCAGATTCTGAGCAGAGAAAATCCTCCTCTACCCTCAAAGGTCACCTCCTCCAGCCCTGGCCACTTGGCAGGACAGCGTTGATGCACCCTGGGATTCTGAGAACTCAGTATTCCACCTCATCCCGTGGTCCCGAGTCCCCCTGGGGCCCTGGAACGCCTGTCTGAGGCCACTGGGCTCCATAATGGGGATGAGCACACTGAGGCCCAGAGAGGGCAGGGCATGGCCCAGCGTGCTGCAAAGGTTCTGCTTTTCAGCCCTGGGCCATGTGAACCCCCACCATAGGACCCTGGACACTGGGAACACCGGCCCAGGTATACCCAGAGGGGTCCCCACGAGTGGCCTGTGACAGACTGTGATTCTCCTGAGTCCCCCAGAAATTCCCAGGCCTCGAAGAGAGTTGCCAAGGCCTAAGGAGCTGAGTGTCAGATGGCAGGGCAGCCCCGGGGCCTGAGGACTCTGGTCCAGCTTCTCTGCAAGGCTCAAACCCCTGCACGGTCACTCCCGCCTCTGGGGGCCTGCCAGACCTGGCCATGAGTCCTGGCTCAGCCCTTCCCAAGTGTGGGTGCTGCTAAAGATCCCTAGGCCTGAGTTTTCTCTAGAACAGGTACCTGCCCCTGGCCCCCAGGCCTAGGGTGATGGTTCGGGCAGGTGAGGGGGCTGCTTACAGATGCTGACCTGGAAGACCCATGCCACACCCAGCACGCCCTCTGGGAAAGGCAGCTGTCAGGATTGAGCCTAGATAACGTCTCTAAGTGGCCCCAGGAGGCCAGGGAGAGGCCAGGCACAAGCCTTTGCCCTTTGCCCTCCGCCCTTTGCTCAGGCGGCCCCTGGGAGTAGGCAAGAGGCAAGGCCAGGAAGCTCAATCCATCAGCTGATCCGTGGACACCCTTCTCCTCCTCCCTACAGCCTCCTGCTCCTTCCCCAGAGCAGACCGTGGGCAGGTGCCATAGAGAGGCCACTGGCCCCCAGTTCTTCCCGGGGAACATAAATGAACGTTTTCCAGCCCGGCACCTCCATGGGGCACTTTTCTTTTAAATGTTTTTTTTTTTTTTTTAATTTTTGTAATCTCTGCACCCAATGTGGGGCTTGAACTCACAACTCTGAGATCAAGAGTCCCATTCTCTACCAACTGAGCCAGCCAGGCCCCACGTGGCACTTTTCTGACCCCTCAACACACACTCTGGCTCCATTCTTTGGAAGCCCCATGAAATTTTCACCCCTATTTTATTTCATTTTTTAGAGTAGGTCAATTGTATTTTATTTTAAAGATTTTATTCATCTATTTGAGAGACAGAGAGAGCACGAGTGCGCATGATAGGGGAGAGGGGTAAAGGGAGAGGGAGAAGCAGATTCTCTGCTGAGCAGGGAGCCCGATGAGGGACTTGATCCCAGGACCCTGAGATCATGACCTGAGCCGAAGGCAGACGCTTAATGACTGAGCTATCCAGGCGCCCCTCACCCCTATTTTAAAAGTGAGATCGGGGCGCCTGGGTGGCTCAGTCGTTGGGCGTCTGCCTTCGACTCGGGTTGTGATCCCGGCGTCCTGGGATTGAGCCCCACATCAGGCTCTCTGCTCTGCGGGAGGTCTGCTTTTCCCTCTCCCACTCCCCCTGCTTGTGTTCCCTCTCTCGCTGTGTCTCTCTCTGTCAAATAAATAAATAAAATCTTTTTTTTTTTAAAGATT
>NC_138373.1:3731038-3749265 GCF_054177405.1 Leptonychotes weddellii | reverse complement strand
TGGGATTGAGCCCCACATCAGGCTCTCTGCTCTGCGGGAGGTCTGCTTTTCCCTCTCCCACTCCCCCTGCTTGTGTTCCCTCTCTCGCTGTGTCTCTCTCTGTCAAATAAATAAATAAAATCTTTTTTTTTTTTAAAGATTTATTTATTTATTTGAGAGAGAGCACATGAGAGAGGGGAGGGTCAGAGGGAGAAGCAGACTCCCTGCCGAGCAGGGAGCCCGATGCGGGACTCGATCCAGGGACTCCAGGATCATGACCTGAGCCGAAGGCAGTCGCTTAACCAACTGAGCCACCCAGGCGCCCTAAATAAATAAAATCTTAAAAAAAAAAAAAAAAGTGAGATCAAGGTCCTTCCAGGTAAAGTGACTTGCCCAGGATCATGGAGAAGGCAGCCATGACCCAGCTCACCATCCTTCCCTCCTGGGTGTGACCTTGGGCATGTCCCCTCACTGCTCTGGGCCTCACCTGGATTTAGGCAACCACAAAGGCCCCTTCCTCCTGGAGCAGTGGACAGGAGTGAGCAGGACAGGGCCTGGCTCCCGGGGGCTGGTGAAGAGCATCTGGATGGGAAGGAACAGTCAGCCGCAGCTGGGGGCTCACCACCTCACCTCACCCAGGTGATCACCTCATCCAGGTGAGCAAGGCCCTGTGCCAAAGGGAGAGGGCTGTGCCTACGGCAGGCAGGTCCCCAACCTCGACTGTGGGTTTTGATGCCAACAGCTGTAAGGAGGGGTGCCTGGGTGGCGTCCGACTCTTGGTTTGGGCTCAGGTAGTAATCTCAGGGTCATGAGATTGAGCACAGGGTCTGCTTGAGATTCTCTCTCTTCCTCTGCCCCTCTCCCACTCAAATAAATAAATCTTTAAAACAACAACAATAACACTATAATGAAAGCTGGCCTGCCCACCTCTTGGGGTTGCCATGGGGACAAAAGCAAAATGTAGGGCATCAGAAAAGTGAACAAACAGGTTATCATTGTCATTGCTATTATTGTAATTGTTCTTATAACCCTAGTATTTCTAGTCCCAGTGTCTACTCAGCAGGGCGCAGAGAGAAATCTGGAATCTGAGGCTACAGAGTTTGTGTTGGAGCCCTCCTGGGCCCTTTCTTTATGTGGAACTTTCTGCTGAAGCATCACACTTGGCCCTGCCCCTCTCCTGCTCCTACACCCTCTATAGCCCCCATCACCCTTGCAGGACAAAGTCCCGGCTCCCGAGTTTAGGCTACTTCTCTGTGAAGACGCCTGCCCTGGGCCTTCTGGGCGTCAGCGGAGTTCCAACGCTGCATTTTGCTGTGTGGTTCTGCAGCAGGCTGACCTTCTCTGGGCCAGGGCTGAGGCTGATGAGGTGAGGAAGGGACCTCTGACCGGCTAGAGGGGGAGGAACAGGGCATAGAGAGGCAGGCAGTGCCGCGTGGGCTCCCCCAACCCCATCCACTCAGTTGGGCTCTTTTTCAGCTGGGGGCCTCCTGGTACTCGACTGGGTGTTGTCTAGAATGGAAACGGTGTTGAGCCCAAGTCTCCCCACTGAGGCTTCTATGGACTCACTTTCCAAAGCGCCCAGGCCACATCAGATGTCTTCAGCTCTCCCAACGTACCCTTCTATCAAGACCTCCCTAACTTGTCTCCTATTCAAACTTCAAAGCCCAGCCAAAAAAGACCCCTCCACTGGAAAGCCTTGCCAGACCTTCAGCTTGGATTGCCCGTCCTCCTGGTCAGCCTCTCGTAGAGTCAGGATATCAGGTGTCTCCCCTGGGGACCTCTGGAGCACAAGGCTGGAGTCTGACCTGTGAGTGTTATCAGAGGCTGGGTGAGTCAGCTACAGCCCAGAGACCTGAGGACTTCCGGTGACACCCCTACTCCCCTCCTGCCAACATCCTCTGGAAGGTGTGAGCCCTCGGGTGGCCAGCCCCTTCCTCCCTAGGCCTATTCCTCATCAGCTTTGGCAGTCCGGGGGACACCACACCCTCCTGGAACAAGATGCTCACACCCTCAAGAGACAACACATCCATTCTTGCCACCTCTGTCCCTTCTGTAGAGAACTGGTTTGATCTATCCTTCCTTCCTTCCTTCCTTCCTTCCATCTGCAGATGGAAGCTGAAAACTTCACTAACCATACACATGAGCTGGGGATCTTGCAGTGACCGAAACAGATACGGTCCCTGCCTATGGAGGGAGCATGGGGGAAAAAGCAAACCTGTAATCACCCAGATACACTTAATTATCAGCTATGATGAGCATGACAAAGAAACACAGGAGGTGTAAGAGCCCTGCCCTTGCCTATGGATCAGGGAGGACTTCCTGGAAGAGATGACATTTATACTGAGCCTTAAAGGATAAGCAGAATGTAAAGGATGTGCCTGGGGAGCAGGGTCCATTATAGACAGCCAGAATGGCCAGTTCAAAGGCCCTGAGGCAGGCAGGAGTTTGGTGCTCTGAGGACAAGAGGCCAGCTTGTCTGGCGTGTGAGATGAGGCCGGCGGAGGTGGGCCACATTCCCAAACTAGCTACACTCTTGGGAAAGTGCACACATCCTTAGTGTGCTGCATGAATTGCCCCAGACCGAATACTTAAGCCTAGCACCCAGACCAAGAGACATTTTCAACTCCCAGAGGCTCTTCATGCCCTTTTCAGTCACTACTCCCCAAAGGGCAGCCACCATCCTGACCCCAGCACAGACTCCCGCCCTTGTTCGTAAGCTCCGTGAACGCTGAATCACACGGCATCTACACCTGTGTCTGGCTTCTTGCATCCGACACGGTGTTCTTGAGACTCCCGTTGCGGAGCACGCCGGGGTAGTTTATCCCCGTGCACAAATGCGCCACACCTTGTTTATCTGTTCTATTGCTCCTGTGCATTCGGGGTGTTAATAAATATATATTACGTGACTGTATATTATATGTGAATATGCACGAACATTTCTGCTCATGTTTTCTGGTGGACGCGTGGACTCATTTTTCTTGGATAAATACCTAGGAGGGGAATGGCTGGGTCATATTTTCAGGGCATTAGGAACAGTTTCCAAGGTGGTTGTGGACATGCTAGCCCCGTGAGCTGCAAGCTTCAAGCAGCCGCTTGTCCCCAGCAACACCTGGTATGCCACTGGGGGGCTGAGGCTGTGATCAGAGAGGTTTTAATTTGCATTTCCCATTGACCCATGATGTTGAGCATCTTTTTTTTTTTTTAAGCCCAGTGTGGAGCCCAACGCGGGGCTCGAACTCACGGCCCCGAGATCATGACCTGAGCCAAAACCAAGAGTTGGATGCTTAACCGACTGAGCCACCCACTCAGGCGCCCTGAGCATCTTTTTTATCTTTATCGGTGATTTGGAGATTTGGGTAGCCTCTTGTTTCAAGTCTTTTGCTCACCCCCCTCCCCTTTCCCTTACCCCTCCTTGCCCAAATTTCATTCCAGTATTCTCTGGTGGAAAAACAATCCAGAAAGACCTGAGGGAGAAGGCAGACATCACTGGCTCTCTCCTTCCCACCACCCACCCCTGAAGGGCCCTGTTCTGTGTGTGACAAGCATGGGGACCAGTGAGAGGCATTGATTTGTCTTGTGAGCTCACACCCATTACACACACGCTGGGGAGGGGGTGGCAGGCAGAAGGGGCTTTTCCCAGCACTCCCCTCCTCCGCCTCCTGGAGCTGGCCCAGCGGGGAACCAACCCAGAGCTGCCTGCGAGGCTGGTGAGCCCCTCCCCTCCTGGCCCCTGCAAGCCTGGAATGAAGAAGAGGTGTTGTAGCCTTCCTGCTGCAGGGACACAGTGTGCCTGGCCCAAGGTCACCAGCACGTGGCCACCCTGTACTTGCTCTGGGCAGGCCCAGCGTTCCCGTTCATTCTCCTGTTCTCTCCCTACGACTCTGCAACTCTGTAGGTGAGCAACTCATCCAAGGCCACCGACACACAACGGGCTTAGCCGTGTCCCCAACGGGGGAGATGACGGAGCTGGACACTTAGAACTTTCCATCTGCTTCTGCAGTCTGGCTGCCCGTTGGGTGCTGTGCACCATGATGCCCTAGCCTGCAGAGAGGGGGGCCTCAGGGCAAGTAGGGGGCTGCAAGGGGAGGGCCCCACTCCCTCCTGAGCCGGACCCTTTGAGGGACCTGAAGTCCATGTGATCTGAGAGGGACGAGGAATAAGGCTGTGGGCAGGCCTGGGTTTGGCCAGGTGGGGAGGGCCAGGCCAGAGCATGCAGCCTCCATCCCGGGGGGGACAGGCCCCACCTGGCCTCGGGAGCTGTCCACGCAGCTAGGGACTGCTCAGGTCACCATAGAGCTGTCATCCCTTTGGCCGCGGGGAGCAGAGTCCTGCATCCTTCCAGACAGACCCACTTGGCCCTCCCAGTGGCACACAAAGTGCAAGCCTCCAGCCTTTCAGGCCTGGGCTCTGGCTTGCCACACGGGCTGTGTGACTCTGGGCAAGCCTTTGCCCATCTCTGGGCCTTGGTTTCTCTTTTGTTAAGGAGGTGGGTGGTGGCCAGCTTTGAGGGGGTCTGCGACAAGCTGCTGAAAGGCCCACCCAGACAGTGCCATCCACACATGGTCTTACAGACCCCAGCGGACTCAGAGATGCTGAGTCACCTTCCAAGGACATCCAATGGGTGAGTGACAGAATCTTAGCACGGACCTCAGTGTGGTTCGAAGAGGGAAAGACTGGGGTCCCCAAAAGACACTGTACTGAGCTGACTATTCTGTGGGGCCTCATGGAGGGGGGAAGGATGCTACGTTCCTTCCTGGGGTACCCCACCTGCTCTGGGGCTCTCTCCACCCTGGCCTCACTAGGAGGGCCCAGCATGTGGCCTTCCAGCCCTGGGCGCAGCGGGCTTATCCCTCAGTCTTACCTGGGCCTGGACGGACCCTGCAACTTCCTCACTACATGTCCTGGGTCACAGCTGTGAGCACACCTGGGTGCCACCTCCCCACACACTGTCATCAAGGATGCTAGGGGTCTCAGCCACCCAGGTGAAGTCATTAGACAGCCAAGATGATTCCCTGGGGACCCTGGAAATGAGGGGAAGGAGAGCCCTGGCTGTGGCCACTGGCCCCCAACAGAGGCCAATCTTCTGGGGAAACCCCTTCTCTGCCTGATCCATCAAGCCGAAGCCCACGACTTCTGTCCCTTCTCTGGGCTAGCCCAGGACCAACCTCATCCAGTCAGGACCATGTCCCCAGCAGACAGGGCAGGCCAGCAGGTCCCCCGGTGTCCCCAGTAGCTGGCACAGGGCCAGGCACGGGGAGACATCCGGAAGGCCAGCTACAGAGCGGGCTCAGGTTGCTGGCCAGCCCAGCAGCAGCGGAGATTTCTGGCTGGGCAGGGCCTGGTGACGCAGCTACGTGGCCATGGCCAATCAGGTTTCCACTTGGACAGGCCCCAGGCCCCGCGGCTGGAGGAGCGCTGCCAGCTGAGGAGTGCCCCGCGAGGAGCGCCCTGTGTGTGTGCCCCACGGCCACGCAGGGAGGCTGAGCCCACCACGGAGCCCGGCTCTGTCACTGCCCACGGGCGGCGTGGCCGTCCCGTCATGGTGCGCCGTTAACTGCAAGACCAAGTCCTGTGGGTCGCTGGTCTCAGTTTGTGAGTCTGAGAAATGGGGAGATTCCGGCTGAGCTGGCAGGGGCGAGGTGAGATTTCTGGGTGGTGACGCAGGCCTGGCTCTGGTCAGAGCAGGCCCTCAGGGACTCTCAGGGACTGGGGAGGCCAGGCTTAGCCCTGAGGTGAGTGAGCCTGGCCTCTGAGTCAACGGGCCCCACCCGCCTGCACTTTCCAACACCTCCTTCCCCCTTTTACGTTCCCCTTTCACTTCCTCGGGCCCTCCAGGAGGGGCGCCCCTCCCTCCCTCCCTCCCTCCACTCCTCCAGCGCCTCAGGCATTCTAGGCCCCTGGGCCAGGCAGAAGAGTAGCAGGGAGAAGGCCACCCAGCCGGGAAGGGGTTGAGCCTCCACACTGACCAGATCTCTGGGGGCTCTGGCCCCGGAGCTGGGACTTCAGCCCCCACGTCACTGACCGCTCCCAGCACCCTGCGTGCCAGATGGCACCCCCCCTTTTTTGTCACAGCCCAGGGACAGAGGCCTAAGGGGCAAGGTGTGTGTGATACCTCCTGTCCCTGCCATTCCCGCTGGGTGTGTTTGCCCACACGCCAGGGGGGCCGGGCAGGTAGCCTCCAGAATCCCACCTGGCCTTGAAGTTGCAGCTGACCCCACCCTGCTTGATCGGACCTGTGTTGCCTGGCTTCTCAGGCCCTGGTCTGCAGGTCACCAGCTGCTCCGGGAGAGCTGTGGTGATGAGTGGGCTTCAAGACCCTCCCAGGACAACTGCGGGGGAGGCCGGGACGCCCCAGCCTCCCCACACCCCCCAGTTGGGAGGTGTCTTCAGGTCCCAGGGTCCGGCTCCCTGTCAACACTCGGGGTCTGTCTGGGTCGCCTGGGGTTCTCCTCTGGGGACTGGGGACAGCAAGCCCTCCCAGCAGCTGGTCTGGGGCAAGAAGAACGGGCTCAGCTGGTGCATGTAGAAGAGGGGGGAGCCCAGGGAACCTTGTTTTTTATTTCTGAAAATTCAATCAAGTTCAAGTAAGCAAGGCTGGGAACTTCCCAGGATGGCCCGGCCTTTCTCAGAGCGCCCTGGGGCACAGGAAGAGAGACGGGGTAGTTTTTAAGGATTTTTAAAAACTCTCCCAAGAAGTATTAGAAGTTCCCAGTTTCTCCAGGGCGGGGATCCCCCATTGGGGGGATGACTTTCGGAGAGCAGGGTAGCCCGAGGCCGGCTGAGGCCCTGGGAGACTCTGGCCAGAGGCCAGGCCTGGGTGGGGATGGAGGCCCTGGCTGCTGCCCAGCCCAGCCTTCCTGCCTCCGGGGCCCCCTTCCGCTGGCTGCTCACCTCCTCAGGGTGCGGTGGGGGGCTCCCTGACTGCCCTTTAAGAAGCTCCCTCCTTCCTGAGGAAACCTACTGCTTTCCTTTGTAGGTGGCACAGCGGAGGAGTTCTCTTTTGCTCTCTCATTTGAGGTCTGTCTCCGGGATCACACCTGCTTTCTGCAGGGTGTTGCTCAAAACAGTGCCTGGTGCTGTTCCACTCTGGAAGCATGCCTGGCTGGTTGGTGCTGGCGTGTCGGATGCAAGGGCAGTTGTGATCCTGGAGGTTTGGCTCCTGGCTGTGCCCTTGCTGTGTGATCCCCGCTGGGTTGTTTCCCCTGGGCAGGAAAGCTACTGTCCTACGGTCTTATGGTAGCAGAAGGAGGAAATCATGCAGGCTTCCTGGAGGGGGCATCCCAAAGAGCCCGCCTGGAGGCATAGGAAAAGTTGAGCAGGGGGCACAGGAAACCCAAGCCCAGTCCCTCAGGAATGCTGAGGTCCAGAATCTCCTTTTTTTGAGACTATCCTAGGAACAGGGGAGGAGGGCAGTGCAAAAAGGTGACAGGAGACTGCAGGCTTGGGGCCTCAGGACCCACTGCTGTGTGACGAAAGGCTGGTGGCTATTCTCTCTGGCCCCCAGGAGATAAGCACTGAGGAGGGAAGTGGGACCCAAGAACTCAGACTTTGGAACAGCCTTTGGACCCAGTCCCTGGGAGCACTCCAGGGGGCATTTTACCAGGGAGGGGCAGTGTGAGGCTCCCTGGGGCACCGCGCCTAGTGTCCTTCACGCTGGACTCCAGTCCTGCCTCAGTGTCCTCATCTGTAAAGGGGACATGTGTTTGCTACAGGGTTCCATGCCCTCATTCCTCAGTTAGCCCTCACCGAGCACCTGTTGTGTGCAGCCTTTCCACCCTCCTGGAGCCAAGAGTCCAGAAGCCACACATCAGTTTCTTCCTCTGCGAAGTGGAGCTTGGGGTCCTCACCGGGCAGCGCAGCCGTGGGGCTCAAGTACCCAGGGCCAGGTGACTGGGTAGCTGTTTCTCTAGAGAGGGCCAGGGAGTGGTCCTTTGGGAGGACTCTAAGTGTCCCCTGCTTGGACGCCTTGCAGGGTGGGGGAACCGCAGGAGGAAAAAAGCACCAGAAAGCAGGTGAAGTCCCCACTGGCTGAGCCAGGCTAAGGCTGGGGGGCTGTATGCCGGCCCCAGTGACATCTCTGAAATCTCCCTGCAAGGGCAAAGTTCCCAAGCGCAGAACCTGTTCACTTCCTCTCCGGCACGTCTCCTCCCCCTTCCTCTGGCAGGCCCCACTTCCTCTTTTTCTCTTCCCCTCCCCCCAGGCCTGCAGCCCAGCCCCCATCCCAGGCCTCTGTCTTCCCAGTGTCCCTTCAGAGGCCTGAGGATACCCAAGGAGTCACTTGTCCATTCACCAGCACAGGGCCCCAGGGAGGGTGCGGTGGGAGGAGGTGGATGCCAGGGCTCACAGTCTGGAGGGGGAGGCCGAGCCGTGAAAGGCCGGCCGGCCGAGTGCAGTGGTCCTAAGTGGGAGGGCGGTGGTCTAGGCTGCAGATGCCAAAGGGCTCCCCCACCCCCAACAGGGGCCTTCCGGGACGGGCCTTGAAGGATGCCTGGGAGAGCAGCAGGAGGGCTGCTGCAGACCAGACGCAGGGCCACGAGTGTTCCAGTCTGAGGTCGCATTGGGCGGGTGCTCCTGCACCTCGGCCCATCCCTGGTGGAGAAGAGGTGAGGTGGCAGCACAGGTCCTGCTTGGGGAGCATGTCGGCTCCCCACCCCACGTAGCTGCCTGGAACCGTCCTAGGGCCTCCCGTCCCTGGCCCTGTAGCCCTAGTCCCAGCCTGCCCAGCACTCCTCCAGGCTCAGTGAACAGCCCCAAGCAGCCCTCACCAGCAGGCAGAAAGACGGTCGCTCCCCAGCCCCTGAACTGCAGGGCAGGCAGGCCCCAGGGCAGCTCGCTGGCCAGATGCCCACGACTGAGAGATACAAGGCCAGGGCCAGGGCAGTTCCCGGGGAGGCAGGGAGTGGACGGGCTGGGAACATTCCCTCAAGCCCAGAGCGGTGATCGGAGAGCTGCATGCAGTGCTCTGGGGATGCTCGCGTGTGGCTCTGAGCCTGAGGGTTCTGCTGTGTGCTGGGGGACGGTCACCCTTCCCACCCAGCTGTGGCCCCCGCAACTCCGGAGTGCCCTGCTACCAGCCACCCATGGTGGGCAGGACCAGACTGGACATCCATATATGGACTACAGGGTCACTGGTTTCAACACACAGCTTGTGAGCACCTACTATATGCAGCAAAGCCCTGGGCAGGCCTGGGGTGCCCAGAGACAGACCAGTGGCTGCAGGCCAGCGCCCCTACCTAGACCACCCTTTCCATCTTCTGTGTGAAAATTCAGCTTCCTGTCACCACCTCCCAGAACGTGCACGGTCTTCTAGGCTGAGCCAGACATCCTTCTGGGGTCCCCCAAGCCCTGGGCTTCTGTCTGCCACACACTATCATCGTTGGCCACCATCTGGGTACAGGCTCTGCCTGCCAGGCTGGCAGCACTCAGAGCAGGGAACCACCCAGAACACTCCCGGGCACCCAGATCTTGCCCAATGTTTGGTGGAGGGACCCAGGGCAGGAAAGGGTGACAAGGAGAGGGTCTCCTCTGGGGGCAGCAGGTCTTCAACTACTGTCCCTGCCACCCCGCCCCCGTCGAGCTAACTCATCTCTGGGGCATTAAGGGTCCTTGGCAGGCTCCAGATGGTCCAGGACAGAAGTTCAGCTGTGGCTGCCCATGACAGACAGACGATGGATGGTGGGCCCCAGAGCTGCGCTGAGCAGCCCTGCCTGCCTTCGCCCAGCAGCTGCCTGGGTCATGGGCTAACGGCTCGGCTGGGTGTGACCAGGCAGCTTCTGGAGGCAGCCTGGCTCCATGGGAACAGTTTCTCTGTTCTACAGAGCCCACCTCTGGCCAGGCCTGCAGCAGGGGGAGGCTTGGGGCCCTCTTCACAGGGAATTTCCAGCCTCTTGCTCTGGATGCCTGTCCTGTCTCTGGGGCCTGAGAACCCCGTTAAGTGGCCACAAGCCCCCTGGCTCCCCCACACCACACCATACCCTTCTGCCCCAGGTGTCTGAGTAGTAATGCCCCTCAGTTAGCAAGCTGAGCACCCCCAGCCAGAGGCCCCTCCATCTCCCCAATCCAGGTTTCTGGGCAGTGGAGTTAATGTGGACCAATGCTTCCCCTGCAACTGCTCCTTAAGCATGCACCCACAGAAACCGGGGACCCTCACATCCATGCTGACCCTTGCCCACCGGGGCGCTCACTGCTCATGTGATGCCCACACCCGGAGGGTCCTGGGGTGGAGAACACGAGAGGGGCCGGATCAGGCATTGCCCAGCGGGGCGGCGGCCCACGGACCCAGCACCTAAGGGCGGCCAACGCCAAAACTCTCTCCCTCCTCCTCTTCCTCAATCTCGCTCTCGCTCTCTCCCAGCCCGGCTCGTTCTCTCTCTCTCTTATTTTTTTTTTTTGCAAAAGGAGGGGAGAGGGGGTAAAAAAATGCTGCACTGTGCTGCGAGGCCGGTGAGTGAGCGGCGCGGGGCCAATCAGCGCGCGCCGTTCCGAAAGTTGCCTTTTATGGCTCGAGCGGCCGCGGCGGCGCCCTATAAAACCCGGCGGCGCGACGCGCAGCCACCGCCGAGACCGCGTCCACCCCGCGAGCACAGGCCCCTCGCCCTCGCCGCTCCGCCGCTGCCACCGCCGGTTTACACCTCCCCCAGGTAGGTTCCCGGCCCGGGGCGCGCTGCAGCGCCGCGCCGCCGCCGCTTCCTCCGGGCGGGCGGGCCCCTCGGCCTCCGGCCTCGCGCCGGGAGAGAGCCGCCGGCTGTACGGGCAGTGGGGCTGGCGCTCCCCTCCTCGCTCGGGCCGGGACTGCGCTCGCACCGCGCGCCCCCGGCGTGCTGCGATCCGGGCCGAGGCGGCCGCGGGTCTTTGTCCGAGCGGGCGGGCTCGCTCGGGCGGCTGGGTGGAGGGGTGGGTGGGCGCGGCGGGTCCGCCGGCCGGGTGGGGGCTGGGGACGCGGCTCCGCGTGCGCGTGCGCGCTCGGGCCGGGAGCCGCGGCCGGGGCGAGGGCGGTGCGGCCGGCCGGAAGGGGTGGGGTCGCCGCGGGGCGAGGGCGCCTGCGCGCACTTCCTCCCCGCGCCGCCGGCTCCCGCGGGCGTGGCCGCCGCCCGCCAGTCCGGCCGGCGCTTTTTTTGAACAGGACGGGGGCGGAGCCAGCCCCGGGTGGGGAGGGGGCGGGGGCCTGGCTTCCTGCCGCGCGCCGCGGCGCCGCCTCCGATGAGCGTTTGCCTTTTATGGTAATAACGCTGCCGGCCCGGCCGCCTTTGTCCCCAATGTGGGCGTGCGCCGGCGCCCCCTGGCGGCGCGAGGCCGCGGCGCGCCGGAAGTGGGCTGGGCGGGGGCGGCCCCACCCGACCCCCGGCTCAAGGCCCGGCTCGCCTCGCAGTTCGCCATGGATGACGATATCGCTGCGCTCGTGGTCGACAACGGCTCCGGCATGTGCAAAGCCGGCTTCGCAGGCGACGACGCCCCCCGGGCCGTCTTCCCCTCCATCGTGGGGCGCCCCCGGCACCAGGTAGGGCGCCGGTCTGACCTGGGGTGGGCGGGGTAGATGGGGCGTCTCCTCCCGGGAGCAGATTCCCTCGCGGGGGGAGGGCCTGGCCTTTGGCTTTCGGGGTGGCGGTCCGCGGCCCCGGGCCGGTGCTCAGGGCGCCTCGCCCCTCCCTCCGCAGGGCGTGATGGTGGGCATGGGCCAGAAGGACTCCTACGTGGGTGACGAGGCCCAGAGCAAGCGGGGCATCCTGACCCTCAAGTACCCTATCGAGCACGGTATCGTCACCAACTGGGACGACATGGAGAAGATCTGGCACCACACCTTCTACAACGAGCTGCGCGTGGCCCCCGAGGAGCACCCCGTGCTGCTGACCGAGGCCCCCCTGAACCCCAAGGCCAACCGTGAGAAGATGACCCAGGTCAGTGGCCCCGCTGGCCTTTTTTGGGCGGCCACCCCATCCTTTCTTGCTCTTCTGTGTCACGCCCTGTCTCACGTGTTCTTTCTTCTGCCATTCTCCTAGGACTTTCTTCTCTGACCTGAGTCTCCTTTGGAACTCTGCAGGTTCTATTTGCTTTTTCCCAGACGGAATCTTTCTGGTGTTTGCCTTTCTGATTAGGTGTTTGAGGTTATAAAATGCTGTGGGTTGTAGGTACTAACACTGGCTCGTGTGACCAAGCCGATGAGGCTGGTGTCGAGTGGCCTTGGAGTGTGTATTCAGTAGGTGCACAATAGGTCTGAAGTGAATCCCCCTCCCGGGATCCCCGGCACATTTAGCTGTGTTCCTTGCACTTTTCTGCATGTCCCCAGTCTGGCCTGATCCTCTCTGGTGGTTTCCCCAAGCGTGACCTGGCTCTTCTCCCTACAGATCATGTTCGAGACCTTCAACACCCCGGCCATGTACGTGGCCATCCAGGCTGTGCTGTCCCTGTACGCTTCTGGCCGCACCACTGGCATCGTGATGGACTCCGGGGACGGGGTCACCCACACTGTGCCCATCTACGAGGGGTACGCCCTGCCCCATGCCATCCTGCGTCTGGACCTGGCTGGCCGGGACCTGACGGACTACCTCATGAAGATCCTCACGGAGCGTGGCTACAGCTTCACCACCACCGCCGAGCGGGAAATCGTGCGTGACATCAAGGAGAAGCTGTGTTATGTGGCCCTGGACTTCGAGCAGGAGATGGCCACGGCGGCCTCCTCCTCCTCCCTGGAGAAGAGCTACGAGCTGCCCGACGGGCAGGTCATCACCATCGGCAACGAGCGGTTCCGCTGCCCGGAGGCGCTCTTCCAGCCTTCCTTCCTGGGTAAGTGAGCCTGCCTGCCTTCCCCTGCCGCGGGGGGGTCACCCTGTGGCCACTCCCGGAAGCCAAGTCTTGCTTGTTTCCGCTTAGGCATGGAATCCTGTGGCATCCACGAAACTACCTTCAACTCCATCATGAAGTGTGATGTCGACATCCGCAAGGACCTCTACGCCAACACGGTGCTGTCCGGTGGGACCACCATGTACCCCGGCATTGCCGACAGGATGCAGAAGGAGATCACAGCCCTGGCGCCCAGCACAATGAAGATCAAGGTGGGGGGCACTTGGCTGGCCTGGGCGCGTTGGGTGGCTCCTGTGGGCGTGCCCCTCCTTCAGGGCTGCAGGGTCCAGGATCTTCATGCTAACTGTCTCCTTCCTCCCCCAGATTATCGCCCCACCTGAGCGCAAGTACTCTGTGTGGATTGGAGGCTCCATCCTGGCCTCGCTGTCCACCTTCCAGCAGATGTGGATCAGCAAGCAGGAGTACGACGAGTCCGGCCCCTCCATCGTCCACCGCAAATGCTTCTAGGCGGACTGTTACTTCAGTTGCGTTACACCCTTTCTTGACAAACCTAACTTGCGCAGAAAACGAGATGAGATTGGCATGGCTTTATTTGGTTTTTTAATTGTTTTTTTGTTTTTGGATTTTTTTTTCTTTTTTTTTTTTTTGGTTATTTTTTTGGCGCTTGACTCAGGATTTAAAAACTGGAACGGTGAAGGTGACAGCAGTTGGTTGGAGCGAGCATCCCCAAAGTTCTACAATGTGGCCGAGGACTTTGATTGTACATTGTTTTTTTTTTTTTTAAATAGTCATTCCAAATATCGTGAGATGCATTGTTACAGGAAGTCCCTTGCCTTCCCAAAAGCCACTCCATTTCTCCCTGAGGAGAAGGGCCAGTCCTCGCCCAAGTCCACACAGGGGAGGGTGATAGAATTGCTTTTGTGTAAATTATGTAGTCCAAATTTTTTTTAATCTTCGCCTTAATACTTGTTCTTTTTGTTTTATTTTGAATGGTCTGCCATCATGGCCCCCCTTTTTTTGTCCCCTTCAATTTAGGATTTATGAAGGCTTTTGGTCTCCCTAGGAAGAGGGGTTGAGGCACGGAGGCAGCCGGGGCTTTCCTGTACACTGACTTGAGACCAGTTCAATAAAGTGCACACCTTAAAGAAAAGGAGATGTGGCTTTTTGGGTGTTGGGGAGAAGGGTTTGGGGTAGCAGGGACCAAGCTATTCCTACCTCAAAAGGGAAGGGGGTCTGAGGTGTGTCGAGCCCTGACATCGAATAGTCCCAGGGTGGGAGATGGATAGAAGGAAATAAGGGGCCCGGCCCTTTACCTATCTTATGTCCCCTATTTCTAAGTTCTGAGGTCTGGATGCTTCAGGAAAGTGGGACACCTGGGCTATGTGGAAAGGAGAGTCAGGTGGTCCAGGTGCCATACCTCCTGAGGCACTGGGGCACCTGAACTTGGTGTCCTTTTGGAGTGGGGCTTCCTAGGCCACATAACGTTTTTGTCATCCTTCCTGGTGGGCTTGGGACACAGACCCTGAGGCTGAGGGTGGGGACCCACCTTGACTACTAGCTCACTGGAGTGATGGTTCCCACACAGCCAAAGAAAGCCCTTGCTAGGATTGTGCAGGGCAGCTCCCTGGTGGTGTCCAGGGCCTGGGATGGGGGCATGTCAGATTGGCAGAGAATGTTCCAGTTGGCTCTGGGGGAGGCTTGCCTGGGTTCTGGAATCTTCCTTGTGACGGGTACCTTACTGTGCACTCAGGGCCCGGTTTTTAAGTGCAGGCTTGACCTACTCCCAAGGGCCTGCAGGGTCTGGGCTCCTGGGGGGCAGGGTCTACCTGGCACTGGAGGTCAGTTTCTGACTTACAATGCAGTGCTCCAAGGCTGGCCTGCCTGCCCTCTGCTAGAAGCTGTGACTGGGGAAAGGAGGAGGACTCCCATGCAGGGGGCCCCTTGCCCTCTATCCAGAGGGAGTAAGGTCCAGAATCCAATGCCAAGTCAGTCCAGATTTGAGGCCTGGAGGGGGCCTGCCCCTCCCTCCATTGACCCAGGGCTCCCTGGAGCATTCAGCTGTGGCCCTTGGGAATGTGGTGGCCCACTGCCTCCCATCTTACTGATGAGCAGAGACCCTCACGTGGGCAGGATGTGCCTTAGAGTCTCATGGAGTTGTGGCAGGTTGGGAGGGACGCAAGTCATTTTACTCAGTGCAAGGTGCCTGTCTCAGTCAGTGGGAAAGAGACTGTTCTAAGACCTTCCAAAACTAAACAGGAACTTGTGACCCATCCCCCCTGAGCTCACCTTGGCAGTTCAGTACATAACCCACCCCAGCGGGGGTGTGGTGTGGGCTCCGGAGGCAGTCTTGTTCCCTCGGGGGCCCTGGGCTACCTCCCTGACCTGCACGCAACTGGAGCAGGTGGGACGGCAGTGAGCGCAGGATGCTTCCGTCTTAGGGGCCCTGGCAGCAAGGGCTGAAATGGAAGTCCCCCCCCACCACACACACACCCACCCAGGCCAGTTCCAGCTCTTGATCCCATTCAGGGGCGGTGATAAGCCCTGGACTCCGTGCTGCAAGCTTCCACCTTGGGCCACTCACTCATTTCACAAGCATTGATTGAGGGCTTGGCGTATGCTGGGCCTGCCTTCCCTCCCTCCTTCCTTCCTCTATCCAACCACCCTTTGTACCAGGCGGCGTGCCAGGGTCTGGGGGTGCATTGGAGAAGAAAGCAGATGTGCTTCCTGCCCGCATGAGGCACCCAGTGTAGCAGGGAAACATAGTATCAGGCCACCAAGTGAAGGCACAATGACTGATTGTGACAAGGAGGAGGAAGAGCAGAGGCTGTGTATGAGGAAGGATGCGGGACCCCAGGGGGATGCAGGTGCTCATGATGTTGGTTGGGGGGTGGTGTTGCAGGTGCACACCCACACTGAAACCAGCACATTGCACCTCCATAAAACTGGGGAAAAAAAAACAAAAAACCCAACAACTAAGAAATACAGATTTAAAAAGGAGGAAGGAAAGCACTCATCATTTTGTCTCTTTTGAACGAAAAGCAAAATAAAGGACCCTGAAGCCGGCTGACTGGGGAGTGGGGAGCTGTCGCTCTGGAGCAGGACAGAGAAGGCTTTCTGGGGGAGGGCTGGGCAGACGGAACCGTGGGCTTGCACGTCGCGGACAGAGGCATGGACTGACCAGGAACGGAGACCGGGCGAATGACGACACAACCCCGAGGCGGAATGGGAGGGTGACTGGGGCCATCTGTCTTATGTAAGTGGCCTTGGGAAGTCACATCACCATCCACGTACCTGTCTGAGCAATGGGAACACCAGTAACACCTAAGAGTGGGTTGTGAGCAGGTGCCCCATCAATCCTTTCCTTTGAAGGGCCCTGGAAGTGCAGCTGAGACACACAGGTTTGGCCTGGAGAGTCCTTTAGGCCCTTCTCCTTCCCTCCCAGGCGCAGCTAGCTATCTGCTGCCCAGCTTGGAGCAAAGGCCTTGCACCAGGAAGCCCAACCCCGCCAGGCTAGCTCAGAGGATGCCACATTGCTTCCTGCCTTCCTCCGTGCACCCGTTACGAGTCCGCGGCCGAGAGCACAGTGGCTGGCTGGCCCCGGGTCGCTGACCTTCTGTGAGAAAGCTGGACCCTAATGCCTTTGAAGCCTGGCAGATCAACGGGCCTCAAGGCTCACACCGCCATGCTGACCCCCAGCCCCCTCTGCAGCTTGCCCTACCCTGGGACAGGAAGCTCCCTGCTTTCTCAGGTGGCTGGCTCCCCCGTGAGGTGGCCCTGACACTGAGGCTCACCTTTCTCCCACCGGAATGTCCCTCCTCTGCAAGGCAGCCCTGCCTGGAGAGAACTGCGTCCCAACAGGCCACTCTGAGGGGAGGGGAATCCTGGTAAGTGGAGGGGCTCAGTTCCTCCCCTTCATCCTCATATTTTTTCCTGGATCCTGGTGGTGAGGACCCAGGGAAGTTCACGGTCACAGGGCAGGCATCTTCCTTGTGGGGAAACGGGCTCAGAGGGTTACACAGCTCAGAGGTGGCGGTGGTGAGGTTTGAACATCTGCTCTGGCCCGGAATCACCCAAGGCACATGGGGGCTGGAACCATCCAGAGACCCCTGCCAAGTGCTTGATGCTTATTCACTCAGTCATTCATCATTCAACTTCTATTTGCCCTCATGGAGCTTATGGTCGTGTCCCATAGGGGCCACTGGCCCACACACGGCCATTTAAATTTAAATTCATTAAAATGAAGAATTCAGGAGCCCTTGGCTGGCTCAGTGGGTAGAGTGTGCGACTCTCGATCTCGGGGTTGTACATTCGAACCCCACACTGGGTGTAGAGACGACTTAAAAATAAAATATTTTAAAAAATGAAGAGATTTTTTTTTACACCTGAAACTAATGGAACATTGTGTGTCAACTATACTCAACACAAAAATATTAATAGTCTTTAATTCTTAGAGCAGTTTTAGGTTCACAGCAAAATTGAGAGGAAGGCACAGAGATTTCTCATGTACCTGCGGCCCCCACATGTGCACAGCCTCCCCCACCCATCAACATCCCGCACCAGAATGATGCGTTTGTTACCACTGATGAACCTACACCGACATATCATTGTCACCCAGAATCCGCAGTTTATGTTAGGGTTTGCTCTTGGTGCTTATACTGTATGGGTTTGGTGTTTTTTGGAGTTTTTATTTATTTATTTATTTATTAAGCAGGCTCCACGCTGGAGCCCAATGCGGGGCTTGAACTCACGACCCTGAGATCAGGACCTGAGCTGAAATCAAGAGCCTGGACCCCCAACCGACTGAACCACCCAGGCGCCCTGGGTTTGGTGTTTTCATTGCATGGGTTTTGACACGCATTCATCATTATAGTATCACACACAGTCGTTTCACTGCCTAAAAAATCCTCTGTGCTCCAGCTGTTCAGCTCTCCCTTTCCCTGACCCCTGGAAACCACTGATTCTTTTCGTGACTCCAAAGTTTTGCCTTTTCCAAAATGTACAGTTGGAATCGTACCATATGCAGCCTTTTCAGATTGGCTTCTTTCACTTAATAACATACATTTAAGGTTTCTCCATGTCTTTTCATGGCTTGATAGATTACTTTTTTTTTTTTTTTTTTGATAGATTACTTATTTTTAGTGCTGAGTAATTTTCCACCGTCTGGGGGCGCCTGGCTGGCTCAGTCAGTGGAGCATGCGACTCTTGATCTGGGGGTTGTGGGTTTGAGCCCCGTGTTGGGTGTAGAGATTACTTAAAAATAAAAGCTTAAAAATATATATTCCATTGTCTGGATGGACTACAGTTTATTCATCACTTACCAAAGGTCATCGTGGTTGTTTCTAAGTTTTAGAAATTATGAATAAAGTTGCAATAAACATCTGTGTGCGGGTTTCCTCTGTGAAAGTCACTTTTCACCTCTGCACGCACCGTTTTAAAAGGTCATTCTGGGG